>NC_090372.1:16657705-16973064 GCF_036365525.1 Heterodontus francisci
GCCAGCATTTGTTGCCGATCCCTAATTGCCCTCGACATCGGAGTGGCTTGCTAGGCCATTTCAGAGGGCAATTAAAAGTCAATCACATTGCTGTGGGTCTGGAGTTACACGTAGGCCAGACCAGGTAAGGACAGCAGATTTCCTTCCCTCAAAGGAATTTAGAGAACCAGATGGGTTTTTACAACAAATCGATGATGGTTTCACAGCACCATTCGTGAGACTAACTTTCAATTCCAGATTTTTTAATTAATTGAATTAAAATTCCACCGGCTGCTGTGGTGGGATTTGAATCCGTATCCCCCAAGACATTAGCCTGGGCCTCTGGATTACTAGTTCAGTGACATTACCAATATGTCACCGTCTTCCCCCGAATAACCCCTGTTTTTCTTCAAAATAGTGCGATGGGATCTTTTACATCCACTTGAAAGGGTAGATGGGGCCTCAGTTTAATGTTGCTTTCAAACAAGGGCACCTTGTTGATGACTGTATATCTATTGCATGTCAGAGCAAGCAGTGCTACATACACAAACCAATGATACGTGGGACTTTGAAGAACTCTGCTATCTGAGAAAATAGCACAGGCCTCTCATCCTGCTGCCAGCAGTTCACAGAGAAAATGATGAAGGCATTTGTCTTAAAGTCATATCTGAATACACCCGTGCACAGCAGACCGACTGATGTTACTGATCTCCTTGTGCCAACCTAGTACAAATGTTCAGGGGTGCAACAATTATCATATACCTGTCCGGATTTTGGCTGTAGTTCCCAACACGGGAATTCTGAGGTCCCTGCTTCCAGGGACATTAAGAATCAGTATACTTCTGGTATAGACAGACAGAGAAAGGGAAGTCAGGGGTGGCAGGTAGAGGAGAGAAAGAGAGAAAAGGGGGACAAGAATAAGAAGTCCTGAGCCTTAGCTTCAAGTCTCACAGCCTCCCTCACTCACAAAGAAAAGATGAGACCTGTCTCTTTGAAGTACAGCCTTCTGTAGATAGACCTCTCCTGCAAAATAAAGACATCGAGGGTCAACTTTCATCCCTTTCACAGCTGATTGTCTTGAGGAATTTTGGGAATGGGAAAACATCCTCCACTGGCATGGCAGCACTCCCTGTTAACTAAGATCACGACATCCCCACCCCACCTCTGATTTTCATTCAGTACGTCCAGCACAGGAACATTCTTCAGATGTTAACTGCAACTGAATGCGCTCAATGTCACTCCACTGTCCAACACTTACTTCCTGCATTTTAAGGTCTATTAAGCCCAATAGCTGAAGTAGACAGCGTCTTCACTACCTGTTGGTCTCAATTTCCCTCTATTTTGATCAGTCTAAAAAAAAACTTTGCACGTCAGTTTTCACACTAGTTTCTACTTCATCAGAAGTTACTGCTTTTGGTACGTGTCATATCAACATATGAATTAGGAGCAGGAGTAGGCCACTCGGCCCCTCGAGCCTGCTCTGCCATTCAACAAGATCATGGCTGATCTGATTGTAACCTCGACTCTACATTCTCGCCTACCCCCAATAACCTTTCACCCCCTTGCTTATCAAGAATCTATCTACCTCTGCCTTAAAAATATTCAAAGACTCTGCTTCCACCGCCTTTTGAGGAAGAGAATTCCAAAGACTCACAACACTCAGAAAAAATTTTCTCCTCATCTGTCTTAAAGGGGCGACCCCTTATTTTTAAACAGTGACCCCTAGTTCTAGATTTTCCCACAAGGGGAAACATCTTTTCCACATCTGCCCTGTCAAGTCCTCTCAGGATCTTATATGTTTCAATCAAGTCGCCTCTTACTTTTCTAAACTCCAGCAGATACAAGCCTAGCCTGTCTAAACTTTCCTCATAAGACAACCTGACCATTCCAGGTATTAGTCTAGTAAACCTTTTCTGAACTGCTTCCAATGCATTTACATCCTTCCTTAAAAAAAGAGACCAGTACTGTACAGTCCTTTCTGCAAAATAAGACTGTGGAATTCAATCAGCGTGGGATAAAAGATGAGGAAAATATCTTTTTAAAACATTTATGGGATATAAATATGATAAATAAATTGAAATAAAGTAAAAGTAAACCTAAAATAATGAGAGGGGAGAGAAGGAAGAATGGAGAAATCAAAGAAAGGCACAGCAGAAATAGCAATTCTAATCAAAAGTATATATTTTACTTGTCGTCTTCTTTGGCCTCCTTGTCTCGAGAGACAATGGGTAAGCGCCTGGAGGTGGTCAGTGGTTTGTGCAGCAGCGCCTGGAGTGGCTATAAAGGCCAATTCTAGAGTGACAGACTGTTCCACAGGCGCTGCAGATAAAATTGGTTGTCGGGGCTGTTACACAGTTGTCTCTCCCCTTGCTCTTCTGTCTTTTTGCCTGCCAAATGCTAAGTCTCCGACTCGCCTTAGCAGTTTTACTTGTACAGGCTTAAATATTACAGTAACAAAGTCATTTTTGACATTGAACAGCATGATCGAAGCAGCAGTAGGGCTTTGTTTTAGCGGAAAGAGATGTAAACTGAATAATTTCCCCTCGGCCTACTAACAGTCAAAAGGGATTCAGTTCTTCCAGATAACTAAGTTTCAATGTACCTGGACCAAAATCCACTGTCGCATACAGTCCTTGCAGAGAGCCACACTTGAGGTAATTTTCCCCTGCTCCATCTGTTGTAAACAGAACAATCTCATCGCCCAGGTAGTACCGAAAGAGCTTCAGTAGATGCCGTAGATAGTCATAGTCACAAGCAAAGTAACTACCATATTCATTCTCCACCTGAAACAGCACAAGAATTCTTACCTGCTTGCCAATTTTACAGTTACATAAAAAAACATCCAATTGCACAACTACTGTTGAAAGCAACCAGTTTAAAAAAAAAACAAAAAAATGCCATTTACTACTCAAGTACATTAAGTTAATTAATATTTTGCCAGCTACTTAATTCATAACAATGGGACTGTGCAACACAAATGCTGCAAAACCATGTTGACATTTATGCAAAATGAGCTGCAACAATTTATTTCTATTTAGCACCTTTAACATAATAAAATTTCCCAAGGCCCTTTACAGGAGCATTATAAAACAAAATATGCCACCGAGCCACAAAAGGAGATATTAGGTCAGTGCGCCAAAAGCTAGGTCAAAGAGGTAGGCTTTAAGAAGGGTCCTAAAAGGAAGAAAGCGAGGTAGAGGCAGAGGGGTAGAGAGGGAATTCCAGAGCTTAGGGCCTAGGCAACTGAAGGCACAACCAGCAACGTGGAGCAGTTAAAATTGGGGATGCTGAAGAGGTCCAAATTACAAGAGTGCAGATATCTCGGAGGGTTGTGGGGCTGGAGGAGATTACAGAGATAGGGAGGGATGAGGACATGGAGGGATTTGAAAACAAGGATGAGAATTTTAAAATCAAGATGTTGCTTGACTGGGAGCCATCGATTGGGAGTCAGTGAGCACAGGGGTGATAGATGAACAGGACTTGGAGCGAGTTACGACATGGGCAGCTGAGTTTTGGACGGCCTCAAGTTTACGGAGAGTAGAATGTGGGCGAGCAGCCATGAGTGGGATAGTCAAGTCTAGGGGTAATGAAGGCATAAATGAGAGTTTCGACAGCGCACATTGTTGACAAGAATAAAGTTAAAAATGGTTTCTGCTGCTTCATTGAGTTACAGTATACACTCAAGTAAATTGCATTATCGCTGCATGAACGTATCCATATAATTAAACTCCTGTGTCTAGCACATGTTCATAGCATCAAGCTGAAAGTGAGGTCTCACAGGCATCAGATCTCAGGACATCAACGTGTCACACATCTGGAGGGGTTAAAATTCATGACTGCTCAAAAAATACACTCAAGTTCCATTCTGTTTAACTCAAAAATTCCGCAAAATATGAAACAAAAAAAGGTCTAAAAGGAACAAGAGGAATCTACCAATAAAAAAATGAGCAGGCATCACAAAACCATCCAATTTTTAAAATCCTAGCAATCAGCAGCTGCTGCAAAATAAGCCTGTCAAAATGCTCAGCTAATTTCTGTATCTGTTTTAAGCTGTCATTTTTTTTCTTCTTCACTCAGGTAAGTGCATACAGGCAGAAATAACAAAATACAAAACGTAATACAACTTTGGAAACAAAAATCACTGACATTATCCATAAATGGTTGGGTAAAGTTACAAACTGTGTCTTGGTGCTGGACATTTCCACAAACTGTGGGCAAACTCAGTGTGTGTGATAGAGAAATACATCATTGGACTTGCATTTTTTCATCTGTGAAATCGCTATATTCAGAGTATGTCATATGATAACAAATACCAAGTTTAAAAAAATATAGGGGGCAACTCATTTAAAACTGTGCTACCCATATTGAGCCCCACTCATCCATCACCCCTGTCTTTGTTGACCTACATTGGCTCCCAATCCCCAAAACTTCCAAATTAAAATTCCCTTCCTCATGTTTAAATCCCTTGATAGCCTCACTCCCTCCCTATCTCTAACTTTCTCAAGCCCTACAAGCCTCTGAGAACTGTGTTCCTCAGACTCTAGCCTCTCATGCATCCCTGCTCCTAACTCCTCCACTGGCAACAGTGACTTCAGCCATCTAAGTCCCAAATTCCGAAATTCCTGTCTAAGCCCCTCAGTCTCTCCACTTCCCGCACATCCTTTAAGACACTCCTAAAATCCCCCTCTTTGACTCCGCTTTTAGTTATCTCGCCTAATATCGCCTCCTCTGTCCTGGGGTCCAGTTTTGTCTTATTACACCTCCCTGAAGAACCTTAAGTCATTTTTCCAGGTTAAAATGTGCTATATAAATGCAAACTGTTGCTCTTCTTAACCAACTGCCACACCATCGCTAATCGTTTTCTCCTTCAGCACATCACCACCACCCAGCTCTGGGCTTAGCCGTCCACCATTTTCTGTTTGAATTCCTCAGTTCGTTATCTGCCTGACTCAGAAGCAAAATAGACCTGGCCAGAGTCACCAATGCCCTTTATGACTACAAGCAGAGCACATTGCCCCTTCTTTTTCTCTTAAACCTCTCTTTAACCTTTCAACATGGTCTACCACTCCACTCTCCTCCATCACCACTCTTCTACAGTAGCACCCCCACTTGACTCCATTCCTACCTGTCCCAATGCATCTATACAACTCCAGAAATATCTTGTCCTCCTCCCACAAAGTCCTAGCCTTGGCTCCTCTTTCCATGTTGTTACGACCAAGGTGGGAGGAGTGCACTGTTCGTTCTAGACCCACTTCTCCACAGGTCACAACATATATTTAAATTTTCCCACATCCGATACAGTCAGTCAATCATAGACTCTTTATTTTGCCCAGAATAAAATACAGCAACCAGGTTTCCTTAACAAAATGATCAGATTATAAAACTAGTCTTAACCTGTAATGGAGTAAAACATAAACACACAGATTGAAATATAAAAGCTCCTTTTTAAAAAAAAAACACACACACACACGGAAAAATAAAGGGATTTGTGTTTTGGAGCTCTATTACAAAAAAAAAGACCAAAAAACCACCAGGGTTAAATACTTGCTAATTCTTAAAAGAAGGAAGAGAAGATAAGGAAGATGTCCTTTGTTTTAGTTTGGCATCCCAAATGCGTATAGACGGCTGTCACTGGGATCTTCCTAGAACAGTTCTTTCCTGGCAATGTTGAAAATCAGTTTGGGTAGGCTTTCCAAGAAATGCAGCAGAGGTTTCAGATAGGCCTCATAGCAGAAATGCAGCAACAGGGATTTCAGTTCCCGCACATTCAAAACGTAGGGTATCTTCAAATACGGGAGGAAAGAGGAGACCAACTGGAGACGTAGGGTTTCTTTCCAAGGGAGAGAAAGAGATGAGCTGGGTTTCCTTGGGAGGCAAAGACCAACTATCTTTTGTAACATTTCAAAGTGAAACCAAAAACATTCCAGAAGTCAAGCCTCCTGACCTTTATAAATCTTGACCTGTCACTTCTTAGTAAACATCGCCCCAAGTCAATAACAAACCCTGATGGGTAATTATCTGCAGACTGATGCCTTCCAGTAATTGTTTGTTTTCAAGCTCAGTCCAAAGGCTTTCTGCTGACCTCCCTTAAAAAAACAAAGTTCCAGCATCTTCTCAAGCTTCCAGAAGAATCAATGTCTATAATTCAACCACAAGTCCTTAAAAAACATATTTTACAAAAAAAGTGCTCTTGTAACAATGTCTATATGTTGCCCTTGGCAAAATGATCAGCACACAGTCAGTTCACACATGTGTCTGGACAACAACCAACTTCATGGCTCTGCCATCACCACCAGTCTCAACTCCATGGCCACCACTGTACTGACTGACTGCATGTCCAAATTCAGGCTTTAGATGAACCAAGACAATTTAACCTTGGGAAGATCAAAGTCATCCTCTTTGTCTTCTACTAAAACTCCATATTCTCACCCGACTCCATTTCCTTCTTGTAGCTCCTGGCTGAGCTTCAAAGCCTACATCATATCCATTACTTTCATCCCTACAATATTAGCATGTCTATCCCTTTCTCAACTTCACTGTTGAGTAAACTTATTTCTACATTTTTGCTACCTCCATTTTAAACTTCTCGAACACATTACTTTCCCATGATCCTGAGCTCCACACTATAGTCCAAACCATCCAAAATCCATCACCCACATCCTGTCCAGCTCGAACCTGCTCCCCGTTCACAACAGCTTTCACTGGCTCCCCATTCTCAAAGCAGGAGTTTATGCTCTCCAGCAGTCTGCAACATCTGACTTCTGTCACCTCCTCCAGCTTGGGTCCTGCAGTTCTCCAATGTTGGTGTTCTGTGAATTCTCCCCTTCTTCCATTCAATTAGTGCAAAGCCTTCAGGTGACTCAGCTTTTCTCTTGGGGACTCTCTGAACCTCTCTTAGTCCCTCTGTCCCCACTTTAAAAAGCCTTTTTATAACCCATGTCTTTGGTCACCGCCTAAATCATCTCCTTCTGCTACTTGATGTCTATTCCTTATTTGTGAGCACCATGGTACATCATTATGTTAAAAGCACTGTATAAGTTCTTGTGTTTGTCATGGTCACGTGGTGCGACATGGGTGGTTCTCACTGTTCAACTCCCCACCTAACTGCAGCAAGTGCATTTGTATTCGAGTTTGGCCCTTTGGTGTTTTATTTTTCAAATAAAACAGACAGTCACAGGTTTTCTTGTAGTTTTTAAAAACAGAAAGTAAATTGTTAATTGATCAATACGCCTAAACCCGAAATTATCGCAACCACATTCACTCACGCACACACAAGAAACGGATAGAGAAGGGAAAGAGGTAGGTGAGTTTTAGTGGGGGAGAAGGGTTACAATAAACCTGTTGAATTCTCTTCAGACTCAAGTTCTAGATGGTTGCAGGCCTGAGATGATTGTAGATTTCTCTCTTGATTGAAGGTTCTGTTGAAGATGGTGGGTCACTTCCAGCTCCACTGTATAATATTGATGTCATATTTTTTCAACAGGGCACATGCTTTCTGGGTTGCTGGAATGCCAGCTATTATAAGTAGCTTCACCTCTGGGTCAGTCTCTCTCTCTCTCGCTCTCTCTGGCTGTCTTTTTTTTTAAAAAAGGTAAAACTGTGTCACTTCTCACCTCCTGTTAGGAAACATTCTGGTCTCTTTCCCATGGTGATCGCACAAAGTCCCCAAGACGTGGCTACTTCGCACCTCCTTTGTTTTGGAGGAAGACATTCAATTCTGGAATGTTTTTAGGATGGGTGTATGATGGGTTTCTTTAGCACCTTTTGGCTTTGAAGATTTGCCCTTTGTCTTTGTCAGACTGTATGAATACACAAAAGGCTAATCCCCTTTTTCTTCAGTGGCCATTTTGGACATTGCCTTTTAAAATAAAGGTTCATTTTTAAAGACAAAGTCCGTTTTGTCATAATTCTTCAGAGTTAGTCCGATGTGCGTGACAGATCCTCCTAACTCAGCCTCCAAAAATTTAAGATCAGTTTCCATTGCATCCATGTTTCCTGAAAATGGAATGTTTTCGAGATGCAGCCTGGCTAGAGCCTCACAGAGCTACAAAATGACATTAAACTCTCGCGCAACCAATCTGACAATATAGTTCAGTAATCTGTTTGCTTTGTTGACTGTTGCTCTGCAACGATAGCATATGGTTGGTGTGGAGTCTTTCACTCCCAGATTTCCTTCAGCCTCGCTCAACACAATTTGTTGAGTGTATCCCATTTTTCTGGAGTATCTAACACTTTGTATTCATCTGTATGGCAGTTAATCTCACAGAATTCTGTCTACTTACGAATTTTGTCGCGCACCTACTACTCTTCAGTTACCCATTACACTGTGCTCGCTGACCTACGGTGGCTCCTTGTCCAACAACACCTCAATTTTAAAATGCTCATCCTTGTATTCATATCCCACTATGGCCTCCTTGTCCCTATCTCTGTAATTTCCTCCAGCAAAACAACCCTCCGAGAACCCCGTGTTCCTCCAATTCTTGCTACTTGCACATCCCCAATTTCACTTGCCCCACCATTGGTGGCCATGCCTTCAGCTGTCTAGGTCCCAAGTTCTGGAATTCCCTCCCTAAACATCTCTGTCTCTTTACCACTCTCTCCTCCTTCAAGATGCTCCTTAAAACCTACTTCTTTCACCTGTCCTTATATCGCATGTGGCTTGGTGTCATATGCTGTCTGATAACCCTCCTGCAAAGCACCTTGAGATGTTTTACTATGTTAAAAGATGCTATATAAATGCAGGTTGCTGTTGTTACTGCATATCAGGCTGGATTACACCCCACCCCCTCCCCACCCAACCCCCATCTATACTGTCAATCATTGGTCAATATGACTGATCAGTTCAATCATACGTTTCAACATAAAACACTCTGTACCTGTACTGCAATAATTGGTCCATTATTCTGATACAGAAATGGTCTGATCTTGGGCAAGAAAACATGCATCCATCTGTCAACAAACTGGAGATAATCTGGAACCAGAACAACATACATCAGGAAATATATAGAATTGTCCTAATTTTCAGTAAAATTACATGATCAGGTGTGGGATTGGGAGAGGAAACCACCTCAATATGCTGGTCCCTAAACTTAGTGAGGTGCAGTTTTCTTTTATTACTCATTCTCGGGATGAGGGCATCGCTGGTGAGACCAGTATTTATTGCCCATCCCTAGTTGTCCATGAAGGTGTTAGAGGGCCTTCTTCTTGAAACACTGCAGTCCATCTGGTAGAGGTTCTCCCAAAATGCTGTTAGGTAGGGAGTTTCAGGAATTCTACCCAGTGACGATAAAGGAATAATGATCTATGTCCATGTTAGGGTGGTGTGTGACTTGGAAAAAACCTGAAGGTGATGATGTTCCCAGGAACCTGCTGCCCTTGTCTTTCTAAGTGGAGGTCGTCACGGGTTTGGGAAGAAACTTTGGTGAGTTACTGCAGTCCATCTTGCTGATGGTACAGACTGCAGCCAATGTTCCACTAAGTTGCGCATGTGCGCGGCAACGCAGTAGCCTGGAAGGTACCGCGCAGGCCTTGTTCTGTGTTAAATACCGAGCAGGCAAAAAACATTTCAAAGATACTGCGCATTGAAAAAATGCGGCCACACATAGCATCAAAATTTCAAAAGGGACATTGACTGAGGCCACAATGCGCCAGTGAGGGAGGACATCGATGCTTAAGGCGGTGGTTGGGCTGCCAATCAAGCAGGCCAACGTCGTGTCAAGTGTGAGTGTTGTTGCATCTGCACACACCCAGGCAAGTGGAGAGTATTCCATCACACTGTTGACTTGTGCCTGATAGATGATGGAGTCAGGGGGTAGGTTTTGCATGATACCCAGCTTCTGACCTGCTCTAATAGCCACGGCATTTATGGAGCTGGTCCAGCTGAGTTTACAGTCAGTGGTCATCCACAGGATGCTTGTCAATGGGAGGAGGTTGGATTTTCTCTTGTTGGAGATGGCCGTTGCCTGGCACTTGCGAGGTTTAAATGTTACTTGCTACTTATCAGCCCGAGTCTGGATGTAATCCAGGTCTTTCTGCATGCAGGCATGGGCTGCTTCATTATCTGAGGAATTGCGAGTGGAGCTGAATACTGTGTTATTACCAGTGAACAGCTCCGCTTCTGAACTGATCATGGAGCAAAAGTCATTGAGGACTCAAGTTGTGAGAAAGTGTACTGCTATACGGAGTGAAATGCAAATAGAGTGAAGACTTTAAAATAGGAATGTGCTGAAAGTGGGAATTCACTGGTAAATCATGGGGCAAGTGTGTTTTCAACAAACTTGAATTAAACTTTGTTTGCTTACTTTAAAAAAAAAACTGCAAATCATTTGGCAGTTAACTACAATCAATTGGAAGGAGGTCACTGACCTACTGTTTGGCTCGGCATTGACACATGATTCAGAGCCCAATAGAAGGTACATACCAAGCTTACACAAATTTCAAGTCTACTCTAAATACTCTCTTGGATAAATAAGTGGATCCCATTCCCATATGCTCCGGTGTTCTCCTACACTACCTGACATCTGGTTATGTGGCTACATAACTACAGCAGTGTAGTGTGCTATCTCTTCTGGTTCCCAGAAGTTAGAAATAATCACACTTTAGACTTAAAAATGCTGGAAGCTCATTGTGTATTTCCATACAGCTCTCCATGCTGTTTGCTGAAACTGGTATAGACCAGTGCAGTGTAACATGTCACATGACTCCAGTGCAACAGTGAATGTTGCACCCTTGAACACCACTTACACATAACAATTAGTTCCTAGCTCTTTACGAACATAACAATCTACAACATCATAGTTATCCGAATTGGATGCTATAGCCTCCCTTACACACTGACCTCGTAGCTCGTGGGTCATTATTCTCTAGTTCACTGTCACACAGAAAGTTGTTTCCTGTACCCCATCAGGGGATTGGTTAATAAAACTATCAAGCCTGTTGCCTGCTCACCCACACACCCACTTTCCTTCTTTGAAACTTGCTTCATGCTAAGCTAAGAGTGGAGGGAATAGTCCAACCCCATAAAGCAGGAACATTCATTGGGGTTACGTCAGAAAAAGCAACAATGTCCCTACTGTCCCAGTAGTTCTAGTATGTAACTTTAAGGTGGGATTTAAATTTTAGTGAGTTTGTTATAATTTTAAAAAAGCAACATTTCAAAATAAATCAAATCAAAATCCTTCTCCATGGCAAACTGGCTAAAAATCCTGAGAAAGCAAGTCTGATACAGTGCATAAGACTCTTTTTCAATGTAAAAAAAATCATTGATTATTTCTCTCATCTGGCAATTTTCCAGTGCAAATTATCACTTCCAGTGTTTTAAGTTTTCATTTTATCAATTCATAACAGGTGGAATCTATGATTTGATATCTTACCTGGATCTGAAGATCGAAGGACAACTGACTTCTTCTGTAGCAGCCAGGCAGGAAGACCACCCTTTAAAAATGAAAAACACTCAAGCTTTTCAAACCACTTTTTGTAAATTAAAGCGATGATTTCTCAAATGAATTTAACCGCACTCACCATGTCCCATTCTCCACAAATAAAGGGCCCAGCTCGTAAGATGACCAGCAAACCAATATCATTGCATAACTTCAGGAAGGATTCCAAATCTCTATTTCCAGTGAAGTCATATTTTCCTGGTAGGGTCTCATGATAATTCCATGGCACATATCTATATAATCAAAATAGGATTATGAAGAAAAATTATGTGTGCTCACAACTCGAGCAGATTAGTGAGAGAGAATATTAGGATACCAACTGTACATACGGCTTTCCTCATTCTTTAAATATTCTTTGGTCTCAACATGGAAACAAAGCAATCAACAAAACAGAGTCTCACCTGGGACACTAACCCCGAGTTTGAAGCAGAATAGGAATCCCAAAATCAACTGCTGTTCCCTGGCTCTTATCCCAAATAAATCCTCACTCTGGAATGGTACTTTTTTTCCCCCAATGGAGTCAGCAGCATAGAGAACAATTTGATATAGAGATTAAAAAATGCATATAAAAAAATGGAACTAGAGTGGTGCAGGTGGCTGAAAGCCAAGACATTTAAGGAAGAAGCTTTGTGGTTTAACAACAAAGAACAAATGCTGTAACTACAGTGATAACCCAACATTTGTATCCCTTTACCCCAATCAAAAAATGGTTTAAGCCCAAGTGGCTGAGAAAAAGGATGGTGGGTTGTGGATTGGGTGGTGTGGGGGAGTAGGGGTTTGGGTAAGAGAAAGAAAGGAGAAAGGAAAGAAACAATTTCATTAATATGGCACTTTTCACAGCCACAGAAAATCCTGAAGTATTTCATAAGCCATTTCATTACTTTTTATTTTTTTTTTTAAATGGAGTCACTGTTGTTTTGTAGGCCAATTGCTAGACCAGCCTGTAAAACATATACTTATAATTTAGCTTGGAATTTTCAATGAAGACACATGCAAAATAGTCCTTTTTAATAGGCCATATTGCGAGGCAAAAACCCTACAGAAACAGAACGTAGTAAAGTCCTGTAAACAAGCTATCAGCCATGGCTCGGTCAGTCGCATTTTAGCCTCTGAGTCAGGTCTTGGGTTCAAGCCCTACTCCTGAGACATGAGTACATGATCCAGGTTGACACTCCAATGCTGTACTGAAGGAGTGCTGCACTGTCAGAGGTGCTGTCTTTCTGATGAGACATTAAACAGAGGGCCCGTTTTCCCTCTCAGGTGGGAATAAGAGATCGCACATCACTAGTTCAACGAAGAGCAGATTAGTTCTCCCTGTTGCCCTGGCCAATATTTATCACTCAACTAACATCAGTAACACAGATGAACTGGTCATTATCACATTGCTGTTTGTGGGCGCTTGCTATGCTGTGCTTCACACAGTACAACAGTGACTACATTTCAAAAATTGGCTGTAAAACACTTTGGGACATACTGAAGGCGCTATATAAATGCAAATTCTTTGTTTCTTTCTTAAAATCAAAGAACAGATCCTCTTCTGGGAGACACAAGTTCTCTTCCACGTACCTTTGGATGCACTTGCTGGAGCCAATCAAAATCTCTCCTATTAATCTCTGTTAATTCCCAAGTTTCTCTGAAATCCTCTATCTCTCCAGTGCATTAATTCCTACATTCCAATTTTATCTACCTTATTGGTACATCAATTGTGCATTCCAGTGCTAGTTCTACATTCTAATGCATTAGCACAATGACCAAGAATTTGTTGACAAAATAACGGTGAGGCTAATGGCACGTGCTGTAATTTATACGCAAATTGTACAACTTCAGACCAAGGAGCACATGCGCAATTAAATGCCGAATTTCCAAAAGTTGCTGTCCAAGTTGCGCCTCTCTACCGTTACTGTCACGAAAATGCCATCTTGCTGTCTGCCTCACCTTTGAAATGCATTGAATGTCATAGAGCTTCTGTATTTGCGTGGTAGATTTGGATAACTAGACTAAAAGATATGGCGGTAAACAAACAGTAGGAAACAGTTAAACAATTCAAAAGTTCCACAAAAATACATTACATTGAAAATAAAAAAAATTCAGCAAGAAAGACCCATCTGTGGCTCACTCAGGAAGTTAAGGATAGTATTAGATTAAAAGAAGAGGCTTACAATGTTGCAAAAACCAGTAGCAAGACTGAGGTTTGGGAGTGTTGTAGAAACCAGCAAAGGGATACCAAAAAGTTGATAAAAAAAGGGAAAAAATAGAATGAGAGTAAACTAGCCAGAAATATAAAAGCAGATTGTGAAAGCTTTTATAAGTATATCAAAAAGGAAGAGAGTAGCTAAAGTAAACGTTGGTCCCTTAGAAGCAGAGTCAGCAGGAATTACGTTGGGGAATGAAGAAATGGCAGAGGCATTGAACAAATATTTTGCGGCTGTCTTCACAGTAGAAAACATAAGTTTCATCCCAGAAACAGCCAGTAACCTAGGGACTAAAAAGAGTGAGGACAATAATATCAGCAGAGAAAAAGTATTGGAGAAAATTAAGGGACTAAAATCCGACAAATTTCCAGGACCGGATGACCTACATCCTAGGGTTCCAAAAGAGATAGTTGCAGAGATAGCGCATGTTCTAGCTATGATTTTCAATAACTCCTGAACTTCGGGAACAGTCCCATTGGATTGGAAGTTGGTAAATGTTGCACCACTTTTCATGCAAGGAGGGAAAGAGAAAATAAGGAACTACAGGCCAGTTAGCCTAGCATCAGTCATTGGGAAAATGCTGGAAACTATTATTAAGGAAGTCTTAATGCACTTAGCATAGCATAGTATGATTAGAAAAAGTCAATGTGGTTTTACTAAAGAGAAATCCAGTTTGACAAATTTATTAGAGTTTTTTTTCAGGATGTAACTGGTAGGGTAAATTAAAGAAAACCAGTAGATGTAGTATACCTGGATTTCCAAAAGGCATTTGATAAGGTGCCACATAAAAGGTTAATATGCAAGATCAGCGCTCGAGGAGTTGGCGGTAATATATTAGCATGGATAGAGGATTGGTTAACAGACAGAAAGCAAAGAGTGGTTATAAACCGGACATTTTCAAGTTGGCAGGCAGTGAATAGTAGAGTGCTGCAAGGATCAGTGCTGGGGCCTCAGCTATTTAGGGAAGTGTTAAGTTGATCGCAAGAAGAGAAAAGTGCTGCTGCTCAAAGAGACTTGGGTGTGCTCGTACAAGAAATGCAAAAAGTTAGCATGCAGGTACAGCATGTAATTAAGGCGGCAAATGGCATGTTGGCCTTCATTGTAAGGGGATTGGTGTACAGGAATAAAGAAGTCTTGCTACAATGGTACAGGGTTTTGGTGTCACCACATCTGGAGTAGTATGTGCAGTTTTGCTCTCCACATTTAAGAAAGGATATACTTGCATTGGAGGTAGTACAGCAAAGGTTCATTAAATTGGTCCCTGGGATGGGGAGGTTGTCCTATGAGGAGAGGCTGAGTAAATTGGGATTATACTCTCTGGAGTTTAGAAGACCATGAGACGATCTCATTGAAACATACAAGATTCTGAAGGGGCTGGATAGAGTAGAGTTTCCGCTGGTCGGGGAATCTAAAACACAGGAGCACAGTCTCAGGATAAGGGGCTGATCATTTAAGAATGAGATAAGGAGAAGTTACTTCACTCAAAGGGTTGTGAATCTTTGAAATTCTCTACCCCAGAGGGTTGTGGGTGCTCCATTGTTGAATACAAGGGGAGCAGGTGGGAAAGTGAAGTTGAAGCCCAAGATCAGCAATGATCATATTGAATGGAGGAGCAGGCTCAACTGGCCATATGGGCTACTCCTATTTTTTGTGTTCTTTTGTAGATACAGACTAAAACCACTACAGATATTTAGGGCTGGTAATTAGAAGCCAAGTATACTTTTAACAATGTGATTACTGTTAACTATTGCCAATCATCCTTTTTGGCACTGAAAATTATCTCGTACACATGTGGAGTCTCATCTTCAGATTTTGACTTTTTCAGAGATTTTAAAAATATCAAATTTTAATTGTTTTCTTACTTTTTCCTCTCTTTTTCTATCGCAATCTATTCTTTCTTCTCTCTTTTATTGTCTGTCTCTACCTGATTTAACACTGAATTCACCCCCTTTAATTCACCTTCCTTCACAGTCCTTAATGTGTTTATTTCCCAGTCTTAAATGTGATTGGTTAAGGAGATACCCTGTTGGTTTCTCTGTTCACTCAGGTACCTGATTCCTTCGATGTGTCATATCAGCTCGCAGTTTCAGCAACTTGGTTATTTTGAAAGGTGCAGAGGCAAGTCTAACTATTGGTAGACGCCCTTAGACGCACTGTAACAGCAAACTCTGGCCCCATTATGTTCTACGCATTAATTAAATATTCTTCAAAACAGGGCATCAATTTGCACACAGATTAGTCCCACAAACAGCAATGAGATAAATAACCAATAAACAATGGCGGTCCTGGCTAAGGGATGTCATGCTAGGCCCCCACCTGCCAAGAATGAGGCACATTAATTTTGTCATGAGCATTGATTTTAAACTGTTATGGAGTGAAGAAAGAACTTGTTAAACAGATCAGCCATGGCTAGAAAAGACATTTGCATATTAACAGATGGTGCCTGGAAGGACAAAGGACCATTCCCTGACACATTCAACCCACAATGGACCTTGACCAGCAAGTATTGTGTGTAAGAGGAGTATTCCAGAGACTGCTAAGGTGATACAATCCAAGACGCGTTTGTGCTGGTTTCTTTGCCTTAAAATTGGAAAGCAGTGAACGAGGATTCATCAAGGGGGAGCTAAAAACACCGTGTGTTTAAAATTAAACCCTGTTACAGTAAGACCAGGCGAAGACTGAGAGGGACCACTAGACACATTTCTCACCTGGTCGTAACAGGGATAAATGGTGGCCAGGACCCCAGAAGAACGCTGTAAACTTCAGGTCATCCAAAATTCTGCTGCCTGTGTCTTTATACACACCAAATCCTGTTCACCCATCACCCCTGCGCTTGCTGACCTACATTGGCTCCTGGTTAAGCAATGTTTTGATGTTAAAATTCTCATCCTTGCTTTCAAATCCCTTCATATCCTCACCGCTCCAGATATCTCTAATCTCCTCCAGCCCCACAACCCTCCATGACACTTGTGCTTCTCTAATTATGGCCACTTAAGCATCCCTGATTTTAATTGCTCCACTATTGGTGGCCCTGCTGCCTAGGCCCGAAGTCTCTCCGCCTCTCTACCCTCCTTTAAGGTGCTCCTTAAAGCCTACCTCTTTGACAAAGCTTTTGGCCATCTGTCCTAATATCATCTTGTGGTTCAATGTCAAGTGCCTTGGGATGTTTTATATTAAAAGTGCTATATAAATACAAGTTGTTGTTTGCCTTCGAATAGTGCCATGGTATCTTTTACATCCATGTCAGTGGGCAGCCAGGCCCTGATCTCACCAGAAGACCAACAACTTACATTTATGTAGCGCCTTTAATGTAATAAAATAGCTCAAGGTGCTTCACAGGCCCACACCTCTGACCATGAGCTGCAAATCCTGCAGCACAAAGTATCAAAATATAAGAAAGCGTAATTCTAAGTTGTCACACTCACGTTTGAATAGCATTCAGTCCTGCCATGTACATTTTCATAAGGCGGTCCTTCCAGTAGTAGCGAGGTACACGAGAGTAATGTATGCTCCCTGAAATATAGCGGAACTGTTCACCGTCCTTTCGGAAACAGTCATTGTCGTAATCAATCTGAAACATTCTGCTGGCTGAACCCTGCAACAAAAACAGACTGGATGAAACCTCCTGAACCTAATCAGAAAAGATCACATAGTTAGACTCTTATTTACAGAAAATACTTGAACCAAAAAAAGCTTTATATGAAGGAAACATTGAGTGTGGAATTATAATTTACCCTGTGGGAAGGGGTGTGACGCAGGCTCCCTTGCACTGGTGGCACAGGAGCAAGTGTAGCTCAGAGGGAACAGAGAATCAGGATATCTATCCCTGCACCAGTTCTGCACTGGGAGAAAGAGAGCTGCACTACTCCAAGGAGTAAACCGCATTACTATATTTTTATCTGGGGTTTATTTTGCCTCTCCCAGGAAATAACACATCTTCTGACAGATGAAGAGTCTTGGGGCCATGTTGTCTTGTTGTAACAACTGAATGGGACAGACTCGATGGACCAACTAGGAACACAGGAACAGGCGGAGCCCATTTAACTCCTCCAATCTGTTCTGCCATTCAATTAAATCATGGTTGATCTGTGATCTAACTCCATATAGCTACCCTTGCCCATATCCCTCATTATCTTTAGTTGACCAAATCTGTCAATTACAGATTTAAAAATTAACAATTGATCTAGCATCAACTGCCATTTATGGAAGAGAGTTCCAAACTTCTGCCACCCTTCGTGTGCAGAAATGTTTCCTAACTTTACTCCTGAAAGGCCTGGCTCTAAATTTTAACAATATGCCCCCTCGTCCTAGACTCCCCAACCAGAGGAAATAGTTTCTCTCTAGCTACCCTATCTGTTTCCCTTAATATCTTCCATCAAATCACCCCTTAACCTTCTAAATTCCTGGGAATGCAACCTTAGTTTTGTAATCGCTCCTTGTAAATGCAACCCTTGGAGTCCAGGTATCATTCTGGTAAACCCACACTGCACTCCCTCCAAGGCTTCCTAAGGTGTGATCCCCAGAACTGCTCACAGTACTCCAGGTGTGGTCTAACTAGGGCTTTGCATAGCTGAAGCAAACTTGTACCCATTTGTATTCTAGTCCCCTGAGCTTTTTGTCCATCGTGATACAGACACAGCCAAACAGACAGAGACAACTCAGTGTCTGATAGAGAGATATATAGAGAGAACTCAATGCCTGATACAAAGAGAGAGAGAGTGCAGGAACTCAGTGCCTGATAGAGACAAAGTACGTTTTAATGTATCTTGGCTGTTCTGGAGGTGCATTTACACCCAACAGTCCTCCCCTTCTCCCAAAAATTGATTCTGTAGCTTAATAAAGCTGAAATAAATCAATTTCTCTTATTCATCTTTAAACACACGTAGCCAGAAATTGTGCTTGTTCCCAGCACAAGGGCAAAACTGTGCAGGCAGCCACACAGTATTCTTCAAATGAAATGCAGTGCAAATCTCAGAACAGTCAATGTACGTCTGCTGTAGGGAAAAATTTCTTGTACCGGGGCACGGTTTAAGGTACGTGACAAGCAAAATGATCTTGTCCAAAATTTAGTTTTTGACCAGAGTCCAGTGAGGCTGCCTGGTCCGCTGTTGCCAGCATATTCCACTTTTGTTTTGGATAGTGAAGGAACATACAGCTGAATATAAACAGAGAATGAGGGAACAAAAGCTAAATACTACAGATACTGGAAATATAAAATCAAAACAGAAAATGCTGGAAACGCCCAGTAGCATCTGTGGAGAAAGAGGCACATTTCAGGTCAGTGACCTTTCATCAGAACTGGAAGCAGTGAGATTTTATGCAAGTACTAGAAGGTCTCACACTGAAGAGTGCCTGCAGAGTCTCATCGACAGGTTTGCGTCTGCCTGCAATGAATTTGGCCTAACCATCAGCCTCAAGAAAACGAACATCATGGGGCAGGACGTCAGAAATGCTCCATCCATCAATATTGGCGACCACGCTCTGGAAGTGGTTCAAGAGTTCACCTACCTAGGCTCAACTATCACCAGTAACCTGTCTCTAGATGCAGAAATCAACAAGCGCATGGGAAAGGCTTCCACTGCTATGTCCAGACTGGCCAAGAGAGTGTGGGAAAATGGCGCACTGACACGGAACACAAAAGTCCGAGTGTATCAGGCCTGTGTCCTCAGTACCTTGCTCTACAGCAAAGGGCCTGTACAACGTATGCCAGCCAAGAGCGACGTCTCAATTCATTCCATCTTCGCTGCCTTCGGAGAATACTTGGCATCAGGTGGCAGGACTATATCTCCAACACAGAAGTCCTTGAAGCGGCCAACATCCCCAGCTTATACACACTACTGAGTCAGCGGCGCTTGAGATGGCTTGGCCATGTGAGCCGCATGGAAGATGGCAGGATCCCCAAAGACACATTGTACAGCGAGCTCGCCACTGGTATCAGACCCACCGGCCGTCCATGTCTCCGCTATAAAGACGTCTGCAAACGCGACATGAAATCGTGTGACATTGATCACAAGTCGTGGGAGTCAGTTGCCAGCATTCGCCAGAGCTGGCGGGCAGCCATAAAGACAGGGCTAAATTGTGGCGAGTCGAAGAGACTTAGTAGTTGGCAGGAAAAAAGACAGAGGCGCAAGGGGAGAGCCAACTGTGCAACAGCCCCGACAAACAAATTTCTCTGCAGCACCTGTGGAAGAGCCTGTCACTCCAGCATTGGCCTTTATAGCCACTCCAGGCACTGCTTCACAAACCACTGACCACCTCCAGGCGCGTATCCATTGTCTCTCGAGATAAGGAGGCCCAAAGAAAACTAGAAGGTCCTGCTTGTGGGCTGCACAGAGGTATTTAGCAAAGTGATCACTCGAGTTGCATTTGGTCTCCCAAATGCAGAGGAGACCGCATTGTGAGAAACAAATACAGTATACAAAGTTGGAAGTAATATGAGAAAAATCACTTTCACCTGGAAGGAATGTTTGGGTCCCTGCACATTGAGAAGAGAGAAGGTGAAAGGGCAGGTGTGAAAATGCAGGAACTTAGTGCTAAATATAGGAGACTACGAGACAGAGAGAGAGTGAAGGAACCCAACGCCTGATGCAGACAAAGTGAGAGTGTGTGTGAATGAGGGATTTCATTGCTTGATGACTGCTAGTGAGGAAACGTAGTCCAGGACGCAAAAAGAAAATAAGAACACTTACTGCCGAATAGAGGCCGAGGCTAACAGCCAGCAGCAGCCACAGACCCGCTCTCATACTTCTTGTTGCTTCCTCTATCAGCTGATTGGTAACGTCAATCATCATCACGTAGCCCTGCTGCTGCAGTGCTGACACGCCCTGTACCCCAGCCAGTGATCAGCGGAGGAGGAACCGTCCTCGTACTGACCATGTATCGCTGTTTCAGATCCTGCAGCCTTGCTGATCTGCTCCTTCCTGAGGATAGTCTGCAGAATCCCTACCTCCCTCCCCCTTCTGGTTAATACAGGCAGAAATTGCCAGTCGAGGTTAGAGTTTACTCTTCCCCAGCACTCAAATGGTACACTTTAAGACAACTTGCACTGAAATTTTAATTAAACTCAAGATGGCTCATTCCCAACATAAACTGTATTTCTCCTCTCGCAACAGCGCCACTGTAAAATTTGCTGTTGACCATTCTGCACTTTTTGTGCTATTTTCTGGTTTAATACAGTGTTTAGTAGGATAGGACCGCTCAGGGTTGAAGGAGAAGGTTTAATTGTGAAGGTTTGAGGTGTGGGGTGGTTTAAATGATTCGTTTTATCTCCATTTGTACAAGTTATGGTGGAAGTGAAGACATAAATCTACTGCAGACAAATGTAGAACAATTGATGGAACTAACTAGAATAGCAATCAGTTCGGCGAATACGTCAATGGACGCTGATGGACTGCAACCTGCATTGTCGAAAGAAGTCTAAGAGGGGATTACAGAGTCTCTGGCAACTATTTGAGAACCTGGGTATTGCTGAAAAATAGCTGTTGTTGATGCTTTCCGTCTTGCACTCATTAGGACAATCCGCAAGAATACCAATGTAAGGGAAAACAATGACTATATTGCATGAGAAAAGAGTACTGATTGGTTGGCAAGTGAAAATTTGAGCAGCAGGTGAAGCTAGCTGTTTCACGCTGCTACTATGCAGTAGCAACACGTGTGGTGTTCCCCACTAACAGGATGCTGCCGTCAAGCCAAACATAAGTCCTGCCTATCACACAAATGAGTAATGTGATACATGAAATTTCAATGCCAGTGTGATGCTAGGTAAATAGGTCGTACATCCCAAAGACTGGCGGATCGTATCAAACAACATGTCCCTTCCGCTGTTCACAACGGGCAAGTTACAGGCCGTACCCAATCAGCCCATGCTTACAAAATTCAAAGCACAGTGTCCAACATTAGATGTGATTCCACAATTGAACAACATTTGCTAAATAATCCTCAGTGTGCTAAGAATTACGACGACAACCAATTTAAGTTTGTCAGTAGGGCTCACAGTGTGGCACATTTGTGCATACTGGAAGCTACATATATTAATACACAGGGCCTTGTTCTATGCAGACAGAAAGACATGTACAAACATTGCGCCTGTTCCAGCTAAACAAAATAAGTGACAGCCATTCGCTGGTTCATTCCTCAGGGCAATGCCTTGACCAATCAGAGTCAAACTGCCTGGTTTAAATTTCAAACATAGCTTGGCAGTTAACTGTCCATCACCATAACCTGGTGCATTCTCCATGGCAACACCTCTACCAATCAGAATTCACTTGCCAACCAATCAGCACTGTCTTCTCATACAGTATAAAGTTGTTGTTTTCCCTTACATTGGTATTCTTGCGGCTTGTCCTGATGAGTGCAAGATGAAAAGCTTCAACAACATTTCTCTATTTTCAGCAATACTCAAGTTCTGTTCTACCAAACAACTATTTATTTGAGAACCATTGTTGAAGAAGGAAGAATATAGCAAATAATGATATACCATTTAGTCCAACATAAACTGTGGGCAAACTCTTAGGATCTACAACTTGACATAAAATTTGTAAGCAATTTGAAATGCATGTGTTTATTAAGGACAGCCAGAACAGATTTGTTAAAAGGAAACTTTGGTTGACAAATTTAATAGAGTTTTCTAAAGAGGTGACCAATTGGATAGATAAAGGGAATAGTTGTAGTATACATAGATTTCTAAAAACATTTGATAAGGCATCTCAAAAGAGGCTTGTTGAAACAAAAATCAGTCTTATAAGAGAAAAAGAAGTGGCTTAGATAGAAAGTTGGTCAATGGACAGGAGACAAAGAGTTAAGATAAATGGATGTTGTTTGCATTGAAGAAGGGTTAGAAGTGGTGTACCTTACGGGTCAGTTTTATTCTCAGTGTTATACTGATATTTTTAATTCGGGTGTAGGAAAATTTCAAAACTTCCTGATTACATAAAAGTTGGAGTTTCACAAATGGTGAAGAGAATTGTAAAAGACTTGCAGAAGACATAGATGGATTAGAGAAATGAGCAGATATGTGGTGAATTCAATTGATTGTATATAATTGTGAAGGAATACTTTGGAAGATAAAGCAAGGATGGAAAGATATTGAAGCGTGTGGATGAATGGAGACACCTCGGGTTTCCAATCATAATTTCCTGAAAATGTAAACCCAAGTAGATACTTCCATTAAAAAAGGATAGTACAATTTTGAGCTTTATAAATAAGGGCATAGAGTACAAGAGTAAATAAGTAATGTGGCTTTGTACAAAACATTGTTAGACCATAGTTGGAGTGCTAATGCCATCATTAAAGCAAGTGACATTGGTGCCAGGCAATGGCCATCTCCAACAAGACAGAATCTAATGATCTCCCCTTGATATTCAACAGCATTACCATCTTAAGCTGTCTTAAGTAATTTTAATCACTCCACTGTTGGCAGCCGTGCTTTCAGCTGCCTTGACCCCTCTGGAACCCCCTCCTAAACCTCTCTGCCCCTCTACCTCTCTTTCACCTCTTCAAAGATGCTTCTTAAGACCTACCTCTTTGATCAAGCTATTGGCCATCTGTTCTAATGTATCTTTCTGTGGCTCAGTGTTTTTATTGATAATGCTCTTATTAAGCGCCTTGGGATGTTTCACTGTGTGAGATGCGCTGCATAAATGTTGTTGTTGCTATCTGAGTGGTAGAGGATATGTATTGGTAAGAGTACTAAAGCATACCTTGGCTGTCTTTGTTTGATCATTGAACCTCTTCCTTCACTGTGTGACAGTTGTTGGAAGGGTGGAGGTAGCACTAACTGCCTCACGTTAGTCTGCACCAGCCTCTTATGAGGTTTCCTGCCTTCAATGCCCAACAATTTTTGCTTTTTTGGCCTTGAATTCTGTCAAAGGAACATCCACAGATGTCTTTTAAAGGTCGCACCAGAACTATATTTCCGTTTTTTCTACTGGCAGTAAAACCTCCAGCAACATAGGAACAGGAGGAGACCATTCAGCCCCTCGAGCCTGTTCTGCCATTCAATTTCATCATGGCTGATCTGTACCTGAACTGCATTTACCTGGCTTGGTTCCATATCCATTAAAAACCTTGCCTAACAAAGATCTACCCTTCAGAGCTTTTTAGTGGGTGGGGCTACTTTTAGTACTCCAATGTCTGCATAGCAATTGAGGGCCCTTGGAGGAAATTGCAGCAGGTTAGTGGTGGATGCAAATTTGTGAATGGAATCCCCACTCTGCCATGAATCTGCCAATGTAAGACACAGGCCAGTACACCTGCCTCGAAGAAAGCACATAAATCACGGAAGACAAAAATACTTGTGTGAAAAGACAGGAGTATATTCTTGAAAGGCATAGGATTATTGCATGGTGACAAGAATACATCGTTCATCTGAGCCACCTACTAGTCAACTCAGGAACTGCGCTGTTATTGTCTTCTGCAAAGTGAATGCACGTGGACCACACTTTTGTCTGAAATTAATATCGGTAGGATCTCAGAATGCCACTTTCCCCGCTAAAGTCAGTGTGACAAAGGAAATATTTTCAATGTTTACAGAACAACGTCTTCAAAAAGAACTGCAAAATTAATTTCTGCCTTTAAAATATATACTGATGAGAAAGAAGCAAAGTTCCAAATGAAACCTCATTGCACCATGGCTTGTGATAAGGGTTGATTAACCAGGACAAATAGTTTTTCAGATATCCTGAACAGCAGGGGAAAGACAGAAGAGAAGTAGAATCTACTAATAACCTGCTGTTAATTAGTGTTCTTTTGGATTAGATGTTCCAGAAATATAAAGATTGACTTTAGTTTTAAACGTTTGCAAAACCTGCCAAACTCTGAAGTGTCTGCCTGCAGGTTTCTATGTATAAGTTCAGTTTCAAACTTCAAAATGCAAATAAAAACTTAAATTTAAGCCACCTCAAGCGTTATGAAAATGTAAATATAGTGAGAGTTTGGTAAATATGCAGGCACCAATTGAAGCTTAGTTTTAACTTAGAAAGGAAGAATTTTTATTCGTATCAGCCTGTAGTCCTTGCTAACCTACCGCCTACCCAAGCTTGGCGTGCAAACCCGACATATACCTGCACGCTGGGGCACGAACACATACTTCTTCACTGGCTCCTGAACTGGTATCGCTGCCCTGCTCGCTAATGTCACTCCAACTGCTGCTCTCCCACCTCTGAACTTATATTGCTGCTTCACTTGCATCTTGGTCTTCCTGCTGCTCTGCTGTTTAATGCTCTCTGTGCCTTTTTCTGGATCTGCTCATACCTGGGGACGCTTTCCTGCTTGTGCTTCGTACTTTTCCAGCTACCAGTTTGAGACTCTTCTGCCACCTGGTGGCTGCCCCCTCTACCACAAGGACTGCGACCTGAGCCTCCAGAATGCCTCTCTGACATCAAATCCCACAATTTACAACATATTGCTGTAACTGCTGCTGAACTCCACCTAAGCTGAATTCTGCCGTTCTGATTGTCCCTTGACTGAGTTCAACACCTCCATTAGCTTCAGCTGATATCCACTAGCTCCTGAGCTGTTTCCATTGCTCCCAAGTTCATTTCTGAACCAAACTCTGCTCCTCAGTTGGCTTCTGATTCATAATTCAGTACTCCACAGGCTTCTAGATAAGATCCTGCTTCTTCTCCAACACGTCCAGACCACTGACTCCTGAACTGGACTTCACTCCTCTGCTGACTCCTAGCCTAATTTCTGCCCTTCACCATCTCTGAGCAGGACCTTCACTTCTGCCCAGACTTTGCAGCTCCATTGCCTCTTGTCCAGAGGTATCCCCTTCAAGGGAGATCTCAAGCTATTGGACTGGTTACCTTCTGATATTAGTAACTGTTGTAAGAATATCCCTTGACACCCCTAGCATTCTGTCAATGGTTCATGCAATCTATATGCTGCATTCATGATCTTTCACATACAAATTTTACACCATTCATGACCCAGGCCCCTTTATGTCCCTTTTACTCAGGCTGTTTCTGGCCTCCTCTTCATCTGTCCTACCCATTCTCCCTTTGATCTTCCCCTTCTCCAGCAACATGTTCCCTGCAAGCTCTCTTCTCATTCTTGGTTCGTCATCTTCCCAGACTTTCGTACCTCTTTCACAATCTGGTGGCCTTAATCTGCTCATCAATTGTTATTCTCCTTTGTAACCATTGTGGGATCCATCACTGGCTGTCCCAGAGAGGTTGTTCCAACTGTCTCATTCCCTCTACTCAGTGACCATGCTGACAAGCTAATTTCTTTGTGGTTAATCTCTCGAACATCTTCCCTGTCCCTCTTCCCTCTTCCACTGCTTTTCCCTCTGATCCCACCAGTGGATCAAGAAAACTTAGTTGCCCAAATCTTGTTCTGCACTTTAGAGAAAAAAAATCAGACCCACAACCCGAGGGAGTTACGCACAGGCATCCTGAGTTTTCTCACTTTGAATTCCCATAAGTGTAGTGTTGTCATTGATGCAAGATGCGTGCAAAATGGGTGCAAGCGGCTGAACTGCAAGGAATGCTCTTTTAAAAGGACAGTTCAGCCTGCCATCATCTGCATCAAACTGAGAGACAAGCAGGTATGAAAGTGTTGACTTTCACTTCACTCACTACTAATGTGATTGCAAGCCTTAGCATATTTTTATTCTACTTGTACAAAAGTAGATCTAGACCGACACAGTCTTGAGCCGAAGGGTAGCAGGACATGGTACAAAACCCGAGAGGAAGAGTGAAATAAAAACAGAAAATGCTGGAAATAACTGGCAACGGTTAGAAATGTAATGGATTTTAAGCAGGTAAAGCGGGGTTGGGGGGGGGGTGGGGGGGGGGGTGGGGAAGAGAACAAAAGGGAAGGTGTGTGATAGGACAGAGGGCCGGAGAGATTAACTGACAAGGAGGTCATGGGGCAAAGGCAAAGAGAATGGGCTAATAGTGTGGTGAAAGACAAAGCATTAGTGCAGAGAGAGTGTTATTGACAGAATAATGAACAGCCCTAGCCAAAAGCACAAATATGAAAAACCCAGTTTAAGGCAGGCACATGGTAAAATAAAATAAAATAATAATAGTAAAAAAGGGGCCAGTCACGCTTTGAAATTATTGAACTCAATGTTCAGTCCAGAAGGCTGTAGAGTGCCTAATCAGAAAATGAGGTGCTGTTCCTCGAGCTTGCGTTGATGTTCACTGGAACATTGCAGCAGGCCAAGGACAGACATGTGTGCATGAAAGCAGAGGGGTGTGTTGAAATGGCAAGCGACCGGAAGCTTGGGGTCATGTTTTTGAATTGAGTGGAGGTGTTCCACAAAGCGGTCATTCAATCTGCGTTTGGTATCCTCAGTGCAGAGGAGATTGCATTGTGAGCAGCGAATACAGTATACTAAATTGAAAAAAGTACAAGTAAACCGCTGCTTCACCTGAAAGGAGTGTTTGGGGCCTTGGTTGGTGAGGAGCGAGGAGGTAAAAGGGCAAGTATTACACCTCCTGCGATTGCATGGGAAGGTGCCGTGGGAAAGAGACAAGGTGTCGGGTGTAATGGAGGAGTGGACCAGGGTGTCACGAAGGGAACGATCCCTTCAGAATGCTGACAGGGGAGGGAGGGGAAGATGTGTTTGGTAGTGGCATCACGCTGGATGTGGTGGAAGTGATGGAGGATGATCCTTTGGATGTGGAGGCTGGTGGAGTGGAAAGTGAGGACAAGGGGAGCATTGGCGCGGTTCTGGGAGGGAGGGGAAGAGGTGAGGACAGAAATGCGGGAAATAGGTCGGACACGGTTGAGGGTCCCGTCAACCAGAGTGGGGGGGGAATCCTCTGTTGAGGAAAACGGAAGACGTATCAGAAGCGCTGTCATGGAGGATTGCAGCATCAGAGCAGATGCGTCGGAGACGGAGAAACTGGGAGAATGGAATGGAGTCCTTACAGGAAGCAGGGAGCGAGGAAGTATATTCAAGGTAGCTGTGGGAGTTGGTGGGCTTATAATGAATATTAGTGGAGAGTCTATTCCCAGAGATGGAGACAGAGAAGTTGAGGAAGGGAAGTGTTGGAGATGGACCATATAAAGGTGAGAGAAAGAAGGAAGAACGTTGAATTTTGCTGATTCAGACCTCCAAGTCCTCCTTGAGGATATCAGAGGCAAGAGGCACAGACTCCAGGGCATGGGTGGCACCAAGGCACTGGCAATGCAACACTGGAACTGAATGCCAACACCTTTACCCTGCAGTATAGTGCTGGAGAATGTTCAACAACCTCACCCGTCCTAGCAGTGACAGTGCTGGGGTGGTAATTATTTGTGCCTCACTTTAGCACTCCTTTGCTGCAGTTCAGGTAACTCTGAGCCATGGGAGCAAGGGGTATGCTTTTAGCTGTCATCTGCATATCTGATTCTTTACCCTGACATGCAATTGAGGCAGTGGGATCGCGGTGGGGAAAACTTATTTTACTAATCGTAAATGGAGAAATTTGTATGCAGGTTACCTGAGGCCTACTGTTTTGTTAGGCAGATGGCAAACTTGGTGGAGGAATCCACCAGCCACCTCCTATCTAAAATAATGCCTCTGCACGCAGTCAAAATACAGGTAGGAGCCACTGCCTGTATTGTCTGGTGCAGTCCCCCCATGTTGGCCTCTCTTCCATAAAGCAAAGGTACAAGAGAATCCCCAAAAGAAAACTGAAAAAATAGTGGGGAGTAAATGGCAGTCCCTCATCAAGTGACACAAATGTAAATGGCAAAGTGGCAGGCAACAGCACAACAAAACAAAAACAACGTGAATAAAAATAATATCATTAGAAGGTTTCACCAGCAGTTGTAATTGAATGAATTTGTTCTTTTAAACTTCCGCTGCCTCCACAGTGGCATTTGTCAGCCTTAAATGATAGTTTTATGCCAACATGATTAAGCCTGAATTGTATGAGTATGATATATCCCCACGGTTACTCCTTCATTTGCATATCCCTGCCCAAAATTGGGCAGATTTTTCTGTTACACATTAGGAAAACAAATACCATCAACTTCAGCCTCCTCTACAAACTCCATTTCTTCACCGCTGATTGCATCTCCTTCCCTGCTACTGTCACGACCCAAATCAGGCTCTTCAGGCGTCCTGTTTGATCCCAAACTGAATGTCCAATCGGAAAAATCGTTCACTTCCACCTCTCTAAAATATCACTCACTTCCACTCTTATGTCAGCCCAACTCTTCTGCAACTGCGATCACATTCACTCCAATGCTCGTCTCGGCAGCCTCCCAACCTTCAAAAACTCCCACTCATTCAACACTCTGCTGTTTTCATGCTACGCAGCAACTAAGCCTCACTAACCTACAAGGACCCCTGGTTCCTCAGCTCCTCAAATTTAAATTACATTTCTGATCTGCAAGTTCCTCCATTGCCTTCCTATCTCCCTAACCTTCTCCAGCTCTATGATGTCCCACGGCCCTACATTCCCCACCAAACTCCATTCCTGTAGCTCTGATCTCTTTGCATCACCCCCTTCACCCAACCATTGGTGAGGTCTTGGAACACCCTCACGAAACTCTTTCTCCTCTCCACTGCACCCTGCCCCTTTACCATCATTTTAACACCACCCCCACCCTCCGCACATTCCTCTTCAATCAATATTTTGGTCTTCTAATCTCTCCTTTCTTTGATTCAGCAGTCATCTTGCTCAGTTTTTCTTGAAACGCTGTGGAATGTTCTTCTAAATTAAAGGGGATATTTAAATGTAAATTCTCTGCCAGAAAGTGTGGTAAAATATTGGATGGGCAAGTGAGGATTATCTTAATGTGACAGATATCTGCCTTTCACTCCCCATCCCAACAGATTATTACTCCAAAAAGTGGGTCAATATAGCAGGAAATCTAGTCTTTGGCATTTAATATTTTGCAGTGAAAAAGGAAAAGACATTTGCTTGAATTTATTTAATCCCTATTTTCAATTTGTGACTGATTTTGGTCTTTATATTTTGAAATCTCTTTTTCCCAGTAGTAAACCGCAGATAATTTATGAGGGAAAAGTGTTTTAATTAATTTTTCTTTTAACAAATTGCCTTATTGCAAATAAGGGTTTCAAACATGGTTTTACTAATTATAGGATTATTACAATGAGGACGTAAAAGCAGATTTAGAATTGCACACTATCCTTCCCTATCAGCTCACCTTGCCCCACATCCCCATGCAGCTTGTGGTCCAATTTAGGGTGCATTCCTCTAGATAAGGTTGAATATTTATATCATGAATTGGTGCATTCTGATTAAATTTAAACAGTGTGACATTCAGATAATCAGTAGACCATCAGTTCCCCAAGTACAGGCAATGTCCCACCTGCACACTCCCGCAGGACTTAGAGGCACTCTCTTCCTCTAACCCATTCAGTTCAAGCTCTCAGTCGTCTTCCATCATTTCAAGTTGGTGCTCTTCTCCATTCCACTACCCCACAGCACACAGTTTATATTAGCACTCGTCCCCTCAACTAAACCTAGCACTTCCCTTGCCCCCAAGATAGGACTCTTTTTTCACATCAAGTTAGTGCTGTTTTCCCCCTCCAACACCCACAGTTTATGCTGATTCCTTCTTCCTTTCTCCAACAATCCAACCTGGCACTCCTCTCTGCCAATACTCTTCTTCTATCTTCCTTTCAGGATTATACGCTCCCTCTCCCTACTGCAGCCTGGCATTCTTTTCCCTCTTCCCTCCCAGTTCAGCCTGGTACATATCCATCCCACTACTATCACCAGAGGTCTGGAGCATTGTCAATACAACATTTATGTTTAAAAAGGGAGAAAGGATAAACCAGGTTATTATATAGACTGGTCAGCCTAACATCAGCAGCGAGTAAGCTACTAGAGGTCATATTGTATATAAAAACGTAATATTCTTAACTTAATAGAAAGACATGGGTTAGTTAAGGAAAATATGCATTTGTAAAAGGCACAAGGTGTCTTTTGAGGAGTTCTTTAAGGAAATAATATAGTGTATTAATAAAAGAAATGCCATGGATATAAAAGCAAAATACTGCAGATGCTAAACTAAATCAGCAGGGGAATGGGAACCTAAATTGCAGTGCCAGTGTACAGGCTGTTGAGAGTAGTGAGGTAGGGGATAAGGTTACAGGGACGCAAGAGGGCACTGGCAAGCAAGAACTTGGTTTAAAGTGTGTCTACTTCAACGCCAGGAGCATCCGGAATAAGGTGGGTGAGCTTGCAGCATGGGTTGGTACCTGGGATCCTGATGTTGTGGCCATTTCGGAGACATGGGTAGAGCAGGGGCAGGAATGGATGTTGCAGGTTCCGGGACTTAGATGTTTCAGAAAGAACAGAGAAGAGGGTAAAAGAGGGGGGGGTGTGGCATTGTTAATCAAGGAAAGTATTACAGCGGCAGAAAGGACGTTTGAGGACTCGTCTACTGAGGTAGTATGGGCCGAGGTTAGAAACAGGAGAGGAGAGGTCACCCTGTTGGGAGTTTTCTATAGACCTCCGAATAGTTCCAGAGATGTAGAGGAAAGGATAGCGAAGATGATTCTCGACAGGAGCGAGAGTAACAGGGTAGTGGTTATGGGGGACTTTAACTTTCCAAATATTGACTGGAAATACTATAGTTCGAGTACTTTAGATGGGTCTGTTTTTGTCCAGTGTGTGCAGGAGGGTTTTCTGACACAGTATGTGGACAGGCCAACCAGGGGCGATGCCACATTGGATTTGGTACTGGGTAATGAACCCGGCCAGGTGTTCGATTTAGATGTAGGTGAGCACTTTGGCGATAGTGATCACAATTCGGTTAGGTTTACCTTAGCGATGGGCAGGGACAGGTATATACCGCAGGGCAAGAATTATAGCTGGGGGAAAGGAAATTATGACGCGATTAGGCAAGATTTAGGATGTGTAGGATGGGGAAGGAAACTGCAGGGGATGGGCACAAACGAAATGTGGAGCTTATTCAAGGAGCAGCTAATGCGTGTCCTTGATAAGTATGTACCTGTCAGGCAGGGAGGAAGTTGTCGAGCAAGGGAGCCGTGGTTTACTCAAGAAGTTGAAGCGCTTGTCAAGAGGAAGAGGGCGGCTTATGTTAGGATGAGACGTGAAGGCTCAGTTAGGGCGCTTGAGAGTTACAAGCTAGCCAGGAAGGATCTAAAGGGAGGGCTAAGAAGAGCAAGGAGAGGACACGAGAAGTCATTGGCGGATAGGATCAAAGAAAACCCTAACCCTATAGGTATATCAGGAATAAACGAATGATAAGAGTTAGAACAGGGCCAATCAAGGATAGTAGTGGGAAGTTGTGTGCGGAATCAGAGGAGATAGGGGAAGCGTTAAATGAATATTTTTCGTCAGTATTTACAGTAGAGAAAGAAAATGTTGCCGAGGAGAATGCTGAGATTCAGGCTACTAGGCTAGATGGGATTGAGATTCACAAGGAGGAGGTGTTAGCAATTTTGGAAAGAGTGAAAATAGATAAGTCCCCTGGGCCAGATGGGATTTATCCTAGGATTCTCTGGGAAGCCAGGGAGGAGATTGCAGAGCCGTTGTTGTTGATCTTCAAGTCGTCATTGTCGACAGGAGTAGTGCCGGAGGACTGGAGGATAGCAAATGTTGTCCCCTTGTTCAAGAAGGGGAGTAGAGACAGCCCTGGTAATTATAGACCTGTGAGCCTTACTTCGGTTGTGGGTAAAATGTTGGAAAAGGTTATAAGAGACAGGATTTATAATCATCTTGAAAAGAATAAGTTCATTTGCGATAGTCAGCACGGTTTTGTGAAAGGTAGGTCGTGCCTCACAAACCTTATTGAGTTTTTCGAGAAGGTGACCAAACAGGTGGATGAGGGTAAAGCCGTGGATGTGGTGTATATGGATTTCAGTAAGGCGTTTGATAAGGTTCCCCACGGTAGGCTATTGCAGAAAATACGCAAGTATGGGGTTGAAGGTGATTTAGAGCTTTGGATCAGAAATTGGCTAGCTGAAAGAAGACAGAGGGTGGTGGTTGATGGCAAATGTTCATCCTGGAGTTTAGTTACTAGTGGTGTACCGCAAGGTTCTGTTTTGGGGCCACTGCTGTTTGTCATTTTTATAAACGACCTGGATGAGGGTGTAGAAGGGTGGGTTAGTAAATTTGCGGATGACACGAAGGTCGGATAGTGTCGAAGGGTGTTGTAGGGTACAGAGGGACATAGATAGGCTGCAGAGCTGGGCTGAGAGATGGCAAATGGAGTTTAATGCGGAGAAGTGTGAGGTGATTCACTTTGGAAGGAGTAACAGCAATGCAGAGTACTGGGCTAATGGGAAGATTCTTGGTAGTGTAGATGAGCAGAGATTTCTTGGTATCCAGGTACATAAATCCCTGAAAGTTGCTACCCAGGTTAATAGGGCTGTTAAGAAGGCATATGGTATGTTAGCCTTTATTAGTAGGGGGATCGAGTTTCAGAGCCACGGGGTCATGATGCAGCTGTACAAAACTCTGGTGAGGCCGCACCTGGAGTATTGCGTGCAGTTCTGGTCACCGCATTATAGGAAGGATGTCGAAGCTTTGGAAAGGGTGCAGAGGAGATTTACTAGGATGTTGCCTGGTATGGAAGGAAGGTCTTACGAGGAAAGGCTGAGGGACTTGGGGTTGTTTTCGTTAGAGAGAAGGAGGAGGAGAGGTGACTTAATAGAGACATACAAGATAATCAGAGGGTTAGATAGGGTGGATAGTGAGAGTCTTTTTCCTCGGATGAGGATGGCAAACACGAGGGGACATAGCTTTAAGTTGAGGGGTGAAAGATATAGGACAGATGTCAGAGGTAGTTTCTTTACGCAGAGAGTAGTAGGGGCGTGGAACGCCCTGCCTGCAACAGTAGTAGACTCGCCAACTTTAAGGGCATTTAAGTGGTCATTGGATAGACATATGGATGTAAATGGAATAGTGTAGGTCAGATGATCGGCGCAACATCGAGGGCCGAAGGGCCTGTACTGCGCTGTAATATTCTAATTCTAATTCTAATGCTGGAAAACTGAAATAAAAACAAGAAATGCTGGAAATACTCAGCAGGTCTGGCAGCATCTGTGGAGAGAGCAGTGGAGTTTACGTTTCAGGTCAGTGACCCTTCATCAGAACTGCCATGGATGTTGTCTATATTGATTTTCATAAAGTGCCATATGCGGGTCGCTGATAAAGTGAAGGCACCCAGCGCTGTAAGTACCCCTGTGCGGACATAGACAGGTTAGTAGACTATGCAGATGAAATTAAGTGGGGTGTAATGCAAGTTGCTAAATTTCGGGAGGATGGATTCGGAAAGAACACTAAATGAAAAAACTTTAAGAGGGCAGGTGGAGAAGAAAGACGTATTGGTTTGCACACCAATTTCTTTACAATTGGAAGACAAGCTGACAAAGCTGTTAAAAAAACGCATGGGATCCTTAATTTTTATAAATAGGGGTATAGAGTATAAAAGCAAAGAGATAATTCTAAACTTAACCAATTAATTTATTAGGTCATAGATAGAATATTGTGCCCAGGTTTGGGATGCCTTACATTAGGAAGGATGTCAAGGCAATGAAGTGGTTGTAGAAGTGGTTCACTCAGGTGATACCAGGAAGGAGAGGTTTAAAATATATAAGCAAAGACTGCAAAAACTGAGGCTACTTTAATTAGAATGAAATGGGCTAGAGGAGATCTGATTGATCTTCAAAACTATGAGGGTTTTTGATGTTCAGAGTGTTGTTAGGATATAGACTGTATTCCAGAAACTGTGATGGAAGCATGATCCAAAATATCTTTTTAAGAGGGAAGTGAATAAATATTTGAAAAAGAAAAGTTTGAAAAGATGGGGGGAAGGACAGAGTATTGTGGCTTAAGTAGGTAACGGTTTCAGGGAGATGGCATAGCTAAGTATATCAGGTCAAATGACTTCCTCTTATACTGTACAATTCGGTGATGCTATTCCATTAATGTTGGGACCCTCTTTCCTCCTTAACCACATGTTCGGCTTCTCTCTGTGCCTCACCCCCTAATCTCAGTTCCAGGTTTCTCTCCTCCTCCTTTTCCTCCCCCAGCTCTATTCTGCAACTGCTACCTAAGACCTGTTGTTGCAAATACTGTAAGCAGTTACCATTCGTGCATTCCATGAGTGGCAAAGAAAGGATTTGCACTTATATAGCGACTTTCACAACCTTCTAGATATTAAAGATATAAAGAGATACGGGGATAGTGCAGGAAAATGGCGTTGAAGTAGAAGATCAGCCATGATCTAGTTGAATAGTGGAGCAGGCTCCAGGGGCCGAATGGCCTACTCCTGCTCCTGTTTCCTATGTTCCTATGTCCTATGATATCCCAAAGTGCTTTACAGCCAATGAAGTGTAGTCGCTATTGTAATTAGGATATGTAGGAAATGTGGGAAATGTGGAAAATGCAGGAGCCAATCTGCAAACAGCAAGGTCCCACAAACAATGATGAGACAATGACGAGATAATCTATTTTAGTAATGCTGGTTTAGGGACAAATATTGGCAGAACTCCCCTACTCTTTCTTTGAAAACTGGCTTGGGATCTTTGACATCCACCTGAGAGGGCAGACATTTATCGTCTCATCTGATTCCTGATCTTAGGAAAATAACGAGCCACAATATGCCAGTTACAGCAATTGACAAAAAAAAAAGCAGCAAAATCAGGATTGGTTAGGAGCTCTGATGTGATACAGATGGAAGAGCTGACTTCTGTTCCTTAACATAAACATATGAATAGTCTCCCCCCACTAAAATGATGTCCACAGCAAATACAGATGGTTGCTATGCATTTATTCGGAGTTAGAATGCATGTTCACTCCAGTAAAACCATCAACACAGCTCCTTATGTTTAATTAGATCTATAATCAGTTTCATCCTCCTGATCATAATTCACTTTATCAATACTTTCCCTATGAGGGTGATTGTGAATATGATGGTTTGTTTTTAAAACTACTATACATGAAAATAGATCACTTTTTAAAAAATAAACATAAACATTGTTGGCGATGTTATTGCAGAGAATCAAGCACAAGAACCATTAGAGAAAATTGAATTTTGTTTAATCTTTCTATGATTTGGGTTTTATTAGTTGTGCCTCTCTCAAAAACCAAAAGACCAATTTTGTTAGATCTTGGGTCAACCCAGCATCTCCTTAAGGGTTTCCATTAAAAAAGGACTGTTATACGGTGCTTGAGACTTTCCGTGACCAGTGGGTACCAGAGGGACTGAAATGCATTGTGGATACAGGAAACACAGTTATAATTTGACAACTTTTTTCTGCTATAATTTGGAATTTATTGTTTGTGATCATTTAAAAAAGGGGAAGTTATGATTGAAGTGTTTGTGACTGATGATTTAATCATCTTAATTGACACTTAAGAGGGTCAGAGCATTACAGGTCCCTGGAGAGCGGAGCAGTGTCCATCTGTACACTTGAGGCCTTCTGCAACAGGTGGGCAGCAGTGGGACTGGGATGCATATTAGATAGAAGGAACAATATTATAATTTGAAAAGTTTTAAAATTAGAATTTGGAATTCCTTATTTTTGGCCCTCCAAAAGGGGGAAAATTATGGTTTGAGGTTTTAAGTGCTTCCGTTCAATGATTAGCACTGTAATTAACTACAAGACTTGTAGGCATGGGCAATGATATTTGGATTTGATGCTTTTTTATTTTGTTTACAATTTGAATTTATTACATGTTCCCTTTGAAAAGTGGGAATTGTGAGAATAAGAAATACTGAAATGTTGTTTCTACAGCTTGTGGAAAATTACCGAGAAGTCATTTCTACACAACATAATGAAATCACTGAAAAAGAGAACTGATAAGGGTATGTAAGTAAAGACCTTGAGACAGTACAGCAGTTAAAAATTGTGCTTAGGCAGAGAAAAGAAAAACAGCAAGAGTTAGAACAAAGGATGTAGTGAATAAGAAACTGCCCCACTAAGATAAAGGCTGACAGCTGCAAGTTAAAACACACAATGGAGAGCCAAATAAGGTAAAACAACAACAAGGGTCAGGGGCTAGAAAGTTAGAGTAGGGGGAGAAGTAAACAGAGGAGGAGACTGTAGCAACTATAGGATAGTGTCATAATATGTTATAACCAATAATGTAAACTAAAGGCGTGGAAAAATGGATTTGTATTGTATAAACATGAACTGAATATGTTGATCGCTGTGCCTGCTTGTAGGACACCCGATCTTGCAAGAACGTTAAATAAACTTACTTCTTCAGAGTTTGACTTGGTGTAAATTATTATTAAGTGGGCTACGTTTCTCACAGAATCAATTGTTAAATTGATTGTTGTATGATCATTCTGAAAGGGCAAGAGCAAGACGACCTGGAAGGTCTGCCTGGTGCTGTTGACGTCAGGGACGGCAGAGGGGAAAGTGTGTCGACGTCGGGGTCGGCAGGAAGGGGGAGCGTGACGACGTCAGGGCCGGCAGCGCAGGGGAGCGTGTTGACGTCAGGGCCGGCAGGAGGGGGAGCGTGTCGACGTCAGGGCCGGTAAGAGGGGGGGAGCGTGTTGACGTCAGGGCCGGCAGGCGGGGGAGCGTGTTGACGTCATGGCCGGCAGGAGGGGAGCGTGTTGACGTCAGGCGCAGGCCACCGCAGCCGCCATCTTGGCCGGTTGCAGGTTTTCAGCACTTTCCATTTCTCGCTCTTTATTTTGAGGTTGGTGGTTGGAAAAAAAAAGAGTCCCAACCCCTGCCGACAGGAGAATGTCCGCCTTTTCTGAGTCAGCTCTGGAAAAGAAACTGGCAGAATTGAGCAACTCACAGCAGAGCGTGCAGACTCTATCCCTGTGGCTGATCCACCACCGCAAGCACTCCAAGACCATCGTGCTGGTGTGGCACCGGGAGCTCAAGAAAGGTGAGCGCGGCGCCTGGGGCCCACAGGCTCCAGGGCACAGTGCACACTCACAGCACGCACAGCCTTTGGTAAAGTTTTTTACACCTAGAGAGCCCAGGCGTCACTTTCCTTCCATGAGGCGCCGACCCTGCGCTTTGGTTGCCAGGAGGGCGGCTCACTAAGGCTTGGGGAAGGTCAGCATCTTTTACAGGAAGAGGTATGAGGAGTTGTAGGCAGTACTTTTTATATATATCTATTCTAATAAATATATATATATATACGCACATCTGTTAGTGTAGCGACTGCAAACTTGCCGACCTTCACTCATTATTTGCTTAAAGAAGTAATTCATTTTGATGCATCTTTGCTTTTAAAAAAGGAAATCATCTGTTTAATTGGGTCTGAGATTAGTCCCACTCTTCAAATATAGCCCCTTGACCTTCATTGTGTGTTAGTGCGTGTGTATCAATTAAAGGACATCTTCTGGAGTTAACTCTATGCACCATATTGGGTTTCAATAGTTTTGCATTCCTGTTACCAAATTTGATACTAGTGAACTGAAGTTCCTGCTGTAATTTCTGATATATTCTGAACTGTTAGTAATTTATGTTTCCCATCTTGCCACCAGCACACAGAACACCTTTTGCACAACCTGCAATATGTGGCCAAGTGATTGTCACATTAATTTAAATTATAGACTGGAGATTAAGATTTGCTTACTTGTTGCAGAGAGTGTTCAACTAATCCACTGAGGCTGAAATTTCCCAAGAGTGGCATTGTTGCCAAGATTAGGTTGTTTGAAAACATTCCTTTTACTCCTTGGCACTAAACTTTAATGAGTAGTTAGTAACAATTCAAATGTCTGAAGCTGTACCATTCAACCAGACAAAATGGGCAACTCTTGTTTCTTGAACACTAGATGCAGTTCTATATCTCATTACCATCTGGAAGAAAGCTCTAGTATGATCTCCAATTTCCACAAATTGTGCTTGCAACTTGATTGGATCATAGATTGAGAGAAATGTGGAATTCTAGTTGCCATTCAGAGGAATGTATTTTTAGTTCTTAAATTGAGTTTAGAATTAATGATGAAGTAGTCAAGTTGTACACTATGATCATATTTTAGTCTGTGTGCACAAGAACTAAATATTTCCTCATGAAAAGCTAACCCAGAGTTGTTGAAAAGGGCCTTTCTAAAGCTGTATGAACAAGAAGAAAGGGAGTGTAGCTGGGAAGAGTGAGATTTGAGATTTTTTTCCAATTTCATTAAAGCCTGTTGAGATATTTTTAAAATCACAAATGTATTCATCCTGGAACAACCAACTTAATTGAAACTCATAATATCTGTTGGCTGTCTTGTCTTTGCTTGTTTGTCCATCTGATGTCTTTGTCTTCTGCATATGTAGTGAAATATGTTTTTATGAAGGTACTGAGATCGGGCCAAGTTTTGAATATCCCATAGTCCAAGCTGTTCCAGTTGGCAACATTCTCACTTAGTTTTATCCTTCAACTCGCCAAGCCTCCTTTTGACAGCGCCTTCAAAACCCGCACAGCAGACACAAGGGAACACCACCAACTGCAAGTTCCTCTCCAAGCCATGTACCATCCTGGTTTGGAACTATATTGCCATTCCTTCACTGTTGCTGGGTTAAAAACCTGAAGCTCCCTTCCTAAAAGCACTGTGGGTAAATTTTTTTTGTTCGTTCATGGGATGAGCGTTGCTGGCAGGGGCCAGCATTTGTTGCCCATCCGTAGTTGCCCTTGAGAAGGTGGTGGTGAACTGCAGCAGTTCAAGAAGGCAGCTCAGCAGCACCTTCTCAAGGCCGATTAAGGATGGGCAACAAATTCTGGCCTTGCCAGCAACGCCCACATCCCATGAACTAGTAAAAAAAAAGTCATTCATCCATAGTGGAGTGCATGTTACAGAATGAAAATCTGTAGAGGTTTAAATTGGCTGATCTCAAAATGTAAGCAAATTCCTTCCCTTGAGAGGTTGGGGTGGGGGAATACACTTGGGAAAATATACTGTTAGTGCAGAGACAAAATTTTTTAAAGACACTTCTGTAAAGTATAGACTAGAACCTGGCAGTGGTGATGATCTCTTGAAATAATGTGTAAATTTAGTTGCACAGAAATATTCAAAAGATTTATAGTTAGAGTAAGACTGCTGGCTTTCAGGGTCAACTCGTTAATTGTATCATTAAAAATGAGTTCCAAAATTTAGGTTGAACTTAATTGTAACAAAAAAGCTGAAATTGGTAACAGAGATAAGTGCCTTTCAGATAGGAAAGGAGAGGTTTGGCACTTGGGAATTTGTAATGAATGTAAAAGAATGCAAAATGAGCAGGTGAATGATTTGAAATTCATTGAATCCAGTTAGCCAATGGGGAGTGAGGATGGAAAGAGAGCTTGATTAGGTCATAACTATTAGGATTGAGAGGTGACTGGACTGGTTTTGGCAGTTGTCTGGTGAGAGCAGCTGAATGTAAGCCAAGTACTGAGCTGTAGCCTTGCTGCTCCAGGGACGTGATTGGGCTTACTTGCTGGTTTTTTATGTAAACATAAGCTGGGAATGTAGCAACCTGCAACTTCTTCCTGATACTCTGATCAACAGCTACCAGTAACTTTGGTCTCTGTCAAATTGCACATTTTCTAAAATTAATACTTCATACATAGCCTTGACTCAGTGATAACACTCTTGCCTCTGAGTCAGCAGGATGTTGTCTGTAGCTGCACATTTGAGCATGTGATCTAGCTGACAATACTAAGGGAGTGCTGCATGGTCAGAATGGCCATATTTTGGGTGAGCTGTTAAACCAAGACTCTGACTCTTAAAGTGGATGTAAAAGATTCTATTCCAAGAGCAGGGAATTCTCTAAACTCCTAGGAGCATTTATTCCACAACCAACACTGCCAATTAATCTGTTCATCTCACTGGGCTTTGTTGTGTACAATTGACTGCTCAGCTTGCCTGCAAAGCAATACTTCAGAAGTAATTCGTTGGCTGCAAAGTGTTTTGGACATCTTCAAAATATAAAAGAAATTGCATTTATATAGCTCCTTTTGTCCTTTGAATTGTATTGGAACAAGCACAGTTGTTGTTCCCCCCCCCCCCTCCCCCCCCCAAATTCTGTTTTGCAAACTTTGACCCAAACCAGTGGGGTAAGAAGGTCGAGGAGTATTTGTGCAGTATAACTTTATAACTTGATATTTAAAGACACATCCAAGTGGAAACTAGCATTTCACAGTTTTAACATTTTTATTCATAAGTTTTGTTAGGCGTTATAGTTGAATGCTCATTCCCACCCAATCAGCGCCCTTTGCCACGATCTACAGAAGAATAAGAATGATCAGTAATCTTTTCTGTATTGCCACAGGAACTGCTTTGTTCATGTTTGAGTTACCAATTTACTCTTCACAGATGTGTGGTTGTTTTAAAAATTTGGGCTAAACATGGTGAAATGTGACTTGCGTGATAGTGTCATCAGGTTAAATAAGGAATAACATGCTTGATAAAGAATATCAAAGGTAAGGCAGAATTGATTTGATGGACAGAATGCTGTTTCTACTCTGCCTTACATGGGCAGTTTCAGAAATACTGTCCAGATTTATAATTGCTTGATCCATGTAGTGGAACAAAAATGTATGAATGAATACACAGCAAAATACTGTGGATGCTGGAAATGTAGACAGTGTATTTCCAACATTTTCTGTAATATAAATGTCTGTAAATTAAAATGAGATATTGGAAGTGTTCTAAAGCTAACTTTCTACAAGTAGTAATTATAATTAGGGCCAAGTAATTCACAGTGAAATTTCACGGTCACATTTTAAGAATCACGAATTGCACATATTTCAATCGTAAATTTCACAGCGTCGCAACAAACCATGAAAATGATCTATTTAAAACAAAAAAATGAGAGGGGTTTCTGGTTTCAAATGACTTTTTTGTTCAAACTATTGTAAAAAGCTGACCATAAACAGGTCACATTCTTTACTCACTGAAGTCAGTGATTGTGAGCAAGAAGCAACCTGCAACTATCTCTCTTCCCCGCTCTTCTTCCCTTCTCTCTGCACTCTGAACACCTGTCCGTGATTAGACACAGCTCTCTTTGCGTCCACAGAGTTGATTGGAATTGTCAGACAGTACCCTGCTAGTCTTGCAAGGTGAGGGAATTCCAGAGCTTAGGGCCTTGGCACCTGAAGGCACAGTTGCCGATGGTGGAACAATTCAAATTGGGGATGCTCAAGAGGCCAGAAGTGGAGGAATTCAGATACATAAGGCTGTAGGGTTGGAGGTGGTTGGCGATAAGTTGAGTTCATAGAGTGGTTTGAAAACCAGGATGAGAAATTTAAAATCAAGATGTGGCTTAACTGTGAGTCAATGTATAGTGAAAGTTATAAGATATTGCCTATTTTTTGTGTTTGCAGCTTTCTTTCTGATTTAATGTAACCATGTTTCAGACCTTGCCAGGTTGCTTTTGTTGGCACTAGATAATTTGTTGACCAGTTTTAGAGATGGCTGTTCCTGGTTCAGCCTGTTATGTAGATGAATTTCCAGAGCTACCTTCATCAGAATCCTGATGACAACACTATTTTATCCACTATAGCATACGGGTTTTCGTTTTTTGGAATGCAGTTAGGAAATAAATCCCTTGATCTTTAGCTTAGAGTAGCACTCTTGCCTCCGAGTCAGAAGGTTAAGTTCAAGCCACACTCCTAATACTTGAGTACTTAAACTAGACAGACGCTTCAGTGCCATACAGAGCAAAGCTGCTGCCTTTCAGATGAGACGTTCAACAGAGGTGCCATAAAAGATCTCATCGCACATTTTGAAGAGCAGAAGAGTTATTGTCTCCTGGCCAACATTTATCTTTCAATCAACATCATAAAACAAATTATCTGGTCATTACTGTTTGTGGGACCTTGCTGTTTGCAATTTGGTTGCTGCATTTCCCTGTGTTATACCAATGACTACAAAAGTACTAAATTGACTATGAAGTGTTTTAGGATGTCCTGAGGTCATGAAAGGCACTCTATGAACGAAAATTCTTTTTGGAGGCTTCCCAGTACTTAGCTGGAGTGTCGGAAAATTAAACACTCAATGCATGAGTATATATTTGTCATAACTATTGCAGTTTGTGTATTCATTTTAGTTTCTCACCAGGAAAAAAATAGGCACTACAACCCATCAAATAGCATTAGAACTCTTGACTACTCTTTCTCCAATTTTTGTCCACAGCTAAACCAAGTAGAAAACTGACCTTCCTTTATCTGGCAAATGATGTGATCCAGAACAGTAAGAAAAAGGGACCAGAATTTACCAAGGACTTTGCGCCTGTTCTGGTGGATGCATTTTCTCATGTTTCAAGGTACTGTTCTGTTCAGCGCAAATGTGGCAAGGCAGAGTTCCATTAATAACCTGGCCACGTTTAGAAAGTAACTTTATATAACAATCAAGTTATTTGAATAGAAATGATTGAGGTCTTGTAAGATTGTGTTCCAGTTTTGCTTTATTAAAAGAAGGCTGCTATTTTTTCTTTGAAGTGACTGGTACGGTCCCTTAGGATGTGGCTGTGAAGTATCAGATTTTTAGAATTTACTTCCCTTCAATTGGATAGTACAATACACACTTAAAACAGAAGTATGATCAATAAATGATGAAGCCCAATAGGGAGTTATTTTTTCCTTTCTTGTGTGTAGATAGTTGAGGTACATTTGAAAAAACCTGAACTAAGGTGAATTATTTAGAATGACCAGTTGAATTTCAGCAGAGGCGTGCCAAATTGTAAACATTTTCTGGTTTAAACTGATTTTTGAAATCAGTTTCTGGTGATACCACCTGTAAATGTCCTCTACTTTTCTAAAAAGTTTCTAATTCTCTTAAGTTTTGCACTAAATTGGTTGTCATCAAGGCATTTTGTGCTGGCATGCATTCTGCCTTTCCAACCTGTTTAAGTGTAGTACCAGTGGCTGGGTGGGGGCAGGGAAGGATTTTAAAGAGTTTCTTAAAAATTGGTCCTCTGAGTTCAGCCTCCAGCTGGCTGGCTCTAATGGTCCTAGAAGCTCTGATCATCCTCCTGCGCTTAGCACTGTACTGTATCTCTAGAAAACCGCACTGTTGGTGAGGCGAGGGAAGGAGAGGAAGCTCCAAAGCTACAATCACTGGACCAATTCTGACTTATGCCACAACATTGAATGCTGAGGGAGGACAGAAAGGAACGCAGGTGAAGGAATTGAAGTGAAAAAATCTTATCACTCACTCCCAGAAGTCGATTTTGAGAAAGCAAGCTAGTATTGTGTTGTATAATATGCACCTAAGTAGATGTACAAATAAATAGCAATCAGCCTCGAAAGAAGACCCTAGCCCAAAAGGCAACACACTTCTCCCCCTCTGCAACACTGACCAGAAGGAACTCCGGAGAGCATGAAGAAACCATTCCTGATATTTTAGCACTTGGCCTCGACCAATACTGTAACAGCAGGCAACGAGGTGAGTGCAACACTTGAACAAATGTGGATTAATTAAGGAAAGCCAGCACTGATTTGTTAAGTGTAACACAGAGGATTGATGAAAGTAATGCAGCTGATGTGGAGTGCACAGACTTCCGAAAGGCATTTGATAAGGTGCCTCATGACAGGCTTGTCGGCAGAGTTTGAGCCCATGGCATACGGACAGTAGCAGCATGGATACGAAATTGGCTGAGTGACAGGAGACAGAGTAGTGGTGAACAGTTGTTTTTTGGATGAGAGGAAGGTATATCGTGGAGATCTCCCAGGGGTTGGTGTTAGGACCCTGCCTTTCTTGACCTGGACTTGAGTATACAGGGCAAAATTTCAAACTTTGCGGATGACACAAAACTTGGAAGTATTGTGAACTGTGAGAAAGGTGAAGATAAACTTCAAGAGGACATAGGTTGGAGAAATCAGCAGGCAAGTGGCAGTTGAAATTTAATGTAGAGAAATGTGAAGCAATGCACTTTGGTAAGAAGAATGAGGGGCAATATCAAACAGAGTAAAATTCTAAAGGTGGGGTGCAGGAGTAGAGGGACCTGGGGGTATATGTGCACAAATTGTTGAAGGTGGAAGGGCGGGTTGAGAAAGCGATTACTGATAAAGTATACAGGATCCCAGGCTTTATAAATAGGGGCAGAGTGTACAAAAACAAGGAACTTATACAGTTGTATAAAACACTGGTTCAGCCTCAACTGGAATATTGTGTTCAGTTCTGGGCACCACACTACATGAGGAATGTGAAGTCATTAGAGAGGGTGCAGAAAAGATTTTTGAGAATAGTTCCAGGGATGAGAAACTTCTGTAATTTGGATAGATTGGAAAAGCTAGGGCTGTTCTCCTTGGAGAAGAGGAGATTTGACAGGTGCTCAAAATCATGAGGGGCCTGGACAGAGTAGATAGGGAGAAACGGTTCCCATTGGCAGAAGGATCGAGAACCAGTGGACACTGATTTAAGGTGATGGGGGGGGGGGGGTGCGGAAGAAAAGCAACGCGGTGAGACGAGAAACTTTTTATGCAGCGAGCGGTTAGGATCTGGAATGCACTGCCTGAGAGTGGAAGGTAGTTTCAATTAAGGCCTTCAGAAAGGATTTGAATAGTTATATAAAGAGAAACAATTTGCAGGGCTATGGGAGAATAAAGCGGGGGAGTGGGACTAGGTGACTTGCTCTTTTAGGTAGCTGGCATGGACATGACAGGCTGAATGACCACCTTCTATGCTGTAACCATTCTAGGATTCTATGGCTCTAACGTTCCTCCATACGCTTTGCTCAGCAGCCAACAGAATCAGCAGACTGCAGGGAAGAAGATCCAACTACACCAGCACAGGAGGAGGTGATCTCATCAAATATTAGAACAACCAGTCATGAAGCTTAGCTTGTATGCCCCAAATAGGAACTGCACAAGTGTGCCCCACCACGTACTTGGCTGACACTTGTTCCACATATGGAACCACATATGTCTGCCAACTCGGGAAAATCTCAGCAGACGTGGGGTCCATGACAAGCAGCCAAAGCCATTCAAGGGCGTTAATGATGGCTTAGTGGGACACCAGTGCTTCAGATATGTCTTTTCTTTCCCCTTTCCATGCAAGTGCAGGAGCTGCAACACCTGCCCCCTTCCTGCTGTCCAGGGCCCCAAGCACATTTTCCAGATCAAACAGCAATTTACTGTATTCATAGCTTCTAATGCAGTCTCTTCTACATTTGGGGAGACTAAACGCAGATTTATAGAACACCTTCGTTCAGTCCGGAAGCATAACCTGAGCTTCCCCGAGCCTGTCATTTTAATTCTCAAACCCTTCTCTTATTCGGACCTCTGTCCTGTGCTTCCTACGCTGTTACATTGAAGTTCATCGTAAGCTCGAGGAATAGCACCTCATCTTGTGACTAGGCCTTCCGACTCAACATTTGAGTTCAGTAATTTCACATCATAACCCCTGCCCCCATTTTTTGAATGGCAGGTTTGATTCCCATTTATACCTCCTTTTCCCTCCCCCCACCAGAACCATCTTTTGTTTCTTTACCAGTCCTATTACCATCTCCTGCAGAATACTAGGGATCAAGACCTGTCTCCCACACCTACTGTGGAAAACATCATAGGTCCTCTGTCAAAAAACATAAAGAGCTGCAGACCCAAAAGAACCAGGAACAAAAGAATAGTTGGAATCTCAACTTGCGACACAGAACGGAGTATGGAAAGGACCCTAATATAGGTCAGAGCAAAGCTAAATTGCTCCTTATCAGTAGTGTTGACAACCACCTTCGGTATTCCAAATGTTGGGTAAGAAGCCAGGGAAACGTCTTATGTATACCTTTTCCCAGCAAATGTATAACAAGACTGTTGCATTAACCAAGTGAGCTGATGGTAATCTCTCAGCCTATTGGATTACACCTTGCTATAACCCTGCGCCCCAAGCCACATCTTAAGCTGCACAATGCGAGTCCCAGTCCAACCTCCCCCTGCCCAACTCTCTCAGCAAAGATGGTCCAATTTCAGCCAGTGATCTGTAACCGACAGTGAAAACTTCCAATCAGAGAAAACCTCAGAGCCTGATGGCTACCTGGTGAGTTCCACAAAGCCTGGTGCTCATCATGCAGCATATCTTTTCTCAATGCTGACTATAAAATATTGGCCAAGATCTTCACCTTGAGACTAGATGTATTCCTCTCTGGATTGTGTCCACACAGACCAAACAGGCTTTATATGGGAATGCCTTTCAAGGAACTATACTAGGTGCCGCTCAATCTGGAGTATGACTGCAGTGGTCCTAATCTCTGACTTGGGCCTACCCTGGCACACTCCCTGGTGAGGAAGAGGTGTTCACTGGGGTTGAGTAGAAGTTTTTTGTGAGAATGAAGGCAAAGAGTAAGTGCAAAAGACAGGCTGCAACAATTTGTAGCCATCTTCGGCCAGAAGTGTATAGTGGATAATCCATCTCGGCCTGGTCCTGAGCCTTAGCCAGTTTGATTTGCTCCACATGACGTCAAGAAACGGCTGAGTGCATTGAATATGGCAAAGGCTATGGGTCCCGATGGCATTCAGCTATAGACGTGCTCCGAAACTAGCTTCTCTTCTAGCCAAGCTGTTCCAGTACAGCTGCAATGCTGGCATCCACCTGACAATGTGGAAAATTGCCCAGGTATGTCCTGTGCATAAAAAGAACAAATCCAATCCACTCAATCATTAACTTAAGTGACGGAAGGTGTTGTCGCCAGTGCTACTCACCAATAACCTATTCACTGATGTTCACTTCGAATTCCGACAGGACCACGTAGCCCCGGACAAAGCTGAATTCCTGATGTGAGTGGCAGCACTTGACTGAGTGGCATCAAGGAGCCCTAACCAAATTGAAGTTGGTGGGAATTGGGGAAAATTCCACTGTATGGAGTCATACCTAGCACAAAGGAAGATGGTTGGCCTCCAACAATCTCAATCATCTCAACTCCAGAACATCACTGCAGGAGTTCATCAAGGCTGCAGCTGCTTATTCAATGACTTTCCCTGCAGAAGTGGGGATGTTAGCTGCACAGTGTTCAATGCCATTTGCAACTCCTCAAATAATGAAGCAGTCTGTGCCTGCATGCAGCATGACCTGGACAACATTCAGGCTTGGACTGATGTGTGGTGCAAATGTTGCTTGCCACTTAAGTGCCAGACACTGACCGTCTCCAAGAGAGAGTCTAACCACCTTCCCTTGACATTCAACGACATTACAATCTCCAAATTCTCACCCCCCCCCCCCCCCCTCACCAATAGGTGTTGTGGGGGTGGCGTCACAGTTGACTGGAAACTTGACTGGAAGAGCCACATAAATCCTATGGCTACAAGAGCAGTTCAGAGGCAGGGTATTCTACAGCGCTGACTTGCCTTCTAAATACCAAAAGCCTGTCTGCATCTTCAAGCATAATGGCATGCACTTGATCACCCTATCCACCACCTTAAGCATTCACTCCTTCCACTACTGGCAGCAGTGTGTACCATCTACAAGATGCACTGCAGCAACTCTGGCTTCCTTGACTGGATCTCCTAAACCCATAACTTCTACCACCTAGAAGAATAAGGCTGCAGGTGCATGGGTACACCACCACCTGCAAGTTCCCCTCCAAGCCACACACCGTCCTGACTTGGAATTGTAATCACTGTTCCTTCATTATTACTCCGCAAAAATCCTAGCACTGCCTACCTAACTGCATTGTGGAAGTGCCTCTGCCAAACTGATTGCAAGCGGTTCAAGAAGATGATTCAACTACCACCTGTTCAATGAAAATTAGGGGTGGGCAATAAATGCTGGCCTTGCCAGCAACGCCCATAGCCTACAAAAGAAAATTACACTCCTGTGTTAGCACCTCATCTACAGCATGCACCAATGACTTCACCCCTGAATTTCCATTGCACTGAGGGACCAGACAAGGATGCATTCCATTCCCTTTCCTGTGTGCGCCAGTCATGGAACCTCTAGTGAGGTGCATTAGGTGAGCCCAGGCAAGAGGGAATAAACACAAAATATTCTAGTATGCAGATTATGTACTGCTATGTTGTAACCAACCCAACCGCCTAACGTCCGAGCATCTTTCAAAGAAAGAAGTAATTCAATCTTCTCTGTTATGAATGCAACTATATTAAAACGCTACTGGTCAGTTCAGACCTGAGTGTTCAGGCTAGTCCCTACCATGCATCCCGGTCCCCTCAGCGACCATAACCAGCGGCCATTTGGTACTCTGGTCTTCTCCCAGATGCGTGCAGTAATAATTCAAAGTACAAGAGTTCAGATCCCACCATGGTTGTCTGAATTTTAATTCAATTTATTAAAAAAAATTCTGGATGATGAAGCTGTCTGATTTTCGTAATGATTGGTCTCCATCTGAAACTGGGAAAATTACCAAGTGTTTTGAGGCCTGTTCTTGGAGCCTCATTCAACGCAAAGTAGCCTTCAACATAGCAGCTCGCCCATTGGCAATAAAGTGGTACCAATCCCACCAAACAGTCCTTCTCCATGCCATTCTCAACTCTTAGTAGAGGCTCAGTCACCTGACCTACATTGTTCTGACAGGCGTGCAGTTAGCACGTCAATCTGTAAATTATGTATGGAATTATGTACTGTCATAAAATGTGATTGTATATTTCCTTATTAATGTAGCGTAATTATACAATAAAATGTGAATGCCCTATGTATAAAAGTCATGCATCATAGCTTTATGAACCCATATATATAGTTGGGTCTTAAAATATACGTAATAAAATGGCTTAAAATTGATTTTTACTGTGACAAGTTGGCCTGGAGTTACCACTTGGTTAGGCAGGTTTTTTTCGGGTCAATTCTCTCTATCACCATAACTGGCACAAAAGATTGCAGAATTTTAAGCGCAAGTTGCATTTAGTGTAACTCTAAAATCTGAAATTTTTCGAGCTAGTTGTAAAAACATTGTACTAGAATCAGGCCCTGCCCACAATGGGCTATCCTCCCAGGTCGACTTAATTAGCAGAAACTCTCAATGAAAATTGCTGGTTAGCAAGCCCTTGAGGGGGCTCTAAAGATTAAGCTGAATCTTTTGGGCAAAGGACACCAACAGGCATTTTTTGAATTACAAAGCAACTGAATACTCTATGCTGGTATAACTAGAAAATAGTTTTGTACATTTTCTGATTCATTTTCAATAATTTAAAATTAAATCATTCATTGGTGGATTGATACTGATTTGAAATACTTAATTTTGTGATAACCCTATTTTTTTTGTGATCAAACCTATTTGTAGCTTTATTAATCAAACTTTACCAAGTTGCTGCCATGAGATACATCTAGGAATAGTTTTGAAAGCAATTTTTAAAAATAACTTTCAAAATACTGCATGATTGCACTGGTTCAAAGTAGATTGGTGTACTTGGTGATATGCACGAGTTTGTGAAGAAACTTGGGAATTGAGGGCGTGGTGGGGGGGTGACGTTGTGGAGTACTGCTCCGGAATCGCTGATTGCGCCTAAAGTGGAAACTCTGGCCCTTTTGCCTTTGGCCAAACGTTGCTTAGGTGGCTATAACATGAAAAAGACGTTTGGGTGTAAAGCAAAAGTTGTTTTCTGTTTTTACTGTATTTAATGGAAATTAATGACAAAGCAATCCAGCTTGAAAATGAACGGATGGACTCAAATTCAATGGAATTATATGGGGAAAAGCTCTTAAAAGAAAGCATTTGCATTCAAATCACCCCTTTCATGGCTTCAGAAAGTTGAAAGGTACTGGACAACCAATGAAGTACTTTTAAAGTGTATTTATTGTTGCAATAGAAAGAGCATGCATTTATATAGCACCTTTCACAACCTAGGAATGTCCCAAGGCAATGAAATACTTAAGTGTAGTCACTGTTGTAACGTAGAAAATGTGGCAGCACTTTGCGCACAGCAGGCTCCCAGAAAACAATGAAACAACCTCTTTTTTTTTTATTATTATGTAATGAAGTCGATTGAGGGATGAGTATTAGCCAAGACATTGTGCGAGCTCCCCTGCTGCTCTTTGCATAGTGCCTTGGAATCTTTTCAGTCCATGTGAGGGCAGATAGGGCCTTGAATTAATGTCTCATCTAATTCCACCACTAACAACGCAACACTCGTTCAATACTGCACTGAGATGTCAGCGTAGCTTGTGGGCTCAAGTTTCTGGAGTGGGACCTAAACCCATAATCTTCTGACTCAGGTGAGAGTGCTACCACTGAGCCAATGTAAGGAACCTCAGCAGCCAAATTGCACACAGTAAGAGAAATCACCAGGTAATCAGTTTTTAGTGATGATGGATAAATGCTGGCCAAAACTCTGGGTGAACCCTCCTGCTCATATTCACATATTGCCATGGGATCTTTTATGTCCACCTGAGACACAAGGTGGAATTTTGAAATCATGCCTCATCTGAAACATGGCATCTCTGATAGTGTAGCTTTCCCTCAGTACTGCACTGAAGTGTCAGCCTGCGTTGTGCTGATCAGGTCTCCGGAGTGGGGCTTGAACCCACACCCTTCTGACTTGTAGGCGAGACAACATTGTTTGTGTAGTTTAGGGTGAAAAGGAGTGCAGAGTAATGTTGAGTGGAATGATGTGATTTGAATGTAAATTAAGTGATTGAATAAAGGGAAAAATACTGAACTGGAATGACTAATTTAACCTAGTTATGTTCAGGCTTACAATAAATCAAGAGATTGTTCTTGTTTTAAGGATGTTTTTAATTCCTTCCTCTTGTCAGTCCCAGCGTTGACTCTTCAGGGAGTAGCAGCAGTTGAGGCATGATAGCTATTGCACAGCAAGTCTGACTTCAACTGTGCAGGAATGCAGCTATACCATAGCATACTACTTCAGAAGGGGAAACTTGAGGGATATGAGGCAAAATAAATAAAAATGCTCTAAAAGCAATCTGCGTATCTTCTGTAGCAGTTGAATTGTATGGCCTAATGGCCACGTAACCCAGAGTTGTATAAATCGTACCCACTTTGACTTCAACCAGATCTTTGTCTTTTATACACGTCTCCTGTGCTCGCTGGCCTACATTGGTTCCCAGTCAAACAATGCCTTGATTTTGAAATTCTTGTCCTTATTTTCAAATCATTCCATGGCCTCACTCCTCCCTATCCACCTCTAGTCCTACGACCACTTCTCCATTTCTGGCTACACCAGCATGCCCGATTTGCATCTCTCCAATATTGGTAGCCATGCCTTCAGCTGTCTAGGCCCCAAGTTTTAGAATTCCCTTCTTAAACCTCTCTGCCTCTCTACCTTTCCTCCTTTTAAGACAGTCCTTAAAACCTCCTCCTTTGAGTAAACATTTGGTCATCTGTCCTAATATCTCCTTATGTTACTGTCAAATTTTATTTGATAGCACTACTGTGGAATGCCTTGGGACATTTCACTATGCTAAAGGCACAATATAAATGCAAGTTGTGACTGTACTACAACCTGTCTGTAGATAAACTAAGCAAACATGGTTAAATAGGTCAAACGGTTAATTTACATTGCTTGATTTCAATTAGGTAAATATTCTGAGCAGTTATTACGACCAAAGTCATTGAATTCAATCCATATGACATACCTTCATGTAATATAAAACAAAGAAAATGCTACAGTTCCCCATATTAGTGAGCCTTCTAACTGTACTTTCACCATTTCTGAACCTGCCTAAACCTTTCACAATATTGTTTAAAAGCCTGATGCTTTTGTAGCCTCCCTGTTTTATAAGGCCTTTTATCCTCTGCACTTTCTTTCTGTCTCCCTCCATGGACCAGGATCAAAGCTTTTAACATGGGTGCAAGATAGTTTTTGATTGCCTGCACAAACCTGCAAACTGCTTATTGTTTTAGCCTCTAGGGAAAGCAATTTCCATTTAGCATTTTAAGTGTCTTTTGTATAGATGCCTTTGTAACTAGTGAGTACATTTTGCTTACAAAAAATCAACATTGAAGTAACTTACTTTTGAATCCTTTTTTGAAAAAAAAGTCTCAATCCTGAAACATGACAAAATGGAATCCCAGAAGCTGCAAGGTGATACTGAAAGATATTCCATCATTTTAACAGCAATTGGACAGCCTGGAGGAAGGCAAGAGCCTAAAGGACCCATATGACGTTGAAAGTGAAGATGACTGTGATTGTAAGCTTACAAAAGACTACGCATTCTAGCTTTTATTGGGAAAGACAATAAGAATATATCACCAATGTCAAAGGCCCAAAGGTTTTGTTACTTAAATACACCAAGAGATTGTAGTCAAGTTCAAAAATGAAAACTGACATGAATTATATCTCTGGGTACTGAGCAATTTGTAAAGCACTAATGCTCATGTTGATGGAGTCCAGGATAGTGGAAAAGTTTTAACAGCCTGCAAAAAGCCAAAGTAATACCTGTATCTGAGAAGCTTGTCTGAGAATATCTTGCAATTACAGATACATTAGCCTGACTTCAATAATAAACCAATGAAATCAATAAGCTGACTGAAGAATATGAAAATGCTTAACAAATACAGCTTCAGAACGGCTGAATTGTATTGATTACATTTTGTTGAAGATTTGACACACTGAATTGCTGGAGAGGAAAAGCCACGTGATATTATATGCCTAGATTTTTCGAAAGACCAGTGCCACATGAGGCAAAATTTACAAACCAAATTCAGTGGGTATTTAGGACAAGGCGCGAATTTGAGTTGGAAGTTGCGGATCTTCTTTAACTTTGTCAGGATGTGGGTTGCATTGGTATGTACATTTATTACCCATCCTAATATGGTTGTGGTGGGCCTTCAAGTGGCTTTCTGGGTCACTTCAAGGAGCATAAGAGTCAGCCACATGCAGGAGTCCTGCATAGGTCAGCCTGGGTAGGGTTGCAGGTTTCTGTTCCTTAAGTACGTACAATTTGTTTACAGCTATCTGAGAACTTTCAGGTTTTTTTTTTCCTGGTGCTAGCTCACCATATTTATTGAATTCAATTTCTCTATCTCTCGGTTGCTACTGCAATGCCATAACTACTACATGACCATGGCTTTACAGTTATGGTACTGGAGACTGTTGCAGCTTCAACATGACTATTCCAATGCATTTCTGGCTGGCATGCCATCTTCGATTTTCCATAAACTTGAGCTCATCCAGAACTCTACCCATATTCTTAATTTGTACCAAGTCCCATTCACATGTCACCCATGTGCTTGCTGATATACATTGGCTCCTGGGTAAGCAACACATTGGTATTAAAATTCCTCTGTAACCTCACCCCCTCCATATCTCTGTATCCTCCTTCAGCCCTACACACTCATATCTGTGGTGCTCCAATTCTGTTCTCTGAGCATCCCCCATTTTAATTGCTCTGCCATTGGTGGCTGTGCCTTCAGCTGCCTAGGCCCTAAGCTCTGGAATTCCCTCCCTAAACCCCTCTGCCTTTCTAGCTCTCTTTCCTTTAAGACGCTTCTTAAAGCCTACCTCTTTGACCAAGCTTTTGGTCATCTGCCCCAAGTCTCCTTATGTGGCTTGGTGTCAAATTTTGTTGCTCCTGTGAAGCACCTTGGAACATTTTACTCTGTTAAAGGTGCTGTTAAATTACAAGTTGCTGCTGTTGACGACTTCTGGTGTACATAGATGAGCTGGATATGCAATCTTTGTAATTTCAAATTTTGCAGAATTTTACATTTGGTGGGAGGCGAGCCTGGGTACCACACCAGGATTTTACGCCTCCCAAGCCCTTAATTGGCCATGGGCTGGACATCCACCCCTCTAAGACAGGAAGTCCTGCCTCCAAGAGCTGCCGACCAAATAAACGGGCTGGCAGCCCTCAGTCCCAGTAATGTCACGAGGAGCGGTAGCCACTGCTGGGACTACACCCAGCCACAGCAGCAAGAGGGATGCCAGCCCAGGGATGAGGATAAGTTGGGGCCTTGCCGGGGGCAGTTGGCCAGGCCCTGGCGAGGGGAGTGGGGGGAAGGTATTGTGTAGTGGGGCAGTTGGGCTGTGAGGGGTGTCCAGCCTGCAAGGAGGCTGCCAGGTTTTGCTGGGCAGCCTCCTGGGGGTCCTCAGCTGGCCACTGGTAAAATGCCTGCAGCCGAAGGAGGTGGCCCTTAAGCGGCAGATAATTGGCCACTTAGCCTTGGTTGGTCTGGGGCAGGTGGGCGGGCAGTTTCTCACCGCCACCACCCCTTGTAAATTTGCAGCAGGCTGGGAAGGCGTCAGGAACTGTACATTCCGCCTGCAACTCAATTTTATGACCCCACCACCACCTGCCACCATTCTGCTCCGGTGGGGGGGGTGGAGAGGTGCAAAATTCTGGCTCATGCTAAGGGTAATTGTGAACTCTGGATAGTCATGATTTTACAGAGGGATTGGTGTTTGCATCTGGACTGATCAATGACAAATGTACTTCTGATGCAAGAAAATGCAAATTATTGAATATTGGAAGGAAAAAAGAGGCATATGAATTGAATGCGTGGAATAGAACTTACCAAATGGGAAGTTGAAAGATGAAATATTAACTAACTTGCTTGCCGTGCCCAAATAGTGCAAGACAACTATTAAAATGTACTGGGTTATATTGCCAGATCAATTGTTCAAATCCCCCAAGGATCATGCTGAAATTGTACAGTGCTCTATTCAGGTCTTGCGGGAAGGACTGTTTTAAAAACTTGGTCACTGCCATGTAAAGAGGGCATCCAAAGAAAGAAAGACTTGAATTTTAACAGTGCACTTTTTGTGACCTCCAGATGCCCAAAGCGCTTTAAGGCCAATGAAGTACTTTTTGTAGTGTGGTCACTGTTATGTACAAACTGCAGTAGCCAATTTGTGCATAGCAAGCTCCCACAAGCAGCAATGTGATAGTAACCAATTTTTGTTTTTGTTTTGTGATGCTGGTTGTGGGATAGATATTGGTCAGGACACTGGGAAGAATTCCCCTGCTCCTCTTCGAAATCGTGCCAGGGGATCTTTTATGTACACATGAGGGCAGACAGGGACTTGGTTTAATGTCTGATTCAGAAGATGGCTCCTCCAACAGTACTTCCTCTTTACTGCACTGGAGTGCCAGGCTAGATTATGTGCTCAAGTCTCTGGAGTGGACTTGAACTTACAACCTTCTGACAGCTACCACTGAAGAATTGTTGACAGCACAAAGTGGGCTAGAGGAGAGTAGCAAACTACTGTTAGAGGGAGAAGCTGTGATAAACAATTAGTTGAAATGGAACTTTTCAGCCTTGAAAAGAGATGACTAGAGAAAGAACCTTAAAGGTATAGAAGATACATAAAAGGATAGAGAAAGAAACAATATTTTCAAATTTGTGGGAGCAGCAAGACGAACCGAGCTTAGGACAAATGTCAACTAGTATTTAAGTGATCAACAACTGAAAGGGGTTCAAGAGATGATTGAGGCTGGGCACTGGACTGAGTTAAGGCGCAATAGATGCTGTATTGGGGAGATAGTGGGATTGGTATCCTGACTAATGAGATCAAATGGACTGATGGCTTTTTTTTATCTTTATCTGTTATGTCTGTACTCTAATCCTAGCAAATATTGTTTGTGCTTATATGTTCCAAACAAACTGGTCATTGCCATAATATATTTTTTGTGATGGAGGGAAAGGAAAGAAGCTTCAGTTAGAATTCTAAATTTTTTAAAAAACTCTTTAAAATGGGTCATTCAAACTGCTACCCAACCCAAACCCAGCGACGGGTCGGGTCGCTCTTTTGGGTCCAGTTTTCGGGCTCGGGTCGGGCCAGACACATACAGTATTATTTGGACTTGAAAGGTTGTTTAAAAAGATGGAGATTGGAGCCACAAAGTCATTGGTCACGAGTTAAATAGAAACCCACGGAGTTGTGTCCAGTCAGGTTGTACCACACTGTACCAGTATCTGTATTGCTTAAAATAAACACAGCAATTGCCTGAAGGCTCAGAAAATATTATACATTCCCTAGACTCCTGCTTTACAGGTTGAAATACTTGCAAGTTTATTGAGTGAGCAGCTGAGATGCAGTGACCAGGCAGGTCCTGAATGATTATTATAAAATATACAGTATTTATATAAAAATATAAAATGATCACTGTCAGGACTCTAGTCTACACACGTACAGTACAGTACAGTACTGGTCGGGCTCGGGTCCGATGTGGTTTTGTCGGGATCGGGTCGGGTTTTATTTTCTGACCTGAGCAAGCCTTTAATTCAAACACTGAAATGACACTACAAATGTATGGCTTTCTAATTTGATCGCACCCCATGAAATAGATGTTGCAGGCCAGTTTGGTTACATTTTGACGATGAATTGGGCACAGCTATGTCTTTTTGGAGATAAAATTGACTAATCGGGTGTTGCTTTTCTTTCTTAACAGTGAATCTGATGAGAATTGCAAGAAGCATTTGGAAAGAGTGTTAGCTATTTGGCAAGAGAGGATGGTTTATGAAAACAACTTCATTGACCAGCTTAAGCAGATTCTTTGTAAGTATGAATACGTAGACCTCAGCAGCAGATGGCTCAATGACTTCTCTTATCTATTGACTTTGGAAAGTAAATTTTAATGTCTTTTGCTGCCCATTAAGCAACTGAAAAAAAGACCAAGAAACGTACCTTTGAACAAATACAGGAGGAAGATGATGGCGACTATCTTTCCAACAGTACACCTAAAGAACCACCAGAGGTAGTGCCAGTTTATTTAATAGAAAATAAAACAACCATTGCATAAATTGCATATAGCTATGTAAATCTGACAAAAATCCAATAACAGGTTTCAACGGAACTCTTAAGGTCAGAATTCAAGGTTGCGATCACGGTCTGTGGAATTTGCAAATTCCAATCAGCCGATCATCATTCTCTTCACAGCAGACCTTTTTTCTAATTCTACCCTGTCTTTGAGAACTTTGCAAAATGTTTTCTTTCTTTTACCCACAAAGTAAAATGTGTTAGTGTCTCTCCCTTAGGGAGAAAATAAGTAATTCATGTTGCATGAATATGTAATAGTTAATAGTTTTTCAGTTCCCTACTTTCGATTTTGGTAAATACTTTGTTGGTCTGTGATGCGAACTATTAGTTATTAAACCAATTGAACCTGTTATTGATAGATGTCTCTGTTGAAATTTTGAAGAGTATCAGTGTTAATTGCCTATTCAATTTTCTCACGTGTTTTCTCAATATTACCAGAATGATTCCTGGGATGGGGGATTTTAATTGCAAGGTTAGGTTGGAAAAGTTGGGGTAGTTCTCAAAGCAAAGGAGATTGAGGAGATTTGATAGAGGTGTACAAGATTGTGACAAGCTTGGGTAAGTTAGACAAGGAAAAGCTGTTCCCATTAACTGGTACAAGGACTAGGGGGACACAGATTGATGGTTCTGGGCAAGAGATCCAGGGGGAATGTGAGAAAGAACTCTCTTTACGCAGTGAATGGTAATGACCTGGAACTCACTGCCCATGTGGGTGATGGAAGCAGAAACAATCAATAATTTCAAAAGGAAATTGGGTGGACACGCAAAAGAAAAAGTTGTAGAGCAAAAGACATCGAGTGGGGGAATGGGACTGACTGCAGAGAGCTTGCATGGACTCGATGGGCCAAATGTCCTCAAAAAAGATTATAGTACATTAACGGGAACACAGTTTGGAATATCTACAATGCACTTTACACCGCAAACGGTAGTGCAACATGGAGGTTAATTTGCAGTGATTTTGTTTTTGTGTTGTATTAGAATATTTGTACATCTGTCTTGTTGAGGGATACCCCTTTCTAGTCTGTCTCTCTTATAGCAGTCCTAATTTAACAGTTCAAACTACATGAAGATTGAACCTTACAGTTCTAATATAGGCATTGTGTATTTTATTTTCCTGACGCTATCAAAATATATATAATTTTAATGTAAAGCTATAAATTTTCAAGTTAAATACCATAATGTATAAATGACATGAGACTAAATAATGGAAAAAAAGGTCCATTTGGATGTCATACTGGCTTAAGTTGCAAAATGCCACATAGTTTGTTTTTTCACTAAGCAAGTTTCTCTGAACAATTTCCCATTGCTTTGCCCCTTTTTGCCCATCAAAAATCATTTTTGTATAAAAAGAAATCTTTGGTGTACTGAAATTTGAGTACTGGCTGATGTCATTCACTTCAGCTCGCACGTCCATTCAACCTTGAGATCAACCAGTGGACAAGTTTACAGTACAATAACTCCTTGCAGAACTGTTTAAGTTCACAGTAAGAACAGGGAGCTAATGCATTGTGATTTTCAGCTTCATACAAGTACATATGTGCTCCACCCGATGAACATTTCTTTTCACTTATGTAAGCAGTTGTACCACATATATTTAACAAAGCTGTGCAGTTACCAAAGAATGGCAATTTGCGATCCAGGCAAGACCATCCTTCATCTCACCATTTTTTGTTTTGTGTCAGACTGAGGATCTAATTAAATCATTGCAAGAGCTGGAAAATGCAGCTTCTGGTGATGCAGCCGTTCGACAGAAGATTGCATCATTGCCGCCAGAGGTTCAAGATGTTTCCCTATTAGATAAAATAACAGGTAAGCAGAGACTTCATAAACAATATAAAATTGCTTGCTTTGAAATTTTAAAATGAATTAATAGTCGTACAAATTTCTTGTGAATGTAATGTTATGTGGTTTATGGTTCCAATTTAGACAAAGAGTCAGCAGACAGACTTTCAAAAACAGTGGATGAGGCCTGCCTGCTCTTGGCAGACTACAATGGCAGACTGGCTGCAGAACTGGAAGATCGCAAGCAGTTGGCACGTATGCTGGCTGATTACATCCGTAGTCAAAACGAAATCCTAGCAGAGAAGGAGCGTAAACTGGAAGTGCGTAATTTTTTTTCACTTGTTACTTTTTTGTTTTAAAGCAAACCATATTTTTAGGATGCTGGGGTAAGTACCTAAATATTACTGTTTTTTTTCCACTCGATAGTTGATTTTATTAACTATCCATAGCTTCTGTTACAGATGGTGGGCGTGGATATGCCACACATTGCTGGTCTTCAATCACTTGACAGTCTTCCGATTAAAGAAATAAACAAACCACAAAGAAACAATATGTGTTGTGTTCTCATTTTGAGCAGGATAGCTCAGGTACAGACCCTATTACAATAATGATGACCTTTGGAGCCAAAGATAAATTGACTTTGCAGTTGCAAGGCCCCTTTCAAGAAACGTGCATTCTAAAGAGGCAGTAGGACTTACCTTGTCTGCACAGAATATACATTGAAAAGGTATCCAATCTAATCTTGCAGTTTGCTTACAGCCTTGTTTTCTCTAAGTTTCATGATTATTCTTTCTCAAATAAGGCTAATTTAATTCAATTGAAAATTTAAAAACTGATTAGGTTTTTGTTAGGCCAAGGATATTAAGAGGTATGGAACCAATGCAAGTGAATGGAGTTAAGGTACAGATCAGTCATTATCTAATTGAATGGCAGAACAGGCTTGAGGGGCTGAATAGCCTACTCCAGTTGCTTATGCACACAGCTTTTTTTTTTCCCCTGCTTCTATTAATAGCAATTTTATTAGGTTTATTTTTAGAAAGTGAAAATCTTAATAAAATGTTACATTTTTTTGTGTGACTGGGACCAGGCTTCTGAATCCAGCTCAGACGAATGGAATGATCGTCTTGTGCTGTTCATTTGCACCGAACAAAGGTGAAACTGTCTTGAACATAATTCTTCAAGGCCCATCCCATGACATCAGATGTTGTACCCATTTATCTGAGCCATAAGGACCAGGGAGAATCCAAGTTTTGTCCTCAGTTATTTATGAATTGACTGATGTCAGCTGAAGCAGTAGTAGGGTGCTACAATCAGGCTCAGTGCTTCTGGGGTAGGCAAACTACAGTCAGCCAAAGTGCCTGCTACTGATTTGCTATGCAGCAACTCTTGCGTCCATTGTCACTGGCTGAGGACACGTTTGAGATCGGCTGAGATATTTTCTGCCTACCTGTTGCCACCCACCATCCAGGCTCTGGTGAATAGTGGCCATTTGGGTGAGACACCAGAGGATGACTGCTAATTGTGGATATTCTAATAAATGGATCAATACCGAAAGGAAGGAGAAGAATTGGAGAGAACAATATAAATCTCAAATGAATTTTACATTGAACGCTAAAATAAGAACAAAATACTGCGGATGCTGGAACTCTGAAATGAGAACAGAAAGTGCCAGAAATACTCAGCAGGTCTGGCAGTTACATTGAACAGTTTTGTTGCACTGCCCCCATGTGTCTAGGAAAACTCTATGGCTTTCATAGCTCTGTAACTTGCATATTAACTTTACAAAATCGCTGTGTGGTGATGTATAATTGGCCTCTGATTGCTCAGTTAACCCTGATTAATCGTCCAGATTTTACCATGATGTGATTGAGCCTAAGAGCAAAATGCTGCGGATGCTGGAACTCTAAAATAAAAACAAGCTGCCGGAAATACTCAGCAGTTCTGGCAGCATCTGTGGAGAGAGAAACAGAGTTAACATTTCAGGTCTGTGACCCTTCATCAGAACACTTCTGATGCAAGGTCACAGACCTGAAAAGTTAACTCTTTCTCTGTCCACAGATGCTGCCAGACCTGTTGAGTATTTCCAGCACTTGCTGTTCTCATATGATTGGGCCTGCCTGACTGAAGTACAGATGTTTGGCAGACTTGATGTTTAAGCGCTGAGTTTCTGAGTTCATATCTGGCAACAGACACGCTATTCCCAACATTGCTGGCCATCCGTTTTTAGAGTTGATATGCTTAAAGCACATATATGCATTAAAATAGCAGCTGCTTCAGTTCTGCTGAGCACTGAAGTGGTGTCATAGATTTTAATCTAACTTCTTAGCTTTGGAATTCACTTTTTTTTTAGCCAATCCTAGACAGTGCATTTCTTGCACAATCCTAAGTATTTCAAGTAAAATTAGTTTCAACCCACTTTTTAGCGGGGGGAAATTCCTTTCTCCATAATGTGGCATTCAAAGAAGTTCTAAATGCTTTGTGTAACAAATGTACATAAGAAATAGGAGCAGGAGTAGACCATTTGACCCCTCAAGTCTGCTTCACCATTTGATATCATGGCTGATCCTCCTCAACTCTTTTCCTACCCAAACCCCATATCCCTTGATAGTTTTTGGACTCAAAGGCAATTGCTCTCAGCCTTATATACTCAACTACTGAGCATCCTCAGCCCTCTAGAGTAGAGAGTTCTAAAGATTCGCAATACTAAGTAAAGAACTATCTCCTCCTCTGACTGAAATGGTCAGCCCCTTTATCCTGAGTATTTCCTTTGGTTCTAAACTCTTCAGCCAAGGGAACAGCCCCTCAGAATCTATGTTTCAATGGATCACTGCTCATTCTTTTAAACTGCAGAGTATTGGCCCATTCTACTCAATCTATCCTCATAGACTAACCCTGTCCTCCCAGAAATCAATCTAGTGCACCTTTGTTGCACTGTCTCTAAAGCAAGTGTATCCTTCCTTAAGTATGGAGACCCAAAACTGCTGTGGGTTATGGGGAGAAGGCAGGGAATGGCACTAGGTGAATTAATCTTTCGGAGAAGTGCAGACATGATGGGCAGAAAGGCCTCCTGCACTGTAGCGATTGAGTTTCTGTGACACTATTCCAGGTGTGATCTTGCCAAAGCCCTACACAATTGCAATAAGATTTCTTGCACTCGTGCTCCAACCTCCTTGCAATAAAGGCTGTTGTACTATCGGCCTTCCTAATTAAATACATACATACGAATTAGGAGCAGGAGTAGGCCACTCGGCCCCTCGAGCCTACTCTGCCATTCAATAAGATCATGGCTGATCTGATTATAACCTCAATTCCACATTCCCGCCTACTCCCAATAACCTTTCATCCCCTTGCTTATCAAGAATCTATATACGTCTGCTTTAAAAATATTAAAAGACTCTGCTTCCACTGCCTTTTGAGGAAGAGAATTCCAAAGACTCGGGACCCTCAGAAAAAATTTCTTATCTCTGTCTTAAATGGGTGACCCCGAGTTCTAGATTCTCCCGCAAGGGGAAACATCCTTCCACATCCACCCTGTCAAGACTCAGATTCTGAGCCTGCATGGCAACAAGTTGAGATTTCATGACTACTGTCAGAGCTTCCACTACAACACTCAGACATTAGGTGGCTTCTGCTTGTGCTGCAATGGAAGCCAAGAGATCAGCTGTCAGGTGCTGTATCTTACTGTACCTGCATGTTAACTGAGTTTCTTGTACAAGGACACCCAAATCCCTCTGAAAATCAACATTTTATAGTTTCTCACATTTTAAAAAAATGTTCAGTTTTTTTAAATTCTTCCTACCACACTGAATAATATCTCATTTCCCCACATTATACTCCATCTGCCACCTTCGTGCCTGTTCTTTTAACTTATCTCTATCCCTTTTCAGACTGTCCTTACAGCTTACTTTTTCAACCAGCTTTGTATCATCAGCAAACTTGCATACGTTGTACTCTGTCCCTTCATCTAAGTCATAATTTGTAGATAGGTGAAACCCCAGCACTGATAGTTGTGGTACCCCACTAGTAAGAGGCTACCAACCTGAATATGATCCATTTATTCCTACTCTGTTTTCTGTCCTTTAATCAATCCTCTATTCATGTTAACAGCCCCATAATCCCTTATCTTGTGTAACAACCTTTCATGTGGCATCTTATCAAATACCTTTTGAAAGTCCAAATATAGTACAACCACTGGTTCCCATTATCTACTCTGCTGTTGTACCCTCAAAAAACTAATAGATTTGTCAAACATGATTACACTTCCATAAAACTACATTGTGCCTAATATTATGATTTTCTAAGTGCCCTGTTACCACTTCCTTAATGATGAATTCCTGTATTTTCCCAATGACTAATGTCAGACTAACTAGCCTTTAAGGTCCTTGTTTTCTCTCTCTTGAATAGCGGTGTTATATTTGCTACCTTCCAATCCACTTGGACTGTTCCCGAATCTTATCAATGCATCCACTATCTCTGCAGCCCCAACTTTTAGAACCTTGGTTTGTAGGCCATCAGGTTCAAGGCATTTTTAATGGCTTTCAATTCCATTAATTTCCCCAGTACTTTTTCTTATTTACTTTAAGTTCCTCACTCGAATTAGCCCTTTGATTCCCCACTACTTCAGATTTTTTTTGTCTTCTAACATGAAGGCAGACACAAAGTATTTGTTTAAATCTCTACCATTTCCTTATTCCCCACTTATAATTTCTCCTATCTCAGCCTCTAAGGGACTCTCGTTTATTCTCACTACTCTCTCCTACCTGAACATTAGGGATTATTCTGTTTCTGAAGTGTTGATAAATCTTTGGAACAGCTTTTGAGTAACCCACAACTAATGAGTACTATAAGGCTGTAAGTGCTTAAAAAAAGGTAATTTTTTTTACTTTGCCTTGCAAGCACATATTCCACCAACAACAATGTAAATTAGTTAGTGGCAAGTATTGTATTCCTTCAAAAATTCATTTGCTTACAACATATAGCAAAACTGAGCAAGAGTGTTTCATTTGCGGCTGTGCTGAAATTTCTATTTCAAGTTAGTTAATATTTTGTTTTGAGTGATCAGTATAATTTTTTAATTGGAAAGGAAGCGTTCCTTGTTTTGTAAATTGTAACCCTACCCTATTTGATAATTTGGACTGCTTATATGATAGGGTCCCTGTTTTAACAGCTGTTTGCACTCTAGGAGTTGCTCAATTACTGAAATATATAACCTTTGCTATAAACTTTCTTTACAGCAGGAAAATAGTTGAGAAAATTGAATGTGACTGTTTACCATCCAGGCATATTTTGTGTTACTCTTTGGTGTGGTTTTAAAAGAACTGAATTTATTTCTGGCATATCCACATTCAGCATTTTGTAAACACTTGAAACTCAGTAGAGAAAAAATATGCTGTTTGGCATTTAACCAAGGTGTTATCTGTCTCGCCAAGTGGACATTAAAAATCCTCTGCACTATTCAAAGAACAGTTCTCCCATTGCTCTGGCAAGCATTTCTCTTTCACCACCAAAGTTAACTAGTCATTGCATTACTTTTTGTGGGGCCAACTGCATTTACCCACAAAGGTAATTCCTTGTATGTGAAGCATTGAGGATGTCCAAAGTCATCTGACAAAGTGCCATTCATGTGCGTTGTCCTATTTGTAATTTTTGAAACTCGCCTTCTGGTTCCACAGCTACAGTACGCAACTGGTACCTTTTTGCCTGCAGTTGCTTTGTTTATGATGAAGGTAGCATGAGGCATTTAATTTTTTTCAACTGTGACATTTTTTGATGTACTGAATTCATGATCGCTGGTTCATTAATATACCCCAAATTAAATTCAGGAAGGAATTATCTGTGAATACAAGATTTTATCCAAAATGTTCACGTAATTTATTTTAAATACAAGAGGTTGGATAGCATGGCACATTTTATGAAATGGAAGCTAGTCAAGTTCCAGGCTGGACAAACATAATCTATTTCTGACTTCATACTTGTCTGCGTCCCGTTCCTAAAGAACTTGTGTCTGTAAATTTGTTAAACCCTGCCAAGAGATTGCATCTAATTTGGTAACCTAATTTCAACAATGTTTCAGAATAAGCAGGCAACGAATGGGGACACCACTATAGTAGATAGGGAGAAACTGTTTCCACTGGCAGGAGGGTCAATAACCAGAGGATACAGATTTAAAATAATTTCCAGAAAACCAAGGGAAAGAGGAAAATTATTTTTCTGGAGCTAGTTATGATCTGGAATGCACTGACATAATGGGTGGTGGAAGCACATTCAGTCTTAACTTCCAAAAAGGGAACTGAACAAATACTTGAAAAGGGAGCATTTGCAGGGCTATGGGAAAGAGCAGGGGAGTGGGACTAATTCCATAATGTTTCCAAAGGACTGGCACAGGCACAATATGTTGAATGACCTCCTCTGCTGTCTTCTATTGGGGCAAGCTGTCACTGGGGAGAAGATATTTAGGCTATAATAGAGCCAGACTTTTAACGACCTGATATTTGCATTTTAGTATGGTTTAATAATTAGCAACTGGGTTAATGCTAACAAAACTTAATTTTGTTTATAACCTTTACAACTGAAAGAACAGTTGTATTTATCACATCAATTTGGGATTAGATACTAGACCTAGATGTGAGTGCACAGAGCCACCCAAATGCTGGAAGTAATTGTCACCAGTTGCTCTTTCAGGTCTTGATTTATTTTTGTTGGTTAGTGATACCTGGTCAATATAACAGTCAATCTGCCTTGGTACCACACACTGATAGTGAAGGCCAAGTAGGACTGGAGGGTAGAGGAAGAGCACTTTTGGACTGAGGAAGGAGCAGGGAGAAGAATAAGAGCAGAAGCTGTGAAGATGGGGAGAAGAGTGGGAGGACATGGGTGGAGAAATGTTTGGAAACCACCTCTGTTGGACAGGGAGCTGACAAACTTTCATCTATGGAAGGTAGTGGGTGGTTTAGGATAATGCACACTGTCAGCCTGGGGTTGAGGGGGTAAAACTAGCAAACTCTGGCTGGGAGCTAGCACTGTCTCACATCTGGGGGCAGTTTGGTCAGCTATTAGGAGGTATGCAAAACTGCCATGGGTGCAACCAAAACCAGGAAAGCACTCTGCCTGGAAGGAGCAATTCAGTGTAAGGCACCAGCACTAACATTCTATTCTCAGACAGAGATGCTTACTGGTCATTGTATAAATAAAAGATCAGTGAGATTTTTTTTATTACAGTAGATCAATTGAAGTGCGAGGTGAGAATCAGTTGAGACTTATCAGACTTGCAGGAAGAGCCAATGTGCTTAACATAGATTTAACATATGCTTAACATAAGACTGAGAGTGAGTCACAGAAAAATATATATTTTAATTTTTAAAGTACATTTTCATTGAAATTCATCATTGACCACCTGGTTCTCCAAGTAAATCTGGACGCAGGGAAAATATGTTGAACAGGCTTCTGCCCAAACAGGTTTCGATTTCTAGCTGTATGCTGACTCACCAGTGCTAATTATAGTGACAGCTACTGCTGTTTGGATCTAAAGCTGTATAAAATGACTTGTAACATTGTAAACATTATGACAACTCCACCTAGAGGTATAACTAATATTGCAATTAAAAAACCCATAGGAGCGATTTATTCATGTAAAGAAAGACTTAAATTTATACAATGCTTTTCATGACCTCAAGACATCCCAAAGCATTTTACAGTCAATGGAGTACTTTTGTAGTTGCTGTTGTAGGAATCACAGCAGCCAGTTTTACGCACAGCAATCAGATAATCTCTGATGTTGCTGAGGGATGAATATTGGCCAGGGCATTGGGGAGAACTCACTTTTTTTTTTATTCATTCATGGGATGTGGGCATTGCTGGCCAGGCCAGCATTTATTGCTCATCCCTAATTGCCCTAACTGAGTGGTTTGCTAGTCCATTTCAGAGGGCATGTAAGAGTCGACCACATTGCTGTGGCTGTGGAGTCACGTAGGCCAGACCAGGTAAGGACAGCAGATTTCCTTCTCTAAAGGACATTAGTGAACCAGATGGGTTTTTACAACAATTGACAATGGTTTCATGACCATCATTAGACTAGCTTTTTAATTCCAGATTTTTTAATTGAATTCAAATTCCACCTTCTGCTGTGGTGGGATTTGAACCCATGTCCCCAGAGCAATACCCTGGGTTACTAGTCCAGTGACAATATCGCTGCGCTACCGCCTCCCCTGCTCTTCGAATAGTGCAATGGCATCTTTTATGACCATCTGAGAGGGCAGGTGGGGTCTAGGTTTGGTGATAGCAACTGTGACAGTGCAGCACTCCATTAATACTGTGGAGTTTGATTTAATGATAATGGTACCCTGTGATGTGGGCTAACAGTTTACTCATGGCTTTGTAGTGCAGCTGCATACTAATTCTTGAACAGCATACAGTATCAGTAATAGATTTTAAAACTGATATTACACAACAGCTTTTTAAACATTATAATGGCTTATTGCAGCACCTCTTCTTTGGCCTCCTTGTCTCGAGAGACAATGGGTAAGCGCCTAGAGGTGGTCACTGGTTTGTGGAGCAGTGCCTAGAGTGGCTATAAAGGCTAATTCTAGAGTGACAGACTTTTCCACAGGCGCTGCAGATAAAATTGGTTGTCGGGGCTGTTACACAGTTGACTCTCTCCTTGCACTTCTGTTTTTTCCTGCCAACTGCTAGGTCTCTTCGACTCGCCGCTCTTTAGCCCTGCCTTTATGGCTGTCCGTCAGCTCTGGCGATCACTGGCAACTGACTCCCACGACTTGTGGTCAATGTCACAGGACTTCATGTCGCGTTAGCAGACATCTTTAAAGCAGAGATATGGACGGCCGGTGGGTCTGATACCAGTGACGAGCTTGCTGTACAATGTGTCTTTGGGGATCCTGCCATCTTCCATGCGGCTCACGTGGCCAAGTCATCTCGAGCGGCTGGCTCAGTAGGGTGTATATGCTGGGAATGTTGGCTGCCTCAAGGACTTCTGCGTTGAAGATACGGTCCTGCCACCTGATGCCAAGGATTCTTCGGAGGTAGCGAAGATGGAATGAGTTGAGACATCGCTCTTGGCTGACATACGTTGTCCAGGCCTCGCTGCCATAGAGCAAGGTACTGAGGACACAGGCTTGATGCACTCGGACTTTTGTGTTTCGTGTCAGTGCGCCATTTTCCCACACTCTCTTGGCCAGTCTGGACATAGCAATGGACGTCTTTCCCATCCGCTTGTTGATTTCTGCATTGAGAGACAGGTTACTGGTGATAGTTGAGCCTAGGTAGGTGAACTCTTGAACCACTTCCAGAGTGTGGTCGCCGATATTGATGGATGGAGCATTTCTGACGTCCTGTCCCATGATGTTCGTTTTTTTGAGGCTGATGGTTAGGCCAAATTTGTTGCAGGCAGCCACAATCCTGTCGATGAGTCTCTGCAGACACTCTTTTGTGTGGAATGTTAATGCAGCATCATCAGCAAAGAGGAGTTCCCTGATGAGGACTTCCGTACTTTGGTCTTCGCTCTAAGATGGGGCAAGGTTGAACAGCCTGCCGTCTGATCTTGTGTGGAGGAAAATTCCTTCACGTCTTCGGAAGAACTCGTGAGAGCAACAGCGAGAAGATGATCCCAAACAGTGTAAGGTGCGAGAACACAGCCCTGTTTCATGCCACTCAGGATAGGAAAGGGGGCTGATGAGGCACCGCTGTGCTGAATTGTGCCTTTCATATTGTCATGGAATGAGGTGATGATACTTAGTAGCTTTGGTGGACATCCGATCTTTGCTAGTAGTCTGAAGAGAGCACGTCTGCTGATGAGGTCAAAGGCTTTGGTGAGATCTATGAAGGCAACGTAGAAGGGCATCTGTTCGTGGCATTTCTCCTGTAGCTGGTGAAGGGATAACAGCATGTCAGTGGTGGATCTCTGGGCTCGAAAGCTGTACCACAGGCATAACATACTGCAGGTATATGTGGGCACTTAATGGAATTTCCCATAGAGGAAACCTGGCAAGAGTTTTCCAAACATTTTGAAATGGGATGTTACATTCCAGCCAGCAATTTTAATATGTAGTGGATTTTCCTAGTTTTTACATTAGCTGTAGCACTTGCTATTTAATCTTTTCTGCCCAATAATGAATTAGTGAAAAAAATTAACTCTTTTGTAAAACAAAACAGTGGATTTACACCCGCAGAACTGCCTAGATAACCATTACATGACCCACAACACAGCTGATTCCACACTGCATCACATTTAATTGAGTTGCTGAGGAGTTGTGCGTTTCCGTTGTGGTTTTCTGTCAGTTGTATTAGAGAATATGATTTTTTGCAAGTATAATTTCTGTGTGGCAGTCTTCTCCTCTAGCTGTAGCATGCCAAGGCATTGTTGATCATTTCATTGTTAACTGGAGAATTAATGGTATTGTAACTAATCATTGCCACATTGCATTCAGAATAAATCAGACCTTGTGGATTCTGTACCACACTTGATTATCAGATTCTTAATCTGTTTCAAATTATAAGTTATTAAATGCATAAACGGCCAGTATCATTCAGGGTGTATTCTTTTTATAAAAAAAGGACAAAATATGCCTTTATGTAACGCCTTCCGTGTCCACAGCAAATTAAGTCCTTTTGAAGTGTAGTCACTTGTTGCTTACACGTAATGAGGTCCCACAAGCAATAGTGAGATAAATGACAGGCTAACCTGTTTTAGTGAAGTTAGTTGAGGGATACATGTTGGGCAGAATGTTAGGGGAGCTTCCTTGATCTCCAGTTGCCGTGGGAGCTTTTCCACCCACCTGGGAGGGAAAATGCCTTGGTTTAGCATCTTATCTGAAATATGGCACCTTGACAGTACTGCACTGAAGCATCAGCCTAGATTGTGTGCTTAAATCACTGGAATACGACTTGAACTCTCAGGTTTTCTGACTGAAGTGAATGTTAATACTGAGCCCAGGCTGATGCCTATTGTCTATGTGAGTAGAGCATGGAAATAATGACATTTGGTAGCTGTACCCACGTATACATTTTTTTGCATAATTTCCATTCAAAAATATTTGAAAACTTATGTAGGGTTTTATGATTGAGACTTGTCTGGAAATTTTGGGAGATTTTAACTGGCCACCACAAGAAGAAAAAGCCAACTTCCTTTCGTAATATTGCACACTGCCACGTTGCCAGAAGCACTGCCATTTACCAAGATGTGCACTATATTTGTGGAATAATCATGGAATAATATAATTCTGCTGCATCATGGAAGGATAGGACTTGTATTCACAGTTGGTCATCCTGTGTGTTATGTCAATCTCAAAAGTACTAAGTCAAAGCTAGGTGTTTCCCAAAATATAGGAAGAATCACTTTAAAGCCACTCTTGTGCAGCTGTAAGTCGCTGATGTTATATGACATTGAGATGCCTGAGAGTAGGCGCACTCGTTTTCTTAGGCATAGTCTAGCGTAGGGAGACTGAGAAAGCATATGGAAAAAATAGCTTTTTTGGAAAAAGGAAGGTCTTGTGCACTCCACTTCTCGGGAAAGAAAAATCACTAGCAACAATAATAACGAATACTGATATCCTACGATTCCTTTTTCCTTGCCCACTACTTGAAAGAATATGGATAACTATAAATTGTTCCGCAGTAAGCAATTTGTTTCTGGATGGCGAAGGTCAGTTGTAAGGGAAAGAGTAGGCAGGGAGCAGATGATTAAAGCAAAGGGACTGGTGGTCTGAGGTGTATTTGTTTTAATGCAAGAAGTGTAGTAGGTAAGGCAGATGAACTTAGGGCTTGGATTAGTACCTGGGAGTATGATGTTATTGCTATTACTAAGACTTGGTTAAGGGAAGGGCATGATTGGCAACTAAATATCCCAGGATACCGATGCTTCAGGCGGGATAGAGAGGGAGGTAAAAGGGGTGGAGGAGTTGCATTACTGGTCAAAGAGGATATCACAGCTGTGCTGAAGGAAGGCACTATGGAGGACTCGAGCTGTGAGGCAATATGGGCAGAACTCAGAAATAGGAAGGGTGCGGTAACAATGTTGGGGCTGTACTACAGGCCTCCCAACAGCGAGCGTGCGATAGAGGTACAAATATGTAAACAGATTATGGAAAGCTGTAGGAGCAACAGGGTGGTGGTGATAGGAGATTTTAATTTTCCCAACATTGACTGGGATTCACTTAATGTTAGAGGTCTAGATGGAGCAGAATTTGTAAGGAGCATCCGGGAGGTTTTCTAGAGCAGTATGTAAATAGTCCAACTCGGGAAGGGGCCATACTGGACCTGGTGTTGGGAAATGAGCCGGGCCAGGTGGTTGACGTTTCAGTAGGGGACTACTTTGGGAATAGTGATCACAATTCCGTAAGTTTTAGAATACTCATGGACAAAGACGAGAGTGGTCCTAAAGGAAGAGTGCTAAATTGGGGGAAGGCCAACTATACCAAAATTCGGCAGGAGCTGGGGAATGTAGATTGGGAGCAGCTGTTTGAAGGTAAATCCACTTTTGATATGTGGGAGGCTTTTAAAGAGAGGTTGATTAGTGTGCAGGAGAGACATGTTCCTGTGAAAATGAGGGGTAGAAATGGCAAGATTAGGGAACCATGGATGACAGGTGAAATTATGAGACTAGCTAAGAGGAAAAAGGAAGCACACATAAGGTCTAGGCGGCTGAAGAAAGACGAAGATTTGAAAGAATATCGGGATTGTAGGCGCAATCTGAAACGAGGAATTAAGAGGGCTAAAAGGGGTCATGAAATATCTTTAGCAAACAGGGTTAAGGAAAATCCCAAAGCCTTTTATTCATATATAAGGAGCAAGAGGGTAACTAGAGAAAGGATTGGCCCACTCAAGGACAAAGGAGGAAAGTTATGCGTGGAGTCAGAGAAAATGGGTGAGATTCTAAACGAGTACTTTGCATCGGTATTCACCGAGGAGAGGGACATGACAGATGTTGAGGTTAGGGACAGATGTTTGATTACTCTAGGTCAAGTCGGCATAAGGAGGGAGGAAGTGTTGGGTATTTTAAAAGGCATTAAGGTGGACAAGTCCCCAGGTCCGGATGGGATCTATCCCAGGTTACTGTGGGAAGCGAGAGAGGAAATAGTTGGGGCCTTAACAGATATCTTTGCAACATCCTTAAACACAGGTGAGGTCCCGGAGGACTGGAGAATTGCTAATATTGTCCCCTTGTTTAAGAAGGGTAGCAGGGGAAATCCAGGTAATTATAGACCGGTGAGCCTGACGTCAGTGGTAGGGAAGCTGCTGGAGAAGATACTGAGGGATAGGATCTATTCCCATCTGGAAGAAAATGGGCTTATCAGTGATAGGCAACATGGTTTTGTGCAGGGAAGGTCATGTCTTACCAACTGAATAGAATTCTTTGAGGAAGTGACAAAGTTGATTGATGAGGGAAGGGCTGTAGATGTCATATACATGGACTTCAGTAAGGCGTTTGATAAGGTTCCCCATGGTAGGCTGATGGAGAAAGTGAAGGCGCATGGGGTCCAAGGTGTACTAGCTAGATGGATAAAGAACTGGCTGGGCAACAGGAGACAGAGAGTAGCAGTGGAAGGGAGTTTCTCAAAATGGAGATGAGTGACCAGTGGTGTTCCACAGGGATCCGTGCTGGGACCACTGTTGTTTGTGATATACATAAATGATTTGGAGGAAAGTATAGGTGGTCTGATTAGCAAGTTTGCAGACGACACTAAGATTGGTGGAGTAGCAGATACTGAAGGGGACTGTCAGAGAATACAGCAGAATATAGATAGACTGGAGAGTTGGGCAGAGAAATGGCAGATGGAGTTCAATCAGGGCAAATGCGAGGTGATGCATTTTGGAAGATCCAATTCAAGAGTGAACTATACAGTAAATGGAAAAGTCCTGGGGAAAATTGATGTCCAGAGAGATTTGGGTGTTCAGGTCCACTGTTCCCTGAAGGTGGCAACGCAGGTCAATAGAGTGGTCAAGAAGGCATACGGCATGCTTTCCTTCATCGGACGGGGTATTGAGTACAAGAGTTGGCAGGTCATGTTACAGTTGTATAGGACTTTGGTTCGGCCACATTTGGAATACTGTGTGCAGTTCTGGTCGCCACATTACCAAAAGGATGTGGATGCTTTGGAGAGGGTGCAGAGGAGGTTCACCAGGATGTTGCCTGGTATGGAGGGCGCTAGCTATGAAGAGAGGTTGAGTAGGTTAGGATTATTTTCATTAGAAAGACGGAGGTTGAGGGGGGACCTGATTGAGGTGTACAAAATCATGAGAGGTATAGACAGGGTGGATAGCAAGAAGCTTTTTCCCAGAGTGAGGGATTCAATTACAAGGGGACACGAGTTCAAAGTGAAAGGGGAAAAGTTTAGGGGGGATATGCGTGGAAAGTTCTTTACGCAGAGGGTGGTGGGTGCATGGAACGCATTACCAGCGGAGGTGGTAGACGCGGGCATGATAGCATCTTTTAAGATGTATCTAGACAGATACATGAATGGGCAGGAAGTAAAGAGATACAGACCCTTAGAAAATAGGCGACAGGTTTAGATAGAGGATTTGGATCGGTGTATGCTTGGAGTGCCGAAGGGCCTGTTCCTGTGCTGTAATTTTCTTTGTTCTTTGTTTAATTCATTCTTAGGATGTGGGCATGCTGGCAAAGCTCGGATTTCCCATCCCTAGTTGCCTTGATAGTTTGATGCAACTGAGTGACTTGCCAGCCCACTTGAAAGTTGAGGGTTTACTGTGTTGACATGGTCTTGTAAAGGACCAGTTACAGACAGCAGGCCTCCTTCCCTAAAGGACATTGATTTATCGCTTATGTTTTTGCAACCATGCAACAGCTTCAAGGTCACACTAATTTATAGCAGGTTTTTTACTTCTAGATTTTTTTAACAATACATATTCTCAAATTGCAAAGATTTGAATTTGCATTTTCTAGATTATTAGTCCAAGGCTCTGGATTACTACTGCAGTAACATAAAGAATTTGCATTTATATAGTACCCCTTCCCTCGAGATGTCCCAAAGCAGTTGACAGCCAATGCAGTACTTTTGAAGTGTAGTCACCATTGTAATGTAGGAAACAGAGCAGTCAATCTGTGCACAGCAAGATCCCACAAATAGCAATGTGATAATGACCAGATAATCTGGTTTAGTGATGTTTAATGTGGGAAAAATATTGGACAGGACATGGAGAACTTCCCTGCTCCTCTTTGAAATTGTGCCATGGGATTTTTTACGTTCACTTGTGAAGATAGACAGGCTCTTCATTTTATGTCTCATCTGAAAATCGGGTGTACAGAACCTCTGCACTACTGTACCCTTAAACTATTTTACTCAGGGCAGCACTAAATGTTACCTTTAATACTAGTAATTAAGATGAACAAATGTCCTAACCTCTATGGTGCTATTCTATTAATGATCAAAAATGGTGGAAAAGGGGACAATTTGCAATGTTGATTCATTTTACTGGGTCCACCAAAAGTAGCATCACTCCCAGCTAATATCAAAGAAAGGAACAAACCTTTTTATTTGCATAGAGTCTTGCACATTCTCCAGGTGTACCAAAGTGTTTTACAGTCACTGTTCCTTGTTAGGCATATATGGCAGTCAGTTTGTGAATGGAAAAATGCTATAAATAGCAGCAAAATGAGTGATCAGTTAATCTTGTGTTTTGGAGTCAGTGGTTGAAAAATATTGACCAGGGCAAATCCCCAGGTCATCTTCAAGGAGGCCAACAAGCTACATGTAAATGAGGCCTGGCCATTAAAAATGTCCGGACCTTGCATCGATGATGACATTCAGGTCCTCTACCTGCCTTTGATCCCACACTAGTGCCTCCTGTGTTAAAATTGACAGCATCATGTCAGATTGCGGGTGGCAGTGGTGGGGTGGAGCAGGGAACCGGTAGCGAGTGAGTTCCTTTGATTCATTGACCATTGCTAGCTTGCTAAATTTGCTGATGAAATTAAATTAGGGAGAGCATTGTCGAATATATTATCTTTTGGGTGAGTTATTAAATTGAGGTCCCAAGTTCAAGTCAATGTACTATTTGAAGTGCTCATGGTGTCCTGACCAGTATTTATCCCTTTGGCAGTGCCACCAAAATAGATTACCTGATCATTTATCTGACTTTGGTATATGAAAATTAAGTTCTGCATTTGCTGACAAAACAACACTAACTACATTTCAAAATGCTTTGTCTGAAATGCTTTGGGACATCCTGAGGACGTGGGAAGTGCTTTTATGCAATGAAAAAGGTGCAGAGAAGGGCAAGGCGGTTGATCAGTTATGTAGAGAATGAATTATAGGGAAAAAAATAAAGGCGGTTGAGGTGTACAAAATATTAAACAATGTTTTGGACAAGGTAAGCCAAAAATATTTGAAGACTGGGTGGGGTGCTAAGTTTAATTAGTGAAAAATCAATTTCAAATGGATATTGGGAAGAAATTCTTTATTCAAATACAATCGCATCTTCGAGTAACTTACTGGGCAGACTTGTGGAGGCAAAAACATTAGTGATGTTCAAAATATGGCTCAGTACCATCATGATAGAATATGGAGAATTACCTTTTCCTAACTTAGGAATACGAGGAGGCAATTCAGTCCGTTGAGCCTGTTCTGCCATTGAAGTAGATCATGGGTGATCTCTACCTGAACTCTAGAAACCCATCTTTGTTCCATATCTTTTGATGCCCTTACCTAATAAAACTTTAATCGATTTCAGTCTTGAAAAATTCAACCTGCATCCACAGCTTTTTGGGGGATGGAGTTCCAGATTTCTACTACCCTTTGTGTAAAAAGGTGCTTCCTGCTTTTAATCCTTAATGGCCTCTAATTTTCAGATTATCCCACCAGAGGAACCAGTTTCTCTCTATCTACCCTATTTAATTCCTTAATTATTTTAAATACATCTATTGCATCACTCCTTAACTTTCTAAACTCAGGGGTTATAAGTTATACAACTTCTCAATTTAACCCTTTTTAAACACTAGTATTCTGTGAATCTATGCTATACCCCCATCCAAGGCCTATTTATCTTTCCTCCGGTTTGGTGCCCTAAAGTCAACACATTACTCTAGATGGTGTCTGAGCAAAGCTCTACAACTGAAGCATCACTTTTACCTCGTGGTAAAGGTCAAAATTCCATTAGCCTCAAACTTTTGGTACCCATGTACTACCTTTGAAGTCAGTTAAACAGACCCATAAGTTAAATTCCTTTAGCTTCCTTGGTAGATGAGCAACTCTTCTCTGTGGAACAGCATCCCACTGTATCCCAGTTAGTCATTCTCTGAATTTAGGCATTCCTAGCTATGGAGCTGCATCCAAAATGCATGCAAAAGAATGCTGATGGCCACCATTGGTGTCTGACAAATGCTGGGTTATAAGGGTATTCTGATCTGAATAAGTCAGTGATTTAATAGCACAGTGATGCATCTTAATTGTTTCTAGACACTGGGTATGCTTGGAAACATCTCCCTTAGTAATTTGAGATTTTTATGGATTTCATTGAGAGCTAAAGCAGATAAGTTATTTTTGAAACAAGCTGTTGCAAAAGCCAGTTTGAAGGTGGTGTCTTGCAGTAATGTATTTTTCAGCAAAGCAAGGCAATACAGAGACAGAACTAGAAAGAGCAAAGGGATTGGACAGAAAAAGACCCTTTGGTCCATCCAGCCTGTCCCACACAATTGTGATACCTTGTTTATTTTTCTTCGTTCAATTTTTTTTTAAGTGGAGATTTTGGAATCCACTAATGAGAAATCGTGGGGCACTGTTTTTTGTGAGCAGTGGAAGTTTGCATTTAATTGTTCCCTGGTTAAAAAATCACTTTTACCCTTCCTGCAATCCTAAGGTTTATTCCTTTTTCCTTTCCTACAAGCATGATTCATACAATCATCAACTCTTACAACGTGGAAGGAGGCCATTGTGCCTGTGCCATCTCTTCAAAAAAGCTATCCAATTAGTCTCACTCCCCTGCTCTTTTCCTACAGTCCTGCATTTTTTTCCTTTTTCAAGTATATATATCTAATTCCCTTGTGAAAGTTCCCAATGAATCAGCTTCCACTACCGTTTCCGGCAGTGCAATGTAGATCATCACAACTCACTTTATTAAAAAAAAAGCTACCTCTGGTTCTTAACTCTTTGTCCTTTGGTTCCTGGCCCTTCTGACAATGGAAACAGTTTCTCCTTCTGTCTGTATCAAAACCCCTCATGATTTTGGAATCCTCTATCAAATCTTCCCTTAAACTGCCTTTGCTGTAAGGAGAATAATCCCAGCTTCACTAGCCTCTCCACGTAAGTGCAGCTAAGCCAAGTAACCATTCTTCATGTGTAAGTTGAGACAGGTTGTTGGCTCCAAGAGGGGGTGTGATAACTGAGGCAGCCCCTGTCGTTTTCAGCATCTCTAGAATCAATTTGTAACAGGATCACTAGGTAGCTGTCCAGAAGTAGGAACCCTCCTTTTCCCCTTATGCCGACCAGTTATAGTGCTCTTACTGCTATCTACATTTGAGATCATCTAGCAAGATTGACTAAGGATCAAGCCTGTAATCTTCCTTGTACATATGACTCAGTACCAATGAGACTAAGTGAACACAAATTTCTATTTTTTAGTTTGTCAACAAATCACTTGTGCAATTTTATTTTACTGGGGACATTTTCAGTAGCAGCTTGCAAACTTTTTCAAAGTGTGAAGCCTCCTACAGACTTGTCATGCAAGCAACATAAGAGTGGCTTGTGAACTGTAAGTTGATCCTGACTTCAAGAAGGGAAAACTTTGATCTTTGCCAGCAGGGAATGATATCAGGATCCAGCTAAGCACAGAAACATATTTCACCTCCCAAGTGTGATCAGGAATCAAGAATGGGCACGACCATTTCCAAGATGGCTGCTGTTCCACATCAGTTCATAGATCCCAAGACACAGTATTTGGCATCACTAGTCTCTATGCTATGGCCTGCAGCAAGGCTAAATCAGCCTAAAAAAGCAGCTATGGCCTTGTGGCTTCTTTTTCCAGTTGAGTTCAGGTCGCTAATTGGTACTCTGGTAGTTTCATGACCTTTGCTGGCACAGACTTCTCAACCACCTGAGGCAGAAGCTGCCAATGCAGCTGTTTCTTTTTCTGTAATGAGTAGCTTCCTGGTTTCTAATGCAAGTTGATATTTGTAGGGGACAAACAAATTTTTCCCTGTTTGTGAAAGAAGGAAGAAGAGTTCTATTTGAGGAGCTCCCTCGAATGACTGCCATGAAGCTTGGATAAGATACTATCTCAGCACCATTAGGAAATCTGTTCTCAGCTGCTCAGTCATCTTCCAAATATAGCCACTGTGCAGTCTGCCCAGGTTGAATTACTTACCACCCGAATTCCAGCTAATGACAAAAATTAGGTGCAAGCTAATATGAACACCTTTGGGAAAAACAATAAAGCTGCTCCACCATGCTTGCTTTTGTTATAGGAGTTGGTGTGGTTGGAAATCTCTCATTTCCTGCCCAGTTTGCTGAAAAGTCTGACTGAGCTGCCTTTTCAGGAGGCAGTAAATTTTAGACCTAGTTTGAAGCAACACTATAGTGCTTTAGCATCAGTGAAATATATATCGGCCTGTGCCGATCGCTATGTTGAGAGTGGCAATTGCAGGCGGGCCCCATGCCAGAAGTATGCGGAGTGGGTAGATTGTGATGTCAGTCAGCGTGAGACGCTGATTTGATGCCCAACCTGCCATTTTGGACCTCCGGCTCCTGTGAACAACCTCTTTTTTTTTAAAACAGACAGCTCCATGAGGGACCTTCCACCAGCACAATTTAAAAGCATCAACATTCAACTTGCTTTTGACTATCAATTTGCTGCTGAAGAGTTACTGGAAGTACTATGTTATTGGAGGAGTTGACAGAAGTTGAAGTCAGAAGTGAGTGATGCTGGACCATTGGAAGGAGTTGCGTGCTTTGGAATATACCACTTGCTCCCAGTTATGGGGGCTATAGTTGTAGTTCCCCTTTGGCTGCAGCATCAGAGTGAAATGGAGCAGGTGAGTCCACAGCAGGAGGCCTTACCCACCTAAGGGTCTTCATAGTACGCTTCTCCCTTAGCCAGGAGGTGGTCCCAGAACTGTGCTGCCTCCTTGAAGCAGATCAGCAGCTCCAGAGCAAGGCGAGAATGGTGCTGTCAAGGCCTTGAGTTTACGCGAGTGGATCCTTCCAGGCTGCAGCAGACATCACCACCAACATAGCACAGTTTGCTGTCCATAGTTACATCCAGGAGGTTACAGAGGCCCTGTCTGCCAGAAGAAGGGGTTTCATTGGCTTCTCTAAGCAGAGAAGCAGAAGGAGTGTGCAGATGGCTTTCCTAGCATTGCCGGCATCCCCATGGTGCAGGGAGCCATCGACTGCATGCATGAGCCCTTGTTGGCGCTGCATCTCAATTGGACAATTACCAAAGCCACAAGTAGTATCACATATTCAACGTGTAGCTGGTATTTGACCATGCCCTGAGCATTGTGTTGGTGAGTGCCTGCTATCCTGGCAGCAGTCATAATGCTTTCATGCTGTGCAGTCTGCAGTTCCAGCCATCTTCAAGCCACCACGTCAAACCAGGGGACAGCTGCTTAGCGACGAGGGCTATCCATTGTATGCATAGCATATGACTCCCCTCCACAACCTGACCACAAGTAGCCAGCGCTCCTAAAATGCAAGCCATGTTGTAACTAGGAACATCATGGAGCAGACTATTGGTATTCTGATGCAACAGTTCTGCTGCCTAGACTGCTTGTAGGGAGCCTCCAGTACTCGCCAGAACTTATCTCCTGATTCACAGGAGTCTCTTGTGTCCACAATCTAGGCATTGTGAGTGTGCAGCCCTTGCCCCAGGGCTTCAGTGACAACCTCAGGAAGGGAGAAGGCAGCTGGCATATCTGTGGTCCAGACTGGCAGTTCGTGAGCATCTCCACAGGCTCTGGTTCATCTGAATAAATCTCCACTTCCCAGGTGCATGACACTTCCCCATCTTACCATCCCTGTGTTACAGATCTTCACAACATCCTTTCAACCAGATTCTTGAAATAAAAGACACCACAAAGTAACCATTTCATATTTAACTTTATCCACCAACACTTCCAATAATCCATACTTAGGCAATGCACAAGGGTGAATAGTTTAGTCCCTGCCTTGCAGGTATCTTTGTCTGCCCTACGTGATGTTACCCCAGTGGCTGCAGCATAGCTGGTGGATGGCAGCTGAATTTTAGTGAGGAAGTCTGCATACGGCCTTGGAGGTGCCATTGACCAGCTCTGGGCCTTGAGGACCTGACTTCAGACTGCACCACCTTTAGTTGGGCTGGCTAGCTGATGGGCCAACAGCTGGGGCACTGGCAAGAGTGACAGCGGTGGCAGCAAGAATGCTGTCATCCTGGGAGAGAACAGCATGTTTGTGCCCCACAGAGCTACTGTCACTCCCCTGGGGCAGCACCCCAGCATTCCTGCTGTTCTGCTGGAGCACAGCTTGCTGGACTGCTGAGAGACAACAAACAGATTCCATGACTTCAATCTGAGTTTCCTCTGGAGGACTCCGAAGTTGCCTGATTTAGGGCGTGAGTGTCCCCTGCGGAGTGTCTCTTAGGTTTGGAGCCTTACTCAAGACCTACAGTGGCTTCTGCCTCTGCTGCAATGGAAACTGAGATATCGTTTATCAGACACTACGTTACACCTTGTGTCCACAAGTGTTCTCATGCGGTCGGACGCCACTTCCATTTTGTAAAGGATTGGCTGCAAGCTCTGCACGAAGCCCTGTGCCAAGTTGGAGCTGGACTTCTCCATGCTTGACAATAACAAAAGATTGTGACACGCCTGCCAATGCACCAAGAGTTTCTGCATGCATGTTCATCAACATTTTTTCTGTACACCACCCCATCAAAGTCCTCACCTGAGTCCTCTGCAGCAAAACTCGGCTGCGACCCTTTCCCCAATCTGGCTGCAGCCCACTTATGCCCAGTGACTCATGAGATGCTGATGCCACCTTTATGCCTCGTCCCTCCCTCAAAAGTACATGAGTTAGTGGCTGCATTTGTCAGATCAAGTGACAGTGCTTCTTCATCAGTCTCCTCTGCGCCTTCATCCTCAGGCATCACTGCTTGACCAGCTGACAGTCTGAAAGCATAAATGCACAAGGAGTGAGTTGGAATGAGAGAAGGGTGTGGGGGCGGGTGAAGCAAGGGGTGTATGATTGGACCATTTGCAGCTTGTACATCATGCTAGATTGCGGGACGAGGGTGAACTGGGCTTTGAGAAGGTGCATAAGGCAGGAACATATCGCCATCCTCGATGGTTTCAGCGACGACGCTCGCCAGGGCCTCAGTGACAGCCACACCAATAATGCCGAGCACTGTCTCCTACAAAGAAGTGAAGACGTGCAGCTATGCCTGTTCATTGCTGCTGCCTGCTGTTATGGATCACCTTGTCCTGCAGGAGAGATGGAAGAGTGTTGGGAAGAGTGTTAGCGAGTGTGTTACAATGTGTTTGGGTGATGTGCCTGTCATAGCTGACAGTATCTAGAAACTGTGAAATGTGCATGTGAGGCTTGCAGCAGTGATAAGTGTGTGAGGGGCGTGGTGGAGCATATGAATGTTCGGCATGAATCCAGATTATTAGAGATTGTTGATGGTTGCATGATGGGATTGTGATGCCTTGAGCAGTGTGAGATTGGTGGTACATTTACTGGGATTTGGCATTTTGGATGCATTCATTGACCTTGACTGCTCGTGAGGTCATTGAACTTCTTTCAGCACTATGTCCAGGTCCTTGGGGCCAGACTCTTGGCATTGACTTCAGTGGCTGTCTGCTCCCATTGCCTTCGCAGTGACTGTCTGTGGAGGGCCTCCTAGCCCCCTGCTGATAGATCACCCATCTTCTTTCAACCTCTTGCCTCTAACGCTGCATCCGAGAACCTAGGAGCCCTCTGGCCAGCTACACCATTACTCAAGTTTCTTCCTGCTCCCCGTGCCTGCAAATGGGCTTTATCAAATTTTTAGCCCCTTATTCATTTAAAGATCTGATTCTTGGGTTTCAGCAGCTTACCTGGCAGACCTCACACTGGTTGCATCTCTCTCAATCCTTCCCAGCAGGTGAAATAATGTCTTCCTGGATGCAGCATCTTCTCTCGAGTGTTGTCAAATAAACATGTTCACCAGCATCAGGTGTGGCAACAGCTGCACCCTGTTAACCACGTACACAAATTTTAGTAGAAAACACCTTGCACGTACTCACAATATAGATAAATGTACTTCCAAGGTATATATTCACTTAACAAGCATGTACCACAATTAATAACCAAGTAAGTAAAGCACTCAACAATCAAAAAACACACACACTTTGCTTTTATTCTTAACCATTTTACCAACAAATGCACCCAAAATACATAAGCAAACATTGTGCAATCAAGTGTTGGGATCATGTGCCCAATGACAATGCCTATTGCTCATTTTATTTACTCATCAGAAACAATTATCCACATCTGGATTCCCAATTGGCCACATGTAGCTAGTGGTCAATATATTGGATATTACTGTTCTAGAGCTTGCAAGCATCAGCAGTTTTCTTCCCAACTATGCTTTCCTAGACTAAACTAACTTGAATCCTTCACTGACCACAGTGGTGGGGGTGGGGTGGGGTGGGGTGGGAGGACCTCTTATTTAAGAAAAAGCAGTGGGGTGGGGGTTGGGTGGGTGGGGGAGGGGAGAGCAAAAGGGAAGATCTGTGATGGGGTGGAAGGCAGGAGAGATTAAATGACAAAAGGGATGATAGTGCAAGGCAAAAGGAGATGGTGATGGGAGTAATGAATTGCTTATTGACATCAGAAGAATCAAAACCAGCATGTAGGCTTGATCTGCAAAATTTAGCACTTGTCTTATCACTGATTTATCTTACATGGGAACAAAATTCCAAGAGACTAGAATCCAAGTGTGTTATTACCATACCATAATTATAATCTATATTGATGAATGAGCTAGAGAAGAAATAAAAATATCTAAATATCAAGCCTTTCTTTGCTTTAATTCATTATACTTTTTATTAAATATGTGCATTAGCTGTAAAATTTGTCTTTGCTGATGTGCAAAGATTGTGAAATTTGATCAGAAATTCCATGAAGATGTACACAAACCCTGACATGATGAGAGACCTTTACTTGTGAGGTAATTGTAACTCGTGTAAGTTTCTCAACATAAACTGTCTTCAGTTTTATTGTGGAGAAATTTGAGTTGGTACCATGGTTGATTAGCGCTGCTGCCACCTTTTGAGGAGTATTTGAAAATCTTGTACAGGCTCCACTGTTAATAACCAATAAGAAATAATAGTACCTACCTTTTAACAACCTGCTGCTTGTATCCCAATCCTTAATAAGTATATAATATATAAAGGAAAAACTACAAATTTTGGAATTAAAAATAGAATATAATGTGGTGATGAACAGAACTTTCTGCCTAACCAGTCCATGACCCCTTTACCATCCACATGAGCAAGTCATCCCAATCACATTTACCATATCCCTTTGCCATGTTCCTTTATCCTTTTTCCTTCTTTCACCTCTTCAGTCTGATCTTGGACGTTGACATAGTTTCTGTTTGGACCACTGACCCTGGAAGTGAATTCTATATTTTCGCAATGCTCTGTGTAAGAAATTTATTTCATTTTTTTTTTCTAAATCTCCTTATACCTGGCTCTTTGTTCCAGGCCCCTCACTGACTGGAAAACAGTCTGCTTCTATCTACCCTGTCCCATTATTTAATAATTTTAAATACTTCTATCATATGGTCTTACAATCTGCTAGTCTAACAAAAAATATCAAGCTGACCATAATCCAATTGTGATTTAGCCACTACTGAGTTATCTGATCACCCTGACTTTTGGCATGAGGGTGACCAGATATTTACAGACACCATATACTAGAATCAGATGCAAAGCAACAATATCTCGACCATACTGTTGCTACTAAAATATGACCAGCTAACCTAATACTTAAAATGATCCTTGCACACTCAGCTTTGACAAACACAGGAATGATATTTTTATTTAATATTGCTTTCCAGTAATGTTACATCTTCTATGATATTTTTGTTGCATTTCTTTGATAGATTGAATTACTAACAATGACTAACCTCCGTTCAGGTGCTAAAATTAATAATGGTATGATAAAAGTGTGCAGCCTTTTTTAAAGCAGCTGGGTTTGAGGACTCAGAATCTGGATAAGAAGTCAGGATTGATGCTGCTTAAAATTCTGTAATGCTCTTCCAATGAGATGCATGTATGCAGATGCTAAGTAGGTAATCCACCAATCAGTTCAATTCAAGATATAATTTTTGTCATGTATTGACATATTGGGGCTTGTTTAGATAAGACATTTTTGTTGCCACCCTCAATCCCAACAAGAATCTCAAAAGTGCATGCTGAAACAGTGATTGCTAAGCTCCCCTATATAGTTTTGCAGTGAACCCTGAATACGTGTATAATTATTTTCACAGACAAACATTTTTCTTATTCACTTCTATGAATCCATTGAACTCAGCTCTAAACTCTACAATCACGATACTGCTTTTTCAAGATAACTGCACCTCAAGTGACCATTTAACATGTATTCATTTAACAGGGGAAAGAGCAGGGAAATGGCTTTGGAATAGATTGCTCCATTTTAGGAATTAGCACCCGAATTGAATGCCTCCCTGTATTGTCATTTTTATAATTGTGTGAACAAGGCTTTGTAGCACATTTTTAAATCAAGCAGCATGTCTGCCTCAGTTACTGAGATATACCCCAGCTGCAAAGGTTACCATTCACTCATTGTGCAGTTGGTGTGCAACCACGCCCAGCTTATCATGCCTGCTATCCTGGCAGAAGTCATATGTTCATCCTGCACCAGTGCACTGTTCCATTGATCTTTCAGCCACCATGTCAAAGCAGAGGGTGGCTACTGGGTGACCAGGGCTATCTGTTCTACGCCTGGCCAATGACTCCACTCTGCAATCCAACCACTCATGGCCAGCACTTGTATAACGAGAGCCATGCTGCTACAAGAAATGCCATCCAGCAGATGATTGGAGTGCTGAAGCAAAGGTTCCACTACTCTGGAGGAGCCCTCCAATTGCTGCCGGAGAGGGTGTCTGGATTCATGGTGGTCTGTTACATCCTCCACAGTCTTGCAATTATGAGCAGCCCATGCCACCATGGATCCAGTGACAACCCCAGGCAAAGGAGGAAGAGGAGGAGGCAGCAGACACATCCACATTCTGGACAGGCCGTCTGTGAGTGCCTAATTCAACTGTGGCTCCCTTGACTACAACCCCAGATCCGCGTTGTCCACCAGTCCCATACCTTATTGTTCCTCAGTTATGGATCAACACAGGGTCCTCTTGGCCAAATTCCTGAAGTATAAACCACCACAAAACAACCATTCTATACCAACTTTAAACAACAAAACATCCAATAATCCACACAAAACTGAACTAATCACCCTTGTGCGTTCCCTTAGTGCTAGTCTTGCTTGTGCCTTTACCTGTCCTAGTGGTCCTATGCAGTGCTACACCAGTGACTGCACCAGGGCTGGTGAAAGGCTGCTAACTTTCAATGGTCAAGTATGTGCAGGCTATGAGATATGAGTGTGCAGCTTGCAGCAGTGCTAAGTGCAAGAGGGTGAGATGAGATTTTGAAGTGAGGTTGTAAGTCATAGTTGATAGAGATTGTAGGCAAGTGAACAGGCTGTGTTGAATGAAGCAGTATATGAGGCGAGTGGTGCAGTTGGTAGGATAGGGCATTTGAAGATGCATTTGCTAACCTTGACCACTCGTGAGAGGTCATTAATCTTTTTGCACTGCATCCTTGTGCTCGGGGCTAGACTGCTATCATTGTACACAATGGCTATCTGCTCCCACTGCCTTCTTAATACTTGTCTGGAGGGGCTCTTGGCCCATTGCAGTAAGAGGACCTCTCCTCTTCTGCACCTTCTACACTAAGGCCTCCAGCGTGGTTTCTGAGAACCTTGACACACTCTCTGCCTATTGCTCCATTTCTGTATGTTCCTGCTGTTCTTCAACTTGCCTGTAACCAGTTCCAGCCCGTGCTGCAGCCAGAATGCATCTCACCTTTAAGAGGTGAGTTGGCTTTAAGTAGTTCAGGCTAACTTTAAGTGGTGCGAGCCCCGCACAAAAGCAGGCCCTTCCCGAGGCGTGCAGCCACTAATCAGCGTGTTCCGGGCTGGGCTGCACATTACAATCATAATTAGCAGGCAGCACAAAGTTTGCATGTTGCCTGCATCACTTTGAGCATGCGTCAATTGCGCATTGCAATCCCGGTGCCCAATTTCAGACTATTCAATTTATCTTCCCCATTTCATTGTTTAGGATGCAACTGATTTTTCCACTGCCAGCTTCTTTCTTCTCACCTGAGAAACAGGCAACTGGGCTTGGGAATCTTTTTATACCCCTTTGATCTCCAAGGTCTGCCTGATTCAATTTTATTTATTTATTATTTATTTAGAGATACAGCACTGAAACAGGCCCTTCGGCCCACCGAGTCTGTGCCAACCAACAACCACCCATTTATACTAATCCTACAGTAATCCCATATTCCCTACCACCAACCTACACTAGGGGCAATTTACAATGGCCAATTTACCTCTTAACCTACAAGTCTTTGGCTGTGGGAGGAAACCGGAGCACCCAGCGAAAACCCACGCAGTCACAGGGAGAACTTGCAAACTCCGCACAGGCAGTACCCAGAATCGAACCTGGGTCCCTGGAGCTGTGAGGCTGCGGTGCTAACCACTGAGCCACTGTGCCGCCCGAGAGGTCTTTAAATAGGCACCCAGTCGTCGTCTTCTTTGGCCTCCTTGTCTCAGGAGACAATGGGTAAGCGCCTGGAGGTGGTCAGTGGTTTATGGAGCAGCGCCTGGAGTGGCTATAAAGGCCAATTCTAGAGTGACAGACTCTTCTGCAGGTGCTGCAGAAAAAATTATTTGTCGGGCACCCAGTGCTCTTGCCTAAAAGAGGCAGGCAGCTATTTCAATATGTAAACTGGTTTAGTTGCTCATTTTAAGATCCAAATTGCAATTTTCATGTACAAATAGGCAGGCTGCAAGTTGTGCACACTGGGCTGGAGTTACCAATCCTCCTGGATTGTCTGAAACTTTCATGGAATGCATCAAATCTCTCTGATCACTGCTGCTCACAACCCAGGGAACTTTACCCTTTATATTTCTCATTATACTAGTGGCCCCCCTGCTCCATGACCTCACCAGTTTCTGTTCCAGGGAAGCCTCTATCTTGGCGACATCACGACCATTTTGGCACAGAGAGCCAACTGAAGTTAGCAGAGATCATAAACTGGACTGGTGGAGAAACAACCAGTTCTAGCGGAGCAAAGAGAGAGATAAAGCAGGGAGAGGTGTGGGACTGGGGTGAATAGAGACCAGGGACAAGGATTGGAGCATGGGGCAGGAGGAGAGAGTGACAGCTGTCTGGGGACAGAAGAAAAGCAAGATGACACTGGAGCCAGGGATGGAGCATTGGAGAAAAGAGGAAGACTTAGTTATGGGGGTGATGAGGGGGCTTGAGGAAGAAAGGGATGAAGACTCAGACAAGGGTATGGCTAATTGGGGGTTGAGGGAGAGAGCAATAATTAGGAACGGTGACTCGGGAGATGGGAATTGAGGGTACGGAATGGGGATCGGGTTGATAATTTTAGGTAGATTTGGGTTGGGTGAAGATTCGGGAGAGAGACTGAATGGGTTTGGGATGAGAACTAAGGAATGACAGTTACCAGTGGAGGCTTGAGGGTGAAAGGGATTAAGGCTATGGGAAGAGGAAGACTGGAGGTCAGGGAGAGAGATGGGGAATTGGTTTTGGGGGAAGAGGGAGATAGAAATGGAAGCACGAGGGAGAGAAGGAGACTGGGAATGGGATCATCAGATGGAAGCTCAAGAAGAGAGGGGTACTGGGAATTAGGGCTTGGGTGAGAGAGGAGTACTGGGAACAAAGGTCAAGTGATGGCAGCTCAGGGAGACTGGAGTGGAATTGGGATGAGGGCATGAGGGAGAGAGGGACACTGAGAATTGGGGCTTGGCGATGGAAGCTTTTGGAGACTGAGGAATGTTATTGTGGAGGAGTGGAAGACTGGAGAATGGGAGTTTAGGAGATTGGACTCTGGGTGGGGAGAGAGAGATCTGTGCATTGGGAGATTGGGCCTCAGGCAAGGAGAGAGAGGAAGACTGGGGTTTGGAGATGGGTTGAGAGGGGGACTGGGAAATGGATGTTGAAAAATGAGGAATCGGGGGAAAAGTGAGGAACACAATGAAGTGGAATGCGTTGAGCATGGGATCCAGCATTTCCAGCAGAGCTGGCAGCAGCACAGAAACGCAGTTAGTGGGAGCGGCACAGAGAGAGGAGCAGCCAATAAAGATTTTCTTCCACGGGCAGGAAAATGGGGAACAAGAGGATGGAAAACAAAGATTCTAAGGGGAAGAAACAAAGGGGAAGAGATAAGAAAGGTTTTTGCACTGATGGCTGTTAAACAATGGGAACCGACAACCCAAGTAACTATTGAGGCAGAATCACAGAATTGTTACATTGCAGAAGGAGGTCATTCGGCCCATCGTGTCCACACCAGCTCTCCGAAAGAGCAATTATCTCAGTTCCATTCCTCCGCCTTCTCCCTGTAACCCTGCACATTCTTCCTTTTCATATAACAGTCTAATTCCCTTTTGAATGCTTCAATTGAACCAGCCTTCAACCACACGCTCAGGCAGTGCGTTCCAGACCTTAACCACTCTCTGCGTGAAAAAGTTTTTCCTCATGTCACTTTTGCTTCTCTTACCAAATACTTTAAATCTGTGCCGTCTCGTTCTCGATCCTTTCACAAGTGGGAACAGTTTCTATCTACTCTGTCCAGAAGTTTCTCTCTATCCACTCTGTCCAGAAACTAGAACATCATTTAAAAGTGAATGCGATAAGTATTTGAAGAAGAGGAATATAAAAAGGATATGTGGGGAATTAGGCAACCGGAGAGAGTGCCAGGCCATATGGCTTCCTCCTGTGCTGTAAATCCTATCATACTATGAAAATTCTCTTCTATCGAGTCTGAGCCCAGTGAGTGGTTTGGAAATGTTGGTGCTGGGTTTAGGATCATGTACCATGTGAGAAATGCACCAAATACCGAACTCTCATTTTGGTTCAGGTTGGTCTGTACCAATCAGTTTTGACTTGTGAAGCCCAAGGACAGATAAGCCCTGACTGTGGCTTCCAATTCAGAGATGTCACCTTCACACAAAATCTGAGTCCAAAGCAGAATTCAAAGAGATAGGGAGAGTGATGGGGTCTATTAAAAGTGGCAACTGGGGAACCTGACTACACCTTATGCAGTGCAGGGCGATTCTGGCTATGGTTTCAGAGTGAATATCAGCAGGTTTTGGATTATAACTTGTTACAGTTAGGATATTGGGGTCTTACCAGATACAAGTAGACTATCAGTGAGTTACTGTTAGTTATGAGGGGTATCTGAATGTTACCAGTATTGCTAGTAGTTATTATAATTCTATTAGCAAATTTAGTGAATTATTATTATTCCTTTGACTTTTGATTTCCACCAATGCAAATTCCTCCCCCACCATTGGTTCCCCTTCTTTACCTGCTCACAGGTGGCTGTTGAAACTTCTCACACAACAGCTGTTGGTATGAGCAAAGACGCTCTACTACAGGTGACCAAACTTGATATGGTAATAGCAACAACTGTTTCGGATGTCACATGATCAGACAGAACATGATCTCACCTCCAACCGGAGTTGGGAAGGCTACACTAGGCCCAGTTGTACCAGGGGATGAACAGCCTAAGTTTAAAGAGACCACTACATGCTGCTCAGGGAAAGATAAGTTCTTGGCTTTTTTTGGAAGATTGCTGTGGGGCCTTTGGGTAGGTCCCGGAGGAGGAGGTATTCAGAAGGGTGATAAGCAGGGGGTGGCAGCAACCCACGGTATTGCTGCAGAGGCAGAAGGAGCACTCCTGGCTACACATTAATGTAAGCATAAAACGTACCTCTTCTTCAGCGACTTCCATTGGTCTCTTTAAGGAGTGCTGGCTAGGTGGCCGTGGAACTGCAAAAACTAGTTGGAGCTTGTGCTGGGCAAGCTCTGCCTTGCTGTTGACCAGGTTGAGAAAGGGGACCTCATTTATTATTAGGCTTCTTGAATATGCTAATACCTATCATAGGCTGATTATAGGCCTGAATCGATCAGAATCGGATGTGTTTTCGATGAAGTTTGCAGGATGTTGACTCTCTAAATTGGACCTCTGTGCCTCTGTTTTTTACCTGGAAAATGAGTGTAACGAGGTCAAATTTCGCCCCCTCGGCCCCCAGTTTCTTAGACATCTGCCATTTCTGCATGCATGGTTGTACATTAAACTTGTAATTTTAATACTAACTGCTTGCTTTACTTAGAAGTATATACAGTGTAATGGGCAGGATTAATTATTAACATTATAGTATTGTGGGGGAATATTAAAGAGGGAATCTTACCATTAATATCCCTTTTAAAAAATGAATATTGCAGAATTTTTTTCCATCTCTGTTTTACTTATTTATTTCTGGAAGTGTGGATATTTCTTCATTGAGAACAAGTTTTAATGGCTGGGAGAGATGATGAATCTAACAGTGTAAGGAACCAGAGTTAATGTGCCAGTTGAGATGGTGGGATAGCTGAAATACTTTGTGTTAATGGCTAATGGGGTAGAAATATCAGATTCCTTTCTCCACGACTGAACCTACTGACACTAATTGGTGCTATCACAATCTTCACAGGGATTCTTTTGTGACGTAACTGGGGTTTCACACTGCATCCATATTCTATACATTCCATATTTTATATTGTAGTTTCAAAAATGGAAGCTGTCTTTTTCAAACCAAATTGTAAAATACAGTCTAGATCCCAGATGTCTGCAAGGCACAGATCAGATTCATCGATCAGTAAATTTCTCAAAATACAGAGCCTTTGTTTTATTGCTGATCGAATGATGGTTAAAGCTCCAAAAGATATGTGAGGCCTGGATTAGATGAGAACACGTTCTCCTTAGTATGATTAGCAAACACCTCCTACCTTATTGAGGGAACTTTGGTCTGAATTCAATACTGGAGACTTCTTTCAATATTTTTAGTGCTGCTTAGTACTGAATGCATCATCTGGACTGTGACTTGTTCAAATATGAATCATATCACTCATGTGTAGCATTGAATCAAGAAGTCTACAAAATGCTTCTTTCAATCAAAAGTCTTTCAAATTATTGAACTGTGAGGGAAAAGAATTTTAACGAGCATATTTTAATCCCCTGTAAACAAATTCTATCTTTATTGTTTTTGCACTTTTAAGGGAGCGTTTTAACACTTGGATGGTTGTTCCAGTTGCCCAGGAGAACAGCTGGGCTTCATGAAATGGGCATTCAGAGGCAGTTCACCAGTAAATATCAGGCAGTTGAGAGGTTATCCGGTTGGCACTTGGATAAGTTATCAGGAGGGGGTTAGGGGGTGGTTTTGGGAGAGTTTTGTGAATGCAGAAGGGTTGCAGTGGCCCGAGCAATTCTACTCCTCAAGGCTCCAGAAAAATAATTTTTACACTTAGCAATGAAGCCTCCAAGTCTTGTCTGTCAGAAATTACTGTGCGGAGGTCTGTAGTGGATGCTCCACCCAGAAAGCCATTAACATAGTTTTGGGTCCTCCAGTATACATGTAATCTTAACCATCAGGTGAGTGATTCAACTGCTGAAGAAAACAGCAGAGTTAAAATGACCATACTGCTTACATTTGAACTCCCATTCTGCTCAGTTTCCACTGGGCAGAGGGAGTTAAAATTCTTCCTTCAGTTTCTTGCATCTCCTGTGTTTTATCTTATGTGTAAATAAAATGGACTGCAAGTTTTAGTCTGAATATAATGGTCTGATAGTGTGGTATTTTAGAGTAGAATGTGATGGGCATTACTTTTAATTTGCACTTATAGTTCAAGGCACAATTTTCAATTCATGGAAATGCAGTCTTCTTATAGAATTGGAACAAAGTCTGAACGGTAACAATTGTCTTGATGTAAATGCGTTTCATAAAGTTCATTGTTCTGATTGGTGCTGTTGTTATTCTCATTACATCCTTTAGCATGATGCTATTAAATTGAATAAGTGTATAGCGAGCCTTATGTTTGGTTTGGAAAGGGAGAAGCGTTAGGTGTCATTTTCAACAAGTTGACAACATACACATGTAACATGGAGACCTTTTGCTATATTTCTTTATTCAATACAAGCACATTGGTATTGGCATTCCTGTTATAAAGCAAAGCTTAAGCATTTATTTGACATCATTTACAATAATTTCTACCTTAATGTGCCTACACCTCAAAAGTACTTCATTGGCTTTGAAGTTCTTTGGGACATCTTAAGGATGTGAAAGGCACCATATGAATGCAAGTTCTTTCTTCACTGATTTTACTTCAGCCACATAATGTTGCACAGCTCAGTAAAACTTCTCATCCCATTCCCCCTCCCCAGTGAACAAAAGAAGTGTTTTTTAAACAAATGTTATTAAACATAATCACAGTTTAGTTTTTAGAAGAACTTTTTATGGTTAAACACTGTATATTTATATGTCTTGGTTGACATTTTTGTTACTGTTTTTTTCCCGGCCTTGTATTTTTGATGACATGTAGTCTCCTATTGTATACAGTCTGTACTGGGTTTACCACTCAACTGCTCAGTATTATCACATCTTTTAAATGGATTCTCTTTATAATGAAAAAAATGTTTGGCAAACTACTTTTTTCTTTGGAAATGCAGGAAAGCAGTGCATTATTTTCGATATGATGCACAACAACTTTCAACATGATATTTCTTTCATTATTTCTGTATAAACATTTTCACTAACCCCATATGGCATATATAGTACAAAAGCAAAATACTGCGAATGCTGGGAATCTGAACTAAAAACAGAAAATGCTGGAAATACTCAGCAGGTCAGCCAGCAACTGTGGAGAGAGAAACAGAGTTCATGTTTCAGGTCATTGACCTTTCATCGGAACTGTCAAAACCTAGAGGTGCAACAGGTTTTAAGCAAATACACAGGCAGCAAACGGGGGGTGGGGGGGGGGGGGGGCTGGCAGGAGGAGAGGAAAGAACAAAAGGGAAGGTCTGTGATAGGGTGGAAAGCAGGAGAGATTAAATGACAACAGGGGTGTTGGTGCAAGGGAAAAGGGGGTGGTAATGACACAATAAAAGAAAAAAAGATATGTCCAGTGACAAAAGCAGAATCGTTACCAGAAACTGTAGTTATGATCTGAAATTGTTGAACTTAGTATTGTGTCCGAAAGGCCCTAAAGTGCCTGATCAAAAGATGAGGTGCTGTTCCTCGAGTTTTCGTTAAGCTTTATTAGAATAATATTCAGGCCGAGGTAAAAGTGGGGGTGGAGTGGAAAATTAAGATGACAGGTGACCAGACCGGAAGGGTAGGGTCTCTGTAAGGAGTCAGTTCCATTCTCCCCGTTTTTCCATCTCTGTTGCATCTACTCTGACGATGCTACCTTCCATACCAGTGTTTCCGATATGTGTTCTTTTTTCCTCAACCAAGGATCTCTCCCCCCCCCCCCACCCCCCCAACATTACTTCACAGCGCCCTCAGCTGTGTCCATCACATTTCAAGCCCTTCTGCTCTCACCACTTCCCCTCCCTCACAGAACCATGATAAGGTTCCCATTGTCTTCATCTTCTACCCACCAGCCTCCACATTGAGTGGATCATCGTCCGCCATTTCTGCCACTTCCAGCCTAACAAGACCACCAAACACATCTTCCCCTCTCCTCCCCTTTAAGCATTCTGAAGGGACTGTTCCCTTAGCAGCACCCTGGTCCACTCCTCAATTATTCCTAATACCCCTTCCCCAGCCCACGGCATCTTCCCGTGCAAGCGCAGGAGATGCATCACCTGCCCTTTTACAAATTCCCTTCCCACCATCCAGGGCCACAAGCGCTCCTTCCAGATGAAACAGTGATTTACTTGTACTTCTATCAATTTGTTATACTGTACTTGCTGACGATGGGGAAAACAAATGTAGATTGGGGGATTGCTATGCAGAACATTTCCATCCAGTCCACAAGTGTGACCATGAACTTCTAGTCACCTGTCATTTTAATTCTCCGACCCACTTCCACTCTGAACTCTCTGTTCTTGGCCTCCTCGATGCTCTAATAAAGCTCAACGGAAGACTGAGGGACAGCACCTCATCTTCCGATTAGGCACCTTCAGCCTTCTGGACTTAACATTGAATTCAACAATTTCAGATCACAACCGCTGCACCCATTTTTTCGGACTGCAGTTGCAGATAATGAGTCTGCTTTAATCATGTTCAGCTCCTCCAGACCAATCCCTTTACTTGTCCCATTACCACACACTTTTACCTTGCACCATCAAGCCCTTTTGTTATTGAATCTCTCCTGCCTTCCACCCTATCACAGACCTTCCCTTTTGTTCTTGCCTCCCCTCTGATCTCAAATGTTAACTGAGCAACTTTCGTCTAATTTTATTTTTCTCGTGTGTGGCCTATTCATTTACGTTCACAGGCGCTTTTATTCTTTTGCGTGACTCTACATGTGCGATAAAGTGGCCAACTTGTTTGCGGCCTGCATGGTAACTTCCGGATTGCTGCACAGCTTAGAGGGAACCTTGCTGCTGAGTATTTTCAGCATTTTCTGTTGTTATGGTAGATCAGGCTGTTGTTCCTTTCACCTTTGGGCCCTGGGTTTTAATTCAGTCCAGATTGATGCAAAATCTCCATTTTCTAAAGAAAGATTTGCATGTACCGGAAGTCTCAAAGTGCTTTACAGTCATTGAAGTAAATTTTTGAAGTACATGGTTGTAATTTGGGGAACGCGGCAGCCAATTTGCGCACAACAAGCTTCCACTAACAGCAATGTGATAACCAAATAATCTGTTTTTCTGATGTTGATTGAGGGGTAACGATTGGCCAGGACACTGGGGATGACACTCCTGCTCTTCTTCGAAAAAGCAGCATGGGATCTTTTATGTCCACCTGAGAGAGCAGATGGAGTCTTGGTTTAACATCTCATCCAAAAGACAGCACCTCTGACAGTGCAGCGCTCCTTGAGTGTCAGCCTTGATTGTTGTGTTGAAGTCCTGGAGTGGAGCTTGACTTCTAATCGCTAAAAGGATCAAATGTCAGCTTTACTCAATGGTAGAACTCTTGCTATTGAGTTAGAATGCTGTGTGTTTAAGCCCCACTGCAGAACTTGAGCACATAATGTAGAGTGACACTTCAGTGCAGTACTGAAGGAGTGCTACATTATTAAAGGTGCTGTCTTTCATTAGATGTTAAATCAATGTATTGTCTGCTGTTCCAGATAAACATAAAAGATCCCATGGCATTGTTATAGGGAAGAGCAAGGAGTTCTTCCAGTGTCCTGACAAAACATTCATCCTTCAACAAAGATCACCACAAAAGATTAACTGGTCATTCCTCTCATTGCTGTTTGTGGGATCTTGCACAGATTACCAGCTCTGTTTTGGCTACAAAACAACAGTGACAACAGTTCAGAAGTAATCATTGGCTGAGAAAAACCATGGGATGTCATAACAATATGAAAGGCTTTGTATAAATGTGAGTTCTTTATTAAGTCAAATGAACTCGGGCACAATCTGTTACCCTAAAATTGTCTGGAACTCAATGCCTAGTTGGCACTATAATGCCATTCTTGTTCAGAGGTACTTCAACAGTACCTGTTCAAGCTAGTGAAAGTGTCACACTAATACTGCAGGAGATGCTTTTATGAGATGCAGACACTCGCTATGAAAATCTTCATCCTCCATCACTATTAACTGTTCAGATGATCAGAAAATTCAGCCTAACTTGAACAAATTGCAAGTATTTCCATTGAGTGATCATGTGCATCTTTCTCTGTTTTATAGGAGTACAAACGCAAACTGGCCAGGGTCACACAAGTGCGAAAAGAGCTCAAGTCCCACATTCAGAGCTTACCAGATCTTTCCCAGCTTCCAAATGTGACGGGTGGCTTGGCCCCATTGCCCTCTGCAGGGGATCTTTTCTCCACTGATTGATCCATTGGATTCTTCTGTTGAAAAGACTTTTAAAAGGACGTAAAGGAAGGAGTGCACAATTTTCAGAGCCCCCCATATTTTTTCTTGTTTTAAAAGGTCAGAAACTTATTTTGCTGTTGTGATATTTTTGTATGTCTACAGGGTTGCGGTGCTAGCAGAAGATGTGAATAAAATAAAGGTATTTAAAAAGAGATCTGTTGTTTGCACACAGAGAAGACAGACCATTTACTTGTATACAGTTTAAGCCAATTTACAACGATTTATTTGATGAATACGTGAATGCCAGAGAATTGTGTCTTGCAAAAATTAGTATTTCAGTCATTTGAAAGACTCTTATTTGATTTGGATCACTGGGACCATGTTGTTAATACAGTGGGTAGGCTGGTTAGCATGTAGATATCTTGAAAGCATTATGGCTAGGAATTTGCTAGTTAACAGCCACCATTGACATTAGTAGCTCATTTCGTAGAAGCAGTGGCCAAATATGTCTAGGAATACACGTTAAGCTCCTGTAAAGCTCTATTAATGAATGTTTATTCACATTATATGATTCATCCAACGACACCACCCTCCTCCACCAACAAAGAAATTGAAGTACGAAAAAAATCACTTCTGGGTTCTACTAGTTGAGATCTGGACCTAGTATAGAAGCTGTGTTAATCAAATGCAGAGCAACAATGCAGACTTCTGAGCGGGCATGCAGCATGAAATGGACACAATCCATACACTGAATGTAATGAACCCCCTTTAATGTTCGATATTGTAGGTCAGCCTGCATTGCATGCTGCTTCCTGAGTTTAGTTGGAACTGGTGGGCTTTGCTGCTATGTATTGAATTTGAAAATAGTTGTACATTACTGGATAGTGGAACATTGACACCACAACTGACTTTTATTGAACTACATGAAACAGAGTTTGAGCTAGCAAAGCCAGTATGTTGTATGAAGCCTTAATTTCCTCCTTCCCAATAGGTAGTTTAAAAAATTGTAACGAACTAGCATTCTTCAAAGTTGCTTTTATTTGCATTTTTTTCAAATGTGATTATCATGTGAGAAAAATATTCAAAAAAGCACGATTAGTGATGCTTAAGTGCAATATTATGAGTCCTGAAGTAATATTGTCATGAATGTGTGTGGTAGTAGTAGATTGATTTTTTTTTTCTGTTTTGTTTACTTACAGGGTAATGACACTGGGCGGGAATATAAATGACTTTCAGTGTAAATTACTCAGCCCAAAAAGATTGTTCAAAAATATCTTCCCACTTGAGAGGAAAGGTTTCTGTTTTACTGCTCAGATAGCAACCTCTTGTTGGGTCTCACAGCTGTAATGTACTTGCTCACACTGGCTGCCATTAAATAGGGTGAGAGTGGAGCATGAAATCAGTATGAACGTTGATGCTGAAATCCAAACTTTCAAAAACACTTTAGTACAACAAGACAAATCTATCTGAGGCAAGTACTTTAAATTGAAAGCATCTCCCCACATACTTGGGTATTGAAATTACACTGTGGGATAATAAATGAAAGTTCAACATGTTTGAAATTTCCCTCTGCTATTTTCTGGAGGTGTTAACCCACCTATTTTAAATGGGTTAAAGCGTCCACTTAAATAGTGAGGAGAGGAAATTCAGATAAACATCATAGTGTTCGCTATTATCCCACAAAGTAATTTGTTTCCCTCTAAGCTATCCCATGCAATTACTGATCAATCTGTAAGATATTTGTATATATGCACATTAGATAATTATCGTCTTTCCAAATCTGGCAATTTTGTGTCACAAACATCTGTTACAGGTCCTGTAAAAATTGTGCTTTAACCTTCTGTAAGCTGAATTTCTTTTGCATCTTTCAAAATATAGGTATGTTGTGAAATGTAATTCTTCAGACTTTTCTAATCTGACCTGTTTCTGATGGAAGCATAAACAAAGTGTGTGTGTATACCTTTCAATCAAGAAATGTGCGAGTGAAGAAATCTCTAGCAGAAAAGGAGACAAAAACGCATAAAAGAATGGTTTTGCTAACAAGATCAGCTGCCAGAAACAGTATTGCTACAGTTCGAAAGTCTTGTCCTGACACTGGAAAAGAAACTTCTTGATGTGACTGACCAGATGGGCTAGCCAGTTGATTTCAGTGTTTCCAGTATTTTGTGTCTCACATTTTATTAAGGTTTCTCTACTGGTGCATTTCCATGCATTTCAAACTGTTCTGCAATGTATAATATTTATAGAATGGTAGAACTACAGATGATTTTATTTATAGTATTCTATGAATAAACTTTTAACATAAAAGAGTATCTTGCAAGGTAAGCTTTCTTAATGTATAAGTGATTTTCTGGAATATCTTTGTTTATAGTGAGCACACAATTATGCAAGTGCCGAGCAGTATGAAAACTAATTTATTTGGAAAATTTCAGTTTCTGTTTATGTGAGCTTAATGTGATAACATTTACACTCATTACCAGTGAATATAGTGGCAATTGCTTGTGAGTTTGGGGAGGAATGGACAGTGAAGTTACTTACATCCTCTTGATCCTATTTAAATGTGGCTGAGTGGTCTTAAAAGAACTTGTCTGTTTTAGGGGGAGAATTTGGGTGTAGCTTATTTTTGTTAGGTGGGCTTGAGGCAGTGGCCTTTAAGAATGCATTTTCTTCAATTACCACCCCAAAATGGGCATAATTCAGAGGAGACTCTGGATTGATCAAGTCCTAAATTCTAACATTTGCACCCTATTTCACCAAACCGCATCTAAATTTCTGTGGTTTCATTATGCTGTTAGATAGAGACCCATAACTTTACTTTGGATTTGTCTTTTGCCAAAATTATTTTTTGCTCTTTATTTTGTAGGTTTTGTAAATTCATTTGGAAGTCTCCCTCATGATTGTTTCTTGTTTGGGGAACTTCCCTAAAATGAAGGGGAAGTGGCAAAATAATTTTTCCCTTGGAAATTCTCATCTTGTTTAATTGTTGGAGGAGGAGGAACAGGTAGCAACCTGGTAAGCCAGCTTTGAAGATTTACACTGCAGGAATTCCATACCCACCTGCAGATACCCAGCTACCTTGGTGTCTAGCCCCAAGGAATCATCTGTTAATAAATCCATGGACGTGTCAAGATGCTTATGTTCTGTGCGATGTGTGTGGAAATTCCTGGAGCTGTCACTCCTACAGGATGCTCTGCATTTTAGAGAACCCCTCTAATAATACAGTAAAGGGTGGCATTGGACTCTGCCACTATCCGACCATCAGATGCACGCCTTCTGAGAGTTTTTACAGTGCCTTCATATGGTTCGGATACTCAAAAGAATTTTCCTTTTCATGGCAGGACCCCTGAGATAATTTGAATGCTTAACAACTGGAGTCTGACATCTCCCAAGCCTCCACTAAGGCGCATCATGCTCGACCCCAATAACTCATCCTATTCTACCTTGTGAGCCACCTTATATCAATTCCTTATCTAGACCATCTGCATCACCCTGATTTAACCTTTCTTGGGTGGGGAGTGGAAGCGATAGGGTTCATGACAGAATGGGCTAATTTATGCAGACAGAGCCAGATGTTGAAGGCTCTGGCATTGGTTTCCTCTTGCAGGCTCTCTGTCTCTGCAGCATATTTCTTGATTCTCAAATAAGAATAAAAGATGTACTAAGCTTCCTGCTGTCCACAGAGAGACCATTTCTGAATTTTAACCATTAGCATTTAATCAGCACAAACCATCTCGATGCAGGTCCTGTCATATCTCCGCTCCATACAGCATTAGCTGATGAGTTTCTAGAATTTGCTTTGCTTCTTTCTCCTTCTGCTGTCTGTCCTCCCATAGCTTCTTGCGAATTGTGCACAATCTTTTCCTGCATGACAAAAGTATTTTTATTATCTGTTGCAAATTTAACTACCATTTGAACATTTTTATCACTTCTCTTATAGAATTCCTGCCAAAGCAGTGAGGCATTAATGGGTATGCTTCCATTACAGGATACTGTATCCCTTCAGTCTGTCGGTGTCAGACAGATACTTTAGTGCACAGGGTGATATCCTTATACTTGTGAAAACACACCTAGGGTAAATGTAGATCTACTGTGAAATATATAAAATATACATTAATGGCAGCTTGCAATGTCACAAATACCTTTGCTGATCTTGTGAGGTCATTAAACCTCATCTTCCCTTGGAGATGAGGCCTGGGGAAGTTGCCACTTCTTTCCATATGGTCCTGGTTACTATGTTTGTAGGTTTCTTGCCACTTCCACTATTCCAGCCTTCTGTTCTAATGTTGGAGGTACACAAGTACAGCTATTTCAACCACCATCTCAATTTATCTTGCCCTCTCTCCTCTGACTTCACTGTCCTCCTGTTCTCCCTTACTGTCTCCCTCCATATAAACCCTCCTATCTATATTCACAGCCAGCCCCTCCATTATGTCCTTTCCCTGGGAGTCAAGAGACAACATGCTGAAGCTTCCAGGATACGTCGCAGTCCCGATGTTGGGATGAATTCCGGGACAACAGATGTGATCTTCTGAGAGGCAACCAATTAAGAGGCTGCCTCTGGGAGCCCTTTCCGATGAGGAATGACGGCCAGGTTCCAGCATCGGGAGGACCGTTCAGCGCAGCCTATGGGTAGAGCCGCTGGCTGCCCTTGGCAGCGTGGGTGATGCCTGGACATCAGCAGGAGTGGCAGTGATGCCAGTGGGAGGGAAGCAGCTGCTATTGCAGCAGGTCAAGCATTAACAGAGAAGACAGTTTCCACGAAGTGGCTGCAAGGGCTCCTGCTGCCTGGGGACATATCCCTTTATGAATTATTGCTGGCAAATAAATATAAACCCTCAAATATGCCGCAGCTCAGATCGCCCACTGTGAAGCCACCTCCGATCTATTTTCAGGCTCCCGATACAGCAGGGGGCCCATGCACTGTCAGGAAAATCTCTTGTGGCCTGGAAAATTGAAGATAAGTGACTCATTACCAACCTTAATTGGATTCCGGCCGCTGTCAAGTGGATTGCCATCAAAGCTGCTAGTCCCCTTCCAGGAAATGTGCTCGAAGGGGAGAATGCGTCGGGGATCTGACCCAGCGTGCAGCTTTCCAATTTTTCTCATGTCCCTGTGAAATACATGCAACCCGCAACATGCTGCAGAAAACAGGCTGCCACTTCTACGGTGGCAGATATTGCGGTGGCTGAGTGTCCCGCCTGAGGCTTCAAACCTGGCTGATGAAACCTGTGAGAAACCTTACCAATAAACGCCAGGAGTTCTATGACCTGGGCCCCCGAGCAAGCCATTGGCATGTTGAAGTTCATCTTCAGGTGTCTGGATAAGTCTGGAGGTGCCCTTCCGTACTCACCAGTGAGAGTCTCGAGGATAATTATGTGCTGTGGATTGCAGCAGTGAGAATTAGAGGTGCAGGAGCAACACACAGTTCTGATGAGGATTCCAATGAAGAAGAGGAGGTAGATGGCGCACCCAACAGCAGAACAGCCAATCACTTTACTGCTTGAGATCACAGGGTTGTCCTGATAGCTCGAAGCTTCAATTAGTCACGCACGCTGGACCAATGTCACACTAAAATGCCCCCATCCCCTCACACAAGCAGTCTTGGAACCATGTATCCACTGGTTCCACATGCAGTCAGTAAATCTATCTCTCCACATTCAGCACCAAACAAACTAAAAGCACCTGCCATTCAAGATCGGGTTCAAGTGGTGGAAATCAATAAATTTAATGTGATATAAGAAACTAACTGGAAGAATAAATCATCAAAAATCTCCCATGATAACGCTTTTCTTTTTCTGTCACTGGCACTGTTACTTGGTGCTAGGCCTGCAGCTTCAGCAGAGGTAGTGGCAGGCTGCTCTGTTCCTTGCTCTGTCTTTTGAGATGCTTGCGGCTGAAGACCTCTGGATGTTGGAGGCTGTGAGAGCCCCACCAATGACTGCTCTACCTACATTAGTGCAGAGTTAGACTGGGCCACGAATGAAGGCAGCATGTCGGGTACTCGTTGAGGGAGGGGAAGGCGGGGGTGCGAAGCAATGGGTGACATGTTCAAAATCTTTGCGAGGAATGCGCACTTCCATCTCCCTGATCATCAACCTGTTTCCCCGGGGCCAGCTGTACGTCACTTCTGCCTCTCTGTGAGAGAGCAGCTTGGACGAGATCAGTGATGCCTTGGAAGCCCACGTCTAATTTGTCTGCCAGTCTGTGGAATCTGGTAAATATGTTGGCAGCCATAGTTTGCAAGACTGCTTTCTGGGCCTCTAGGAACCCATTTGTATGCCCGATTCATCTTTCATAGAGTCCTCAGACTCTCAATGAAGCATTATATCTTTGAAAGGCTGTGCAACATCACTTCATAAAAGTTTGAGCTGGACTCCTCCAACCTCTGTGTCATTGTGGAAAGTCCCCTTGTAATAAAAGGCACCATGTCATTTGCCTTTCTAAATGCTTGCTATACCTTCATGCTACCTTTCATGTTACGAGTACACGCAGGTGTCTCTCAACAACGACATTTAAAAGTTTCACACCTTTTAAAAAATATTCTGCTTTTCTATTATTGCCAAAGTGAATAACCCAACACTTCTTAATTTGTCTGTATCTCTTTGCAGCCTCTTTGTGTCCTCCTTACAGTTTACATTCCCACCTAACTTTGTATCATCAGCAAACTTGGATACATTATTCTCGGTCTCTTCACCTAAGTCATTAATATAGATTGTAAACAGTTGAGGCCCCAGCACTGATCCTTGTGGCACTCCACTAGTTACATCCTGCCAACTTGAAACTGCCCATTTATCCCTACTCTCTGCTTCCTGTCCATTAACCAATCCTCCATCCATGCTAATATATTACCCCTAACTCCATGAGCCCTTACCTTGCGTATTAACCTTTTGTGTGACCTTTTGGAAATCCAAATATACTACATCTACTGGCTCTCCTTACACTACTAGTCACATCCTCAAAAAAACTCTCAATAAATTTATCAATCATGATTTCCCTTTCATAAAACCATATTGACTATGTCTGATCATACTATGATTTTCTAAGTGCATTGTTAAGACTTCCTTAATAATAGATTCTAGCATTTCCTGATGACTGACATCAGGCTAACTGGCGTTTAATTCCCTGTTTTCTCTCTCTTCCTTTCCTGAGTAGCAGATTTGAATTTGCTAGCTTCCAATCCACTGGGACCATTCTGGAATCTAAGGAATTTTGGAAAATCATAACCACTATCTCTGTGACTACCTCTTTTAGACCCCTGGGATATAGGCCATCAGGTCCTAGGGATTTGTCGGTTTTCCGTCCCTTACGTTTCTTTTTGTCTATTGATATTAATTACTTTAAGTTCCTCACTCTTCTTCAACCCTTGGTTACCCTCTGTTTCTGGTATGCAATTTATGTTTTCTGCTGTGAAAACAGTCACATTTCCTCATTCCCTATAATAATTTCTCCTGTCTCTGCCTCTAAGGGACCAATGTTTACTTTAGCTACTCTTCTCTTTTTGTATACTTAGAAAACCTCTTACAGTCCATTTCTATATTCCTGACTAGTAGCTCTCATTCTGTTTTTTCCCTTTTCAACTTTTTGACAGCCCTTTGCTGGTTTCTAAAACTCTCTCAATCCTCAGGCTTACTACTATTCTTCACAACATTATATGCCTCTTCTTGTAATCTAATACCATCCTTAACTTCCCTAGTAAGCCACGGATAGATCTTCCTTGCTGCGTTTTTGTTTTTTAATGTGACATATTTTTGTTGAACATTTTGAATCATTTCTTGAACTGTTTCCCACTGTTTATTTACTACCATACCATTTAGTCTGTTTACCCAATCAGCCTTAGCCAGCTCGCCCCTGATATCTATGTAATTGGCTTGTTTAAGTTTAAGATTCTTGTTTTGGACTTGAGTATGTCGCTCTCAAACTTAATATGCGATTACATTACTCATGTAATCAGTTCAGTCAATTTCTCCCTAACCTTGGCTGTCAACAATCCCTTGTTGGACCTGGGGTGGGTGTTGGATGTTCCAGTCAGAAGCAGGCAGGAAGGGCGCCACTCCACTTTGCAGCTGGTGAATTTGCTGCCCACCAACACCCTAGCACATGCCGAGAACATGGTAAGAAAGGAGGATAGAGGCAAATCTTACATCAGAACATAAGAAATAGGAGCAGGAGTAGGTCAAATGGCACCTCTCGCCTGCACCACCATTCAATAAAATCATGGTTGATCTGATCTTGGCCTCAATTCCACTTTCCTGCCTCTTCCCATAACCCTGACTCCTCTATATTTCAAAAATCTGTCTTACTCAGCCTTGAATATATTCAATGACTCAGCCTCCACAGCTCTCAGGGTGGAGAAATCCAAAGATTCACAACCCTCTGAGAGAAGAAATTGCTTGTCATCTCTGTCTTAACTGGGTGACCCCTTATTCTGAAACTATCCCCCAGTTCTAGAATCCCCCATGAGGTGGATCATCCACTCAGCATCTACTCTGTCAAGCCCCTTCAGAATCTTATGTTTCAATAAGCTTACCTCATTCTTCTAAACTCCAATGAATATAGGTCCAACCTGTTCAACCTCTCCTCATTAGCCAACCCCTTCATCCCAGGAATCAGCCTAATGAATCTTCTCTGAACTGCCTCCAATGCAAGTATATCCCTCCGTCTGTAAATAACTAGGTTAGTACCCTGCTTTTAGGATGTATGAGTTAACAGCTGAAAATAAGAAAAACATAAAATAAAAACTAATAAGTTTTAATTAGCCACCTAAATAATTAAGATGCACAAGAAGAAGGGAAGAAGCTGGTGGGTCTACTTTTTTTTAGCATTAAGGTTCATTGTATTATCAAGGTTTAAATTAGTACAGTAAGTGTTGGTGAGGAGAGGCATTAATTCAAAAATTAATGAAGAAAATAATGAATTAGTACATTAAAATGCAATAAAGATGGCAGGACAGGTGGTGTGTTGCGGCTACAGTATGTGGGAGCTCAGATCCATGGCAAACATGTCTGCAGTAAGTATCTACGGCTTGAGGAGTTTTGGCTCAGAGTAGATGAGCTGGAGGCTGAGCTACAGACACTGCCATGCATCAGGGAGGGGGAAAGTTACCTGGACATTTTGTTCCAGAAGGTAGTCACACCCCATAGGATTTGGTCAGTGGTCAGGGACAGGAAGTGTGACTGCGAGAGAGGCAGGTGAGAAGATCGAGAAGGCAGAAGTGGAGGAGCCTCAGCCCTTGCAATTGTCCAACAGGTTTGAGGTTCTTCCAGCTTGTATAGATGAGAAGGAGGGCTGCAGAGTGGATGAGCAAACTGACCATGGCACTGTGGTACAGGAAGCCATTCAAGTGGGGTGAGTAAATAGGAATGTAGGGGTAGTAGGGGACAGTGTAGTCAGAGAGATAGACATAGTTCTCTGCAGCTGACAGCGAGAGTCCAGAAGGCTGTGTTGCCTGCCCAGTGCCAGGGTTCAGGACATCTGCTCAGGGCTGGAGAGGAACTTGCAGTGGGAGGGGGAGGATCCAGTTGTTGTGATCCACGTGGGTAGCAATGACATAGATGGGACTAGGAAAGAGGTCCTGGGTAGGGAGTATGAGCAGCTAGGGGCTAAATTATAAAGCAGAACCTCAAAGGTTAATAATCTCTGGATTATTACTTTAGCCACAAGCAAATTAGATTAGGGTAAATAAGATCAGAGAATTAAATGTGTGGCTGACAGATTGATTTGGGTGAAAAGGGTTTCGATTCATGGGACACATGCACCAGTACTGGGGAAAGTGGGAGCTGTATCATTGGGATGGTTTACCTGAACCATGCTCGGACCAGTGTTCTGGTGAGTTGTATAACTAGGGTGGTTGAGAGGGCTTTAAACTAAATAGTGGGAGCGAGGGATCAAATGAGGGAAGATGTGATAAATTAAAGAGAGAGGATGTTAAACTCCAGAAATCTTGTTGTGGAAGATGATGCTGGAGCCTATCTTTACTCAGTTTCACATTTATTGTACAGAGTACAGGATTACACACATATAGCTCCTCACTGAAACCCTCCACCAGTCTCAGTAAGTGTCTGCACATAAATGCTCAAGTAAGACCCCAATTAACACCTCCACTGCATATAATCAAACAATTGATACACAATTAATAGATTAACAGAGGACAAGGCAAGAGAATAAGGTAGCAATAAGGGAATCAATAATCTGAGTGTGGCAGGAAGGGACAGAGCATACAAACTTAAGAGTGCACCAGCAGATAAGGCTAGAGGTTGCGAAAATAAGAAGAGGACAGAATTAAAGGCACTCTATCTGAATGCACAGCATTCACAACAAGGTGGATGAATTAATGGCATAAATGGAAGTAAACCGGTATGATCTAATTGCCAGGGAGACCAAGGCTGGGAACTGAATGGCCAAGGATATTCTACATTTAGGAAGGATAGGCAAAAAGGAAAAGGTGGAGCTACAAAACAGCAAGGGGCAGCAAACATTGGTAGGAGTTGTTTATAGGCCACCGAACAGTAGTGGTAATGTAGGATGGTAATGTAGGACACGGTATAAATCAAAATTAGAGGTGCATATAACAAGTGTAATACAGTAATGGGGGACTTCAATTTACATATAGTCTGGGTAACATACGAATTAGGAGTAGGGCACTTGGCCCTTCAAGCCTGCTCCACCATTCAATAAGTTCATGGCTGAACTGATTGCTCCACATTTCCACCGACCCCTGATAACCTTGCACTCCTTGCTTATCAAGAATCTACCTCTGCCTTAAAAATCTTCAAAGAATATACAGAGTTTCTGAGTTATTTTTCAGACAAGGGCAGGGATCACAGAAGCAGAGAATATTACTGAAATAATGATTTTATCTGGACCTTATCTGTCACAGTACATAAACCTAATTAGCACTAATGCCATGGAGGACGAATTCCTGGAATGTATAAGAAATAGTTTTCTAGAACAGTGTGTTGAGGAACCGACTAGAGAATGGGCTATTTTAGATCTAGTATTGTGCAATGAGAAAGGGATAATTAATAATCTAGTTGTAACTCTAGGGAAGAGTGACCATAATATTATAGAATTTTACATGAAGTTTGAAATGATGTAGTTCAATCCAAAACTAGGGTCTTAAATCTAAACAAAGGAAACTACAAAGGTATAAGGGGCAAATTGACTGTGGTAGATTGGGAAACTACATTAAAAGGTATGATGGTAGACAGACAATGGCTAGTATTTAAAGAATTAACACATGGTTTACAACAAATTTACATTCCTTTGAGGCACTAAAAATCCCAGCAGGAAAGGTGATCCAACCATGGCTAACAAGAGAAGGGTTCCGATGAGGGGTCACTGACCCGAAACGTTAACTCTGCTTCTCTTTCCACAGATGCTGCCAGACCTGCTGAGTGATTCCAGCATTTCTTGTTTTTATTTCAGATTTCCAGCATCCGCAGTATTTTGCTTTTATATAAGAGAAGTTAAAGATTGTATTAGATCAAAGGAAGAGGTTTATGAAGTTTCCAGAAAAAAAGTAGTAAGCCTGAAGATTGGGAACATTTTAGAATTCAGCAAAGGAGGGCCAAGAAACTGATTTTTAAAAATAGAAAATAGAATATGAAAGTAAACTAGTGAGAAACATAGAAATGGATTGTAAAAGCTTCTATAGGTATGTAAAAAGGAAAAGATTAGCAAAGACAAATATGGGCCCACTACTGGTTGAATCATTCATCCCCTCCTCCACACAAACAGTCCTTCCTACCATCAGACCTAGTCCTTCCACCCTCCAGGTGAGTGGCCACAACTTAAACATCGGCATGGGTATTTCCTTCACATCACTTGGCATGGTCAACAAACACCAATCCAGAGAAACTATTCACAAGAAGAGCTTTATTAGTTAATGACTAAAGGCTCTACCCTGGTTCACTATATTTACCTAAAACCCCTTGGCGGGGGTGCCTTGGACAAAACACCCAAATATATTAGTAATCTGCTTCATCAGTAATATAGCCAACATTCTCTCTTAGCATGCAACTGATTCATTTTTCTGTATGACTCCTACATCATCTGGTAAATGATTATCATATTCTAAATCTAGCCTTCTGTGGCCTTGAATTGATTTATTTTTCACGAAGGTGTGTTAAGAAAATACAGTGTGCAGCTTTTGTTGCAGTAATTTTCTTCCTGCCAATGTAAAAGGGTGTTGATTTAAAATTCACTTTAAATGAAAAAAACTCAATACCCTAAATTTCCCAGTTTACAGCTCTAAGTTGTGAGTCCGGATTAAAGAGCTACAACAATTAGTACTAATTTTAAAGGTCACACTTGGTGTTAACTTTCAGATCCTTTTGTTTATTTCTGTTTATTAGAGTTGCAAGTTTCATGTCTTGCCTCAGATATTCTCTTGGGCTGGTCACTCTCATATGTTGTCCAATATGTTTATGAGTAGTCACATGTGGCTAATTGGGAGTCCAGATGTGTTTAATTGCATTTTTGGTTAGTAAATTAGACAATGAGTGATAGACACTGTCATTGAGCACATGATCTAGATACGCATATTCACACCGTGCACACACGTGTACTTTAACCTTTTTGTACATTTGTTGGTAAAATGGTAAGATAAAAAGCAGAGGGTACAATTGTTTTTTGATCATTGCATGCACTTTACTGCCTTGATTACTGTTCATTGGTTACCTGCTAAAATCATGTGTAACTTGTATAAAAAACATTGGACTTCAGTCATGCTCCTCCTGGCCCAGATGGAAACATGAGAAAAGATTGTTAAAAGCTTGCCTGGCTCAGTGTCTTCGGACCCATGATCCCACTCCCAGCAGGTCTGACTTGAAATGGAGAAGCCCTCACTCAGACCTCTGACTGAAGTCGAGTCCCGATGCTGCCATCATTACCTGCATATTTCATGGAGTCGTAGAATCATACAGCACAGATCTGGCCCATTGTGTTTGTGCTGGCTTTTTGAAAGAGCTATTCAATTAATCTCACTCCCCTGCTCTTTTTCTGAAGCCCTGCAAATTCATCCTGTACAAGTATTTACCCAATACCTTTTGAAAATTACTAGTGAATCTACTTTCACCACCCTTTCAGGCAGTGCACTCCAGATTGTAGCAACTTGCTGATTAAAAACATTTCTCGTCTCCTGCCTGATTATTTTACCGATTAGTTCAATCTGCATCTTCTGGTTACGGCTCTGCTTTGAGTGGAAACAGTTTTTCCTTATGTGATCTATCAAAACCCCTCATCATTTTGAACACCTCTATTAAATCTTCCCTAAATCCCAGCTTCTCTAGTTTCTGTGCATTATTCAAGCCCCTCATCCCTGATGCCATTCTAGTAAATCTCTGCATCCTCTCCAAGGCCTTGACATTCTTCCTTAAGTGTGGTGCCCAGAATTGGACATAGTACTCGAACTGAGGCATAACCAGTTAATAAAGATATATTACAACTTTCTTTCTTTCATATGCTATGCCTCTATTTATAAAGCCAAGGATCAGATTATATCTTTAACAGGCTCTTCATCTTGTTCTCCCACCTTCAAAAATTTGTGTACAGAAACGCCTGGGTCCGTCTGTTTCTGCAACTGCATAAAATTGCACCATTAAGTTTATAATGTCTTTCCTCATTATTCCTTCCAAAATACATCACTCCATACTTCTCTAATAAATCACTTACAAAGCCAATAATCAACTCAGAACTACCTTCTCTTATGTGTATTCTCCTTTCACTAGTCTATCTTTGTCCTCTTGAAGTCTGTTACTATCCCCTTCACTGTTTACTACATTTCCAAATTTTGTGTCATCTACAAACTTTGAAATTATGCCCTGTCTACCCAAGTGCAAGTCATTAATATAGATCAAAAAGAGCAGTGGTCGTAATACATACTCCTGGGATACAGCAGTATATATTTCCCTCCCTTCTGAATAAACAACTGTTTACCACTGCTCTCTGTTTTTTGTCCCATAGGCAATCTTGCTACCACTGCCCCTTTAATCGCATGGGCTTTAATTTTGCTAGCCTTTTGAAAGTCCATATACATATCAGCAACCATACTATCCTCATCAACCCTGTCCATTACTTAATCAAATAACTCAAACAAGTTTGTCAACATGATTTGCCTTTAATTTGGGCCAGCTGTCATTTGTTAACCCATGTTTTTCCTCGTGACCAGTAATTTTGTCTCTAAAAGTTTCCCCGTTCCCGACCAGCGTGTAACATTTACAATTCTCTAGTACCGCTCCCATATCCAAGGAGGATTGAACGATTGTAGCCGGAGCCTCTGCTATTTCCACCCTTACTTCCCTCAGCGACCTAGGATGCATCCCATCCAGTCAGGATGACATGACTACTTTGAATGCCACCAACTGTTTGAGTACCTCCTCTTTATCTATCTTTGCTGTCCAATTTTTCTAATACTTCTTCCTTTGCTATGTTATTAGCAGAATCCTCATCTTTAATGAAAACTGATGCAAAGTACACATTTAGCACCTCAGTCTTACCCTCTGCCTCCACAAGATTTCCATTTTGGTCCCTAATCAGTGTCACCTCTACTTTACTATCCTTTTACTATTTATATGTTCCCTTTTATTCTACCCACTAATCTATTCTTGTACATTCTCTTTGCCCCCCTTATTTCCTTTTTCAGTTCTCCTCTGCACCTTTTGTATTCAGTTTGATTCTGCACTGTGTTTTGAATCTGATATTTATCATAAGCCTCCTGTATTTGTTTAATTTTACTCTCTACATCTTTAGTCATCCAGGAAGCTTTAGCATTCAATGTCTTTTCTTTCGGTTTCATAGGAATGTGTCAAATTTGAACCCAAACTCATTTACTGTTTTACCTGCCAATCTTTATTTCTAGTCCACCTGGGCCAGATCTCTTCTCAACTCACTGAAATTAACCTTCTTCCAGTTAAGTATCTTCACCTTTATTGTTTCTTGTTCCTTTCCATAACGATTCTAAGCCTAATGCTATTGAAGGACTTCACTTCATATTGGAACATGTTGGGGGAAGGCGGCAGGATCACAGGCGGTAAACAACTACTGTTATTTTAATTTTTCACACACCCAATTTCTGCCAAGCATGGTGAGTTAAACTTCAGAAGTTTGTTGTTTTAATTTGTGCTGATGCTCCTATTACTGCTGCCTTTCTACCTAGCTCAAATAACGTAACCATTGGATAAAATTAAAGATCTTCATTATCTTCAAGGCATCACCTCAAAATCTATACAAAGTAGAAAGCCCTAATTCCTTAAACTTGTACTGTTACAAAAGGGCCTTCAATTAGATAGCAAATGAGTGGCCCTCCCTGGAACAAGCAACAAGAATGACTACGTCCAGTGCAGAAGAGGGAGAAGAACGTCTCCAGTATCTGCTGTTAAGCATGGACACCTTTCCAGTAACCTTGGGTAGCGAGGGAGTAGCTGGGAAACATTACATCCACTAGATGTGTCAAAGGTTCTTCCCTCAAGCAGGAGATATTTTTGCTTCAGAAACAAGTGGAGCACCTGAAGCATCTTACGGATTTTGATGGTTTCTTAAGCAAGACGGCAGATTAGTCTTTGTCTACTATTGAACTCTCTGGCTCACACAATCTTCATAACATAATAAAAACAAGAAATGCTGGAACCACTCAGCAGGTCTGGCAGCATCTGTGGAAAGAGAAGCAGAGTTAACGTTTCGGGTCAGTGACCCTTCTTCGTAACTCTGCTTCTCTTTCCACAGATGCTGCCAGACCTGCTGAGTGGTTCCAGCATTTCTTGTTTTTATTTCAGATTTCCAGCATCCGCAGTATTTTGCTTTTACTTCATAACATAATGTTCTCTACTGCCAGTGCTGACTCACATGGCAATAAACATCCACCCTGTTCAAATTTGGCAAATGCGTTCTTGATAATAAATGTGAAGTCATCTTAAATTTCAAGTCATAAATCCAGATAATGCTGTAAAGAGTATAATTGCAGGGTGTAAAATGTTTTTACCCATATGATCTGACATCATTTGGATTTTCACTCAATACAATGGCCCTGAATTTTGTCAGGGCTTTCACCAGTCTCTTATATAACTCTGGCAGGAGACAAGCTAGAACACTCATTTGCACTGGGTCATTGCTATTTCTGGGAGTTTCCAGTTTGCCTGATAAGGGACTGAACCTGTATGTTCCCCTTGAAAGGCAAATTATGGCTGGATGCTGGCAAGGTCAGGAATTGGAACTCCCTACACAGGGAATCCTGCTTCCTAGACTCTAGTGGGAACCCAATTGGGGGGGGTGGGGGGGCAGGATTTTAACTTAAACATGGGAGTGGGCAGCTGGTTAAAAGTGCTGAAATTCACGGCAGGTCGAGAAGCTGGCAGCAACCCATCATTTTCCTTCTTTAACCTCAGTAAACTCAGCTGCAATGCAGGAAACCCCTTTGGGAGAGGTGGCATTTTCTTATTCGTTCATGGGATTTGAGCACTGTTGGCAAAGACAGCATTTGTTACCATCCCTAATTACCCTTGAGAAGGTGGTGGTGAGCCGCCTTCTTGAACTGCAGCAGCCCATGTGGGGTAGGTACACCCACAGTGCTGTTAGGGAGGGAGTTCCTTGTTTTTGATGCAGCGACAGTGAAGGGACAACGATATAGTTTCAAGTCAGGATGGTGTGTGGCTTGGAGTGGAACTTGTACGTGATGGAGTTCTCATGTGTCTGCTAATCTTGTCCTTCTAGGTGGTAGAGGTTGCGATTTTGGAAGGTCCTGTCGAAAGAGGCTTGGTGAGTTGCTGCAGTGCATCTTATAGATGGTATACACTGCTGGAGGGAGTGTATGTCTTTGGTGGTGGATGTGATGTCAATCAAGTGGGCTGCTTTGTCCTGGATGGTGTCGAGCATCTTGAGTCTTGTTGGATCTGCACCCATCCAGGCAAGTGGAGAGTATTCCATAACACTCCTGAATTGTGCCTTGTAGATGGTGGACAGGCTCTGGGGCATCAGGAAGTGAGTTCCCTGCCACAGAATTCCTAGCCTCTGATCTGCTCTTGTAGCCACAGTATTTACATGGCTGATCCAGTTCCATTTCTGGTCAGTGGTAACCCCCATGGTGGGGGATTTAGCGATGGTAATGCCATTGAATGTCAAGGGGTGATGATTAGATTCTCTCTTGTTAGAGATAGTAATTGCCTAGCACTTTTTGGCATGAATGTTACTTGCCATTTATCAGCCCAAGCCTGAATGTTGTCCAGGTTCTTGCTGCAGATGGACATGGGCTGCTTCAGTATCTGAGGAGTCGCAAATGGTACTGAACACTGTGCAATCATCAGCAAACATCCCCACTACTGACCTTATTTTGGAGGGAAGGTCATTGATGTAGCAACTGAAGATGATTGGGCTGAGGACTACCCTGACGACCTCCTGCAGTGACCTCCTGGGGTTGAGATGACTGGCCTCCAACAACCACAGCTATCTTACTTTGTACTTGATGTGACTCCAACCAGTGGAGAGTTATCTCCCTGATTCCCATTGACTTCAAGTTTGCTCGGGCTCCCTAATGCCACACTTGGTCAAATGCTGGCTTGATGTCAAGGACAGTCACTCTCACCTCTGGAATTCAGCTCTGTTGACTATGTTTAGACCAAGGCGGTTATGAGGTCAAGAGCTGAGTGCCCCAGGTGGAACACAGACTGAGCATTGGTGATCAGGTTATTGCTGAGTAAGTGCCACTTGTAGCATTGCCAATGACACCTTCCATCACTTTGCTGAAGACTGAGAGTAGATTGATGGGGTGGTAATTGGCCGGATTGGATTTGTCCTTTTTGTGGACAGAACATACCTGTGCAATTTTCCACATTGTTAGGTAGATGCCAGTGTTGTAGCTGTACTGGTACAGCTTGGCTGGGAGTGCAGCTCGTTCTGGAGCACAAGTCTTCACTACTACAGCCAGGATGTTGACAGGGCCCATTAGCTTTGCCGTATCTAATGCCTTCAGCCGTTTCTTGATATCATGTGGAGTGAATCAAATTGGCTGAAGTCTGGCATCTGATGCTTGGGACCTCAGGAGGAAGCTTCGATGAATCATCCATTCGGCATTTCTGGCTGAAGATGGTTGCAAATGTTTCAGCCTTGTCTTTTGCACTGACCTGTTGGGCTCCTCCATTATTGAGGATGGGAATGTTTTTGAGCCCCCGCCTCCAGTTAGTTGTTTAATTGCTCCATCACGATTCACGACTGGCTGCGGCAGGACTGCAGAGCTTAGATCTGATTTGTTAGCTGTAAGATCACTTTGCTTTGTCTATCGCACACTGCTTCTGCTGTTTAGCATGCACGCAGTGCTGTGTTGTAGTTTCACCAGGTTGGCACCTCAGCCTGGTGCTGCTCCTGGCATGCTGTCCTGCGCTCCTCACTGAACTAGGGTTGACCCTCTGGCTTAATGGTAATGTCAGAGTAAGGGATATGCTGAGCCATGAGGTTACAGATTGTGGTTGAATATAACTCTGCTGCTGATGGCCCACAGCATCTCATGGATGCCCAGTTTTGAGCTGCCAAATCTGTTCTGAATCTATCCCATTTAGCACGGTGGTAGTGCCACACAACAAGGTGGAGGGTATCCTCAGTGTGAAGATAGGACTTGGTCTCCACAAGGGTGGTGAAACAGTGCTCCTCCATGTTGAACACCACTTGGAAGAAGCACTGGGAGTAGGAAGAGCATAGAATGTACTCTGGAATTGGGGACGTCAATGTCCATCATTAAGAATGGCTCGGTAGCACTGTGCAGTGATCACACCTACCAATACTGTCATGGATAGGTAGTTTGGTGAAGATGAGGTCAAGCAGATTTTTCTCTCATGTCGATTCTCTTACCACCTCTCACAGGCCCAGTTTGGCAGATATGTCCTTCAGCACTCAGCCAGCTCGGTCAGTAGTGGTGCTACCGATCCATTCTTGATGATGGACATTGAAGTCCCCCATCCAGAGTACATTCTATGCTCTTGCTATCCTCAGTGCTGCTTCCAAGTGGTGTTCAACATGGAGGAGCACTGTTTCATCAGCTGAGGGAGAGCAGTAGGTGGTAATCAGCAGGAGGTTTCTTGGTCCATCTTTGATCTGATGCCATGAGACTTCATTGGGTCCAGAGTCAATGTTGAGGACTCCTAGGGCCATTTCCTCACAACTGTATACCACTGTGCCACCACGTCTGGTGGGTTTATCCTGCCAGTGGCACAGGACATTATCTGTAAGGTATGAGTCAGTGAGCATGACTATGCCAGGCTGTTGCTTGACTAGTCTATGGGACAGCTCTCCCAATTTTGGCACAAGTCCCCAGATGTCAGTGAGGTGGAATTTGCAGAGCTGACTGAGCAAGGTGGGCCTTTGTTGATGCTGGGCAGTATGTCCAGTTTTATTCTTCTTCAACTTTTCTGCAGTGGTTTGATACAACTGAGTGGTTGCTAGGCCATTTCAGAGGGCAGTTCAGAATTAACCACATTGTTGTGGGTCTGGAGTTACATATAGGCTAGACCAGGTAAGGATGGCAGATTTCCTCCCCTAAAGGACATTAGTGAACCAGAGGGTGTTTACGATAATCTGGTTGTTTCATGGTCACCGTTACTGAGACTAGCTTTTTATTCCATATTTGTTAAATAATTGAATTCAAATTCCACCAGTTTCCATGGTGGGATTTGAACTCATGTCTCCAAAGCATTAGTCTAGGCCTCTGGATTACTAGTCCAGTAACATTACCACTGTACTACCGTTCCCTTGGTTGCCAATTTGAATATGTTAAAAGACAATTAGCAGCTGTTTTAACTTAGATTTTCAGATTTATCTCTGAGTGTGTGGGTTTCCCAGGCTTCCTAGACCTCATCAGTGAAAGTACAGCAGGAATTGAGTGGGCTGAACAATACCAGGCAAAAAATCCTATAAGTACTCAGACCCCACACCTGTTTCCTTGCCTAAATGAAAGGCGTTTTCTTTTGGACTTGTTCTGACAGTGCACTTTCACTACCTTGGAGGTGATTTCCACTACTTTGGAAGTCATTTCTACTACTCACATAGACAGAGGCATTGGGTTTCGCTGCCATTGTTGGATTCCCCCAGGTCAGGGGTCCACAACCTGCCAGGTAAGAATGTTGAGGTCTGTGGTTTCCATCTGGCCCACCAATCCTCTGTGACTGACAGCTGGCTGCTCATGGCTCGGCTTTGATTGACGGCTCTCCTATTAAAGTATACGTCAGGTGGAGAGGGGAGGTGGGATATGCGTCTGACAGACAGCGGCCACCAGTCTATAATTGGTCACTGTCTGAAACTGACAGTGGGCTGCTTTGACAGGGTGAGTAACCAATGCCACCTGCTCACTAGGACAGCCATTGAGCAGACCACTGAGCTTCAGTTGCGATTCCGGTGCCTGGACCACTCAGGTGGTGCCCTCCAATACCCTCCTGCAATGTTCTCGGTCATAGTAGTGGTCTATTGTGTTCTCCATAACATGACCCTCCAGAGAGGTGTGGAATTTGAGGACGGTGAGGCCCTGGAAGGAGCCAACTCATCGGGGGAGAACCCTGTCCCAGGTGCCAGGCCTCTGGCACCCCTGTGACATCTCGCTTCCCTCTGGTGCTGTGAAAGGCTTTGGCACAATCAGCAGATTTTGCCATTAGGATGACCAGCAGCCTCAGTGATGGCTGCCATGAGGAGTCTAAATCAGCCCCTCACTTCATCTGATCTACCTCCGTTCCCGCTCCCACTGGCTCTAATTGGACAGGACACCATGGGCTAAATTTTAAACACAGAAGTGGGAAACAGGAGGCGGGACTGTTTTCAGGTCCCGAAAACACCTCCGGTGGGAAACTGATTAAAGTCAAGATTTTCACGTGGGTGAGCCCTTGGCTCCGGGCAGTTGATCGGTTTCACCTCCACCCCCCCGCATCCCACCACCACGTCATGTCAGGAAGCTAGAGGCCATCAGGAAAATCCCAGTCGGCCTCCTTAATCCCTGCTCAACAAGACTCTTAATGGGTTGAATTGCCATCCTGCCTCTTAGGGGTGGACAGCCTTCCTGGGCCCCAAACCCACATCGGCCAAAAGGGCTGAGGTTGGGAAGTTGGCACACCAACGGGCCTTGTAATCTTCGCTCCCTATCTGCCGATGCCCAAACATTCAGCCCCATGCGAGAACATGTTTAGCCGATCCCACCAAAGTGTGTGTATGGGAGCTGGAGGACGGCCTGTATGAGTCCTGTGATGATGCATCTTCAGAGCGAGTGACCTCCTCTGAGGAATCTTCATGCTCCTTCCACTCCACTTCCTGCAGGATGCTTGATGAGCCTGTGGGAGGTGCAAGATATGATTTAGAACTGTCAAGGTAAGAAGGTGTTAAGATATCATTGTGCACATTATCATATTTTATGGACTGCTGACATCAAGGGCAGGATTTTGCCTCTGAGGTCAGGAACCCAACGTTGGAGCCATTTCTGGGTCCTGACCCCGCACCAGGAGGTTGAGGGAAAAGCAGTCTTGGCCTGTGATTTTGCCGGGTGGCTGCTAATTGGCTGGAAGGCCGCTTTGGCAGCTAATCAGCGGCGTGGGTGCGGGATGGAGGTGGGACCTCAAGTGCCGGCTCGATTTAAACGCATCATGGCAGCCATTTCTGTGGCAGCCATTTTGAAACAGGATGCAGGCTCCAATGCAACAGGAGGAGAGGCAGAGGCCTGGCACCCTGGGCAGGGCTGCCCCTCGCTTCGTGGAGGCAGACATTGAGGTCCTCCTGGAGGCAGTGAAGGAGAGGAGGGAGGTCCTATTTCTAGAGGGTGGCAGGAGAAGGCCAGCAAGCCGTAGAAATCAGGACTGGCTGGAGGTGATTGAAATTGTCAGCCACAGGAGTGTAGTGTGGAGGAACTGGGTGCAGGGTCACAACAGGTTCAATGACTCTCTTTACTCTGGCAAGGTGAGTGCAATGCGAGACCCAGCCTCCAATAGAGACACCAGCTGAGCAGCTTGAGGGCGCATGGTGCTCCTGAACATGGGAGAAATGTGTGTCCAGGGCATTTACTGACCCCTCAGCAATGCCCAGAGCCCTTGCGCTGTTGAGGACCTGGCAGCAGTGACACGTGCAGCTTCTTATGTTAATGAGCCACTGGCATTGGTCCGAGAGGCCGGCAGTGCCTTATCCCTCTCTCCATTGTTATTGCAGAAGAAAAGGGCACAAACTCTTGGGAGAGGGCTCACATTGGAGGAGGAAGAGTGCCCGAGCTCACCATCAAGTCTGTCATGGAGGAGGCAGCCTGTTCCCAAAGGGCTGGTAGAATACAGCCCAGTGTGTAAAATATGTCATTCAGAGCCCATTAAGAGAGCTAAAATGACTGTGTTGTAATAATTAATTTGCCCAAGGTTAGTCAGGCAGTTTTGTAACCAATTACATTACTAACAAAGTTAATAGTATATCTTTTATAGCCTCTTAAATTAATATTTGCTTTTCAGAATGCAAACTAGGAAAGTGCGACTGAGGTTTACCAAGCTGAACTGTAGTCATGACAACAGCAAACATTTGTAAGTATTGGATAAGTATATAATTTATATAAGGATTCTTTAAAGACTAAACAAGTTCCCTTAACTGAAAAATCAAAATTGAAATCAAGACTGAATTGAGGACCACTTTAGCACAGCAGCCAATGTCGATCATTAAATTTTGTTAAATAAAATGCCACTGAAATTCCAAGACATGGATGTACAAACATTAGATAGAAAAATATCCCTCTTTGTGCAATGGAATATAATTGGTTGAATATGTCATTTAGTGTTGAATACATACATTATAATGATGGATTGATAGCTGATATTTCCATTTGTTTTTAAAGAGGGTTAGCTGGGCCAGGTAAAATTCCACTATTTTTCCTGATGATTTTCCCAATGGTTTTTACTCCTTCAAAATGTAAATAGCATACAGAAGGGTCTAAGCAGTGCAGACTCTACATTACTCATCAGAACTAATGAGCTCAATGCCCTAATTTACTTGAACAGCAACCAGTGACCCATGGCAGCAGTGTGTGTCATCTACAGGATGCACTGCAACAACTCACCAAGGCTCCTTCAACAGCACCTTATGGATCCAAAACCTCTACCACCCAGAAGGACAAGGGCAGCAGATGCATGGGAATGCCACAACCTGCAAGTTCTCCTCCAAGTCACACACCATCCTGACTTGGAACTATATCGCCGTTCCTTCACTGTTGCTGGGTCAAAATCCTGGAACTCCCTCCCTAACAGCACTGTGGGTGTACCTACCCCACATGGACTGCAGCGGTTCCACCTGCTTGAGGCTAATTAAGGATGGGTAATAAACAAAGTGATTCCTGACAATGCAGCCGGCCACTGACGTCATCAGGACGGCCTCCTGTTCTCTGCACGTGCGCTGCGTTCCGACTTGCTAGAACTGGTTAGCGCATGCGCCGATGACGTCATCGTGTGATGTGTGCATCTTCGGGCAACGCGCCTGGTCGGCCTCTGCGCATGCACTTTATGCGTACAGCAATGCAACGCTAACGGGTATTCACCCGTGCGTCAAGCTCTGTTCCCCCACCCCCCTCGCTGCTCTCTCCGGCCGCTCCGCTCTTTTGGCCGCTCTGCCCACCCCGTCCCGCTCGCTCGCTCACTAGCCCCCTCCCTGGCCCGCTTCGCTTCCCCCCCCCACCCCACCCGGCCCCAGCCCGCTCTGCTCCATTCCTCCCCCGCCACTGTCCCCGGCCCTGTCCCCCTCCGCCTGCCCCCAAACCCGACCCGGGTCCGCTCCACTCCCCACCCCCCCCGTACCCCTCCCCCACCCCTCCGACTTGACTGTCTCCTTAACATTGATGCTTTGGCCGGCAATAATTGCTGCAGGGGCCTTCCCTTGGGTACCCACTTGTTTCAGAAGTAGGTCTCTTATTTTGCAAAGGGACTTCTATCATGCAGTTAGGACCCCAATTCCAATTTTCAGTGACACATGGGTGAAGTATTCTCCTCCATTGTATCCTGGTATTGAGCAGCCTAACCAATGTTCTTTAAAGGGAATGCTGATGGACCTTCCAAAATTGATCCACCGAGGTTACTAGGTTATATTTTTGTTGTGCCAGAAGGAGCACTCCTGGCTTCGCAAAAATATAGAAGGTTGCTTTCAGCCTATGCTCCCTCTTCCTCTCCCCTCCCCCAACCCCCCAGTATCTCCCCTTACCCTGAATCTCATTTCCCTATGATATGGAGAAGATCCTAATTATCATTTGCAGAAAGAACTATTAAGAGCATGTGCCTTGCACTCTTGGACCACTTTTACTGTTGATACAGCTGAAGACGTCACAGAAAGGTACGTTTTAAATTATTATTGTGGGGCCAGGAGTGTTCCTGATCACCTGCCATACAATAAACACCATGATGAGATAGAAACTGAGCTTCCAATACCTGCTCCTGAGTCTACATTGGGAATGTAATTCTTTTTCTTTCTTTTGGGCCTCCTTATCTCGAGAGACAATGGATACGCGCCTGGAGGTGGTCAGTGGTTTGTGAAGCAGCGCCTGGAGTGGCTATAAAGGCCAATTCTGGAGTGACAGGCTCTTCCACAGGTGCTGCAGAGAAATTTGTTTGTTGGGGCTGTTGCACAGTTGGCTCTCCCCTTGCGCCTCTGTCTTTTTTCCTGCCAACTACTAAGTCTCTTCGACTCGCCACAATTTAGCCCTGTCTTTATGGCTGCCCGCCAGCTCTGGCGAATGCTGGCAACTGACTCCCACGACTTGTGATCAATGTCACACGATTTCATGTCGCGTTTGCAGACGTCTTTATAACGGAGACATGGACGGCCGGTGGGTCTGATACCAGTGGCGAGCTCGCTGTACAATGTGTCTTTGGGGATCCTGCCATCTTCCATGCGGCTCACATGGCCAAGCCATCTCAAGCGCCGCTGACTCAGTAGTGTGTATAAGCTGGGGATGTTGGCCGCTTCAAGGACTTCTGTGTTGGAGATATAGTCCTGCCACCTGATGCCAAGTAATTACCCATCACATATAAAGTTCTTTAATCTCAGGCTTTCTGGATGTAATGACCCAACAAATGACAGTCGTACATTAAAACATGCATATTATATTAGCCATAAATGACATGCTTCAATTCTCGATGTTTGTTGTGCTTTTGGATCAATAAATTATTTTCTCTTTCACGCTTAATGATCTCACTAGTACAATCCAACAGTCCATAACAGCAAGCAAACAACACAAATAAAATTCAATTTCGACAGGGTAAAGGTACCTCATTGGTAGAGATGACTTTTTTAATTCATTCCTGGGATGTGGGCATCGCAAGCAAGGCGATTTATTACCGGCTGCGTTTGCTGACAACGCTACCACTAGGTGGCACTGCAGTGGCACATACGCAAATGCAGCATGTGCCACTAAAACGTCACAGTCTGTGACTTCAGGCAGCTGCCAGGACTAAAGATGGCGCTGCTCAAATAATCACACGGAGGCAACCTAACCTAACCACAATGGCGGGAGGGACAGAGCGAGCAAGCGGGCCGGGGTCGGGGGGGGAGGAGCGGAGTGGGCCGGTGGGGGGGAGCGGAGCGGGCCGGTGGGGGGGAGCAGAGCAGACCTGGGCTGGGGCCAGGGCTTGGCAGGGGGGAGCGGAGCGGGCTGGTGGGGGGGGGACAGGGGGGAGCGGTGCAGGCTGGGGATGGGGGGGGTAGCGGAGTGGGCCGGGGAGGGGGCGAGCAAGCGAGCAAGCGGGACATGGGGGAGTGGAGCGTCCGGAAAGAGCGGAGCAGCCGGAGAGAGCAGCAAGTGGGGGGGAAGCGGAGCGGCCGGAGAGAGCAGCGAGGGGGGAGCGGAGCAGCCGAAAGAGCAGAGCAGCCGGAGAGAGCAGCGGGGGGAGGGGGGGGAGCAGAGCCGCCGGAGAGAGCAGTGGGGGGGGTGGGGAGCGGAGCAGCCAGAGAGAGCAGCGGGGTAGGGGGGTGGGGAGCGGAGCAGCCGGAGAGAGCAGCGGGGGGGGGGGGGAGCAGAGCTTGACGCATGGGTGAATACCCGTTAGCGTTGCATTGCTGTACGCTTAAAGCGCATGCGCAGAGGCCAACCAGGCGCGTTGCCCGAAGATGCACACGTCACGCGATGATGTCATCGGCGCATGCGCTAACCAGTCCAGGCAAGTCGGAACGCAGCGCACGCGCAGAAAGCAGGAGACCGTCTGCACATGTGCGCACCTTGGCGCAGCCTGATGACGTAACATACCTCTCATTGTTAAACGTACACACCATGGCCACAAAATTGGAGAGGATGCGGGGATTGTGATGCAGGATTATCCTGTGCCCACTGCTTCTGTTGCAGGCAGCATGCAAATATAGATGAGAAATAGCAGGGGCCATGGATATACCCTGCATCTCTTTGTTACAAATCCATACTCTACATTTCATCATTAAATATGCATTCCCTCTGTCTCATTGGTGTACACTCCCAGGAATCTCATTGTTAAATATAAATACCCTGACTGTTAACTCTACGTACCTTGTGTCTCTTTTTTTAAATCAACATACTGTGTATATCACTGTTATATGAACATCTGCTGTGTCTCATTTTATCTGGAGTAACTGTTACTTTGACAATGTTACAATCTTTTGTGTCATCAAGGTCGTGGTGTAATTGACATTCATTTCATATAATACTGACATATTTGCCAGCCATGCAACTTATCTTATAATGCTTTGTCATAGAAAAAATTGTTGTGGTTGCTTATATGTAGCCTAAACCACCCAATGCGACCTTTGTACCAGACGCATTGGTTAAAACATAAAACAAATTGTAGAATGTACATAATGAGAAAGGAGTCAAAATTCAAGAATAGGCAATTTAGCCAGTACAGAAATTGTTTATCAGGAAGCGATTGCGCTTGAATACTTCGAAATGCAATAAACTTTATTGTGGTCGTAATCTGCATCTTTGTTATCAGTATAGTCTTTCAACACTTTATGGATAAATCGGATCAGATTTGCTGACTATTTTTAGTTGGATTGTTCAGAGGCTAAAGTGTGACACTTCTAACCTAGCTATGGTGCAAGAAATTAAACTGCCCTCACGTTATGGAATTAACCTCAGTTTGTAAATAGCTGATGAATACAATTTGAGCCCTAAATAAAACTGCATATTTACTTAGCAGTTATTGTGCAATTTGCAAAGGTCGCCAGGTAAAGCAAAGGATTATCTTGGTGAGTTAATGGTGTATTAATTCCCATGAGGAATCAACATGAGGAAAAACATTTTTACGTCACGAGTGGCTCGGATTGGCAATGTACTGCCTGGGAGTGTCGTGAAGGCAGTCAATCATAAGAGAATTGGATAATTACCTGAAGCAAGAAATTTGCAGGGCTACGGGGAAAAGGCGGGGGAGTGCGACTAGCTGAGTTGCTCTTGCAGGGAGCTGGCATGGGCAGGATGGGCTGAATGGCCTCCTTCTATGCTGTAACCATTCTATGATTCTATGATCAGTGTTTAGCCAGTAAAATACTCTAATCACTTGGACCATTTATTTCAACATGTGTTTTGCTTGAAGTGGGCCTCGGTCCTAATGGTTGCAAGTTGACAACTTAAACAGAAGTGGTCGGCACGGACTCGGTGGGCCGAAGGGCCTGTTTCAGTGCTGTATCTCTAAATAAAATAAAAATAAAAAGAAGTACAAGAAACTAGTGGTAGTATTTGTCACATTGAATTTCTTTTTAAAGTAACAAATATGAATGGTAAAAAGAAATTAAATTTCAATAAGTTGTATGAAATTAAACAATAATATTCATTATTCCTTTGCCACTGAAACCTTTATCCATGCTTTTGTCACCTCCACACCCAATTACTTCAAAGCTCTCCATCTGATACTTCGATTCCTCACTGAGCATAAACTCTGATTTGTCCAAAATCCCCGATACTAAGATAAAAGCAAAGTACTGCGGATGCTGGAAATCTGAAATAACAACAAGAAATGCTGGAACCACTCAGCAGGTCTGGCAGCATCTGTGGAAAGAGAAGCAGAGTTAACGTTTCGGGTCAGTGACCCTTCTTCGGAAGACCCGAAACATTAACTCTGCTTCTCTTTCCACAGATGCTGCCAGACCTGCTGAGTGGTTCCAGCATTTCTTGTTTTTATCCCCGATAGTAAGGTCTGTTTGTGCGTCACATTTAAAATCCGAGATTGGAGAGGATTCTGAGAGACAGGATTTATGATTACTTGGAAAAGCATAGTTTGATTAGAGATAGTCAGCATGGCTTTGTGAGGGGTAGGTCATGCCTCACAAGCCTTATTGAATTCTTTGAGGATGTGACAAAACACATTGATGAAGGAAGAGCAGTGGATGTGGTGTATATGGATTTTCGCAAGGCATTTGATAAGGTTCCCCATGGTAGGCTCATTCAGAAAGTAAGGAGGCATGGGATACAGGGAAATTTGGCTGTCTGGATACAGAATTGGCTGGCCCATAGAAGACAGAGGGTGGTAGTAGATGGAAAGTATTCAGCCTGGAGCTCAGTGAAAAGTGGTGTTGCGCAGGGATGTGTTCTGGGACCTCTGCTCTTTGTGATTTTTATAAATGACTTGGATGAGGAAGTGGAAGGCTGGGTTAGTAAGTTTGCCGATGACACAAAGGTTGCTGGAGTTGTGGATAGTGTGGAAGGCTGTTGTAGGTTGCAACGGGACATTGACAGGATGCAGAGCTGGGCTGAGAAGTGGCAGATGGAGTTCAACCTGGAAAAGTGTGAAGTGATTCATTTTGGAAGGTCGAATTTGAATGCAGAATACAGGCTTAAAGACAGGATTCTTGGCAGTGTGGAGGAACAGAGGGATCTTGGGGTCCACGTCCATAGATCCCTCAAAGTTGCCACTCAAGTTGATAGGGTTGTTAAGAAGGCGTATGGGGTGTTGGCTTTCATTAACGGGGATTGAAATTAAGAACCGCGAGGTTCTGCTGCAGCTCTATAAAGCCCTGGTTAGACCACACTTGGAATATTGTGTTCTGTTCTGGTCGCCTCATTATAGGAAGGATGTGGAAGCTTTAGAGAGGGCGCAGAGGAGATTTACCAGGATGCTGCCTGGACTGGAGGGCATGTCTTATGAAGAAATGTTGAGGGAGCTAGGTCTTTTCTCATTGGAGCGAAGAAGGATGAGAGGTGACTTGATAGAAGTGTACAAGATGATGAGAGGCATAGATAGAGTGGATAGCCAGAGACTTTTTCCCAGGGCGGAAAGGGCTATCACCAGGGGGCATAATTTTAAGGTGATTGGAGGAAGGTTTCAGGGAGATGTCAGAGGTAGGTTCTTTACACAGAGAGTGGTGGGTGCGTGGAATGCACTGCCAGCGGTGGTAGTAGAAGCAGATTCATTAGGGACATTTAAGCGACTCTTGGATAGGTACATGGATGATAGTAGAATGAAGGGTATGTAGGTAGTTTGATCTTAGAATAGGTTAAAGGGTCGGCACAACATCATGGGCCGAAGGGCCTGTACTGTGCTGTACTGTTCTATGTTCTATATTCTATGTTCTATGTGAAACTTTAAAACATATGCTCTCCCCAGAATGCTGATAAAACCATTGACAATGCCTTTGGCATAATGGGACACTGTGTCTTCTATGTGACAATTTCTTTGGCATCTTTTCCTGGTACTGCTTCCTTGCTAGTACTGCTTTCCTTAGCTTTAAAATGTCAGAGTAGTGCTGTGCCAGTTGTTAGGGTACAGAGTTGTGAAAAGCCCATGGTTCAATCCAGCATGATGTGAGCAGTCATCAGGTTTCCCTAAGCAAACAGCTGCTGTCTACAACCCTCTGCTGCCAACATGTCCACACATATTAGATTAGATTAGATTAGAATATTACAGCGCAGTACAGGCCCTTCGGCCCTCGATGTTGCGCCGATCATCTGACCTACACTATTCCATTTACATCCATATGTCTATCCAATGACCACTTAAATGCCCTTAAAGTTGGCGAGTCTACTACTGTTGCAGGCAGGGCGTTCCACGCCCCTACTACTCTCTGCGTAAAGAAACTACCTCTGACATCTGTCCTATATCTTTCACCCCTCAACTTAAAGCTATGTCCCCTCGTGTTTGCCATCCTCATCCGAGGAAAAAGACTCTCACTATCCACCCTATCTAACCCTCTGATTATCTTGTATGTCTCTATTAAGTCACCTCTCCTCCTCCTTCTCTCTAACGAAAACAACCCCAAGTCCCTCAGCCTTTCCTCGTAAGACTATGAGAGCTGCTCTCTGACATGTAGCACAGGAAAGGGAGTGTGAGATCATCCTGTAGTCTCAAACACACGCGAACCAAGATGAGTGACAGCCACACCAGAAGCAGAAGGATTGAGGAATTAGGTAGTCTCAGAATCAGCTGTTTTTGGACTTGTGCGTGAACAGCATGAACAGAAGTGGGAAAAACTGACCAGCTGCTCCCAAAGTGGATGGCTGGTATCTATACATACCTGATCATCCAATTGAGACCATCCGCGCAGCTGCCTTTGCTGCTTCCCCCTTACTCTTCTCTACCAAGCCAAACATCCCCCTCCTTCCAATAGCTCTGAACTTGCCCAAATGCTTCATATTGTAACAATCCTCCATCCCCCCTCTCCCCTCCTCCCCCACCCCCACCACTCTTTTCCCCTGTATAGCAAGTGAGCCGCTGACTGCTTTGGCCATGCGCATGTGGCTCATGACATCATGCTAAAGGGCCTCACTGTGGCTCCATGTATTGTCTCCATTGCAGAGTAAGCGTTATGAAGCAATACAGCAAACCATGATCACCTGGGATACGCTCTCTGAACTCTTTTACTGGAAGCCAATAAACCTGTCCAGACAGTGGAATCAGTGCTTGACGACTCCAATAATCTCTTCGATGAAGGTTCTAGATGACCAATGGAGCTGACTGTAATGCAGTTCAGCTGCCAGGTGTGGGTTCCTGAGAGAAGAGGATGAAGACACTGTTGGCATACAAAGTGGCCAAAGAGATCCCAGCAGAAACTCATTGAAGAGTGCTTCAGCTTAACAATTCCTGCCTCCACGTGCATTGATAACCATGTCCAACATCTTTTCACCCTCAAAATAAACAGCATCAGCACAAAGAACGACATTGTTATTCATGCCAATGAACAAGGCTACTGCAGGAGCCCTCTTCTCACAACTTTCCAGAGTTTTATCGTTTTTCAGGCGTGAAATCCATGGCAATTAAAAATGTGTGGTTCCTATAGTGAGAAAGCAATCCACGACAGTTTACACGCGGGTGGAAAGTTAGCTAAAAAAATAATTACGCTGAGATCTTGATTCGGCAGCAACCCAAGCAGAGCACAGATCGCATTCAAAACATTGTGAGTAGCAGATTCATCCATTAGGAATACTGGAGCTGCCTGAGCTCTAGTCAATGAATTCTCTTCTTCTCAGCTGAATTATTCAAATGTTTAAATTCAGTGAATACTCCAGTGTGGTAAAGGGAAGCTGAAAGTTCAGCAGAAGAATACCTGGATACATTTTTATCTTTACCGAATGATTTCAATGGAATGACAATTATGTGGCTTTATAACTGGCAGATGATCCACTCCCAGTTCTGATGAAATACCATCAACCTGAAACATTAACTCTCTTTCTCCCTTCAAAGATACTGCCTGACCTGCTGAGTATTTGTAGCGTTTTCTGTTTTTATTTCAAACTTCCAGCATCCGCAAAATTTTGCTTTTGTATTTGTGTTTAATTCGTTGCTACTTCTCTTCCAGGAATGCCCACATCGTGGAAGTTCTGCTCTTCTCTCGATGGGATTTTTGTTTGTCTCTTTTACCTTGTTCACCTTCATTGTCTTCCATTTCCCTTCTTCTGTTTGATCAGGTATCTACCAGAACTCGCTTTCACAGTTGTATCTCGTTCCTCAGCAACTGTCGTCCACTCCGACCCCTGTTCTGAAGAAAGGTCGTCGACCTGAAACGTTAATTCTGTTTCTCTCTCCACAGATGCTGCCAAGCCTACTGAGTATTTCCAGCATTTTCTGTTTTTATTTCCAATGATCCACTTCACTAGATGACTGCACATACACCGAAGCCCAACATTTACCTATTTCCAAGACAATCACAGCACAGCATTGACAATAATTCTGAAGCCATTTAGAAAAAACTGAAAAGATTTGCTCAATTGTGAAATTATGAATGTGTTCACAGAATCACAGTATTGTTACAGAGCAGAAGGAGGCCATTCGGCCCATCGTATCCGCACCAGCTCTCTGAAAGGGCAACTTACTCAGTTCCCTTCGATCCTTCTCCCTGTAACCCTGCACACTCTTCCTTTTCATATAACTGTCTAATTCCCTTTTGAATGCTTCGATTGAACCTGCCTCCACCACACTCTCAGGCAGTGCATTCCAGACCACTCGCTTTTGCTTCTTTTACCAAATACTTTAAATATGTGCCCTCTCGTTCTCGATCCTTTCACTAGTAGGAATAGTTTCTCTCTATCTACTCTATCCAGACCCCTCATGATTTTGAATACCTCTATCAAATCACGTCTCAGCCTTCTCCTCTCCAAGGAAAGCAGTCTCAACTTCTCCAATCTATCTTCAGAACTGAAGTTCCACATCCCTGGAATCATTCTCATGAATCTTTTCTGCACTCTCTCCATGTCTTTCCTAAAGTGCGGTGAGCAGAACTGGAAGCAATACTCCAGCTGAGGCCAAACTAGTGTCTTATACAAGTGCAACATAACTTCCTTGCTTTTGTACTCCATGCCCTTATTAATAAAGCCCAGGATACTGTATGCTTTATTAACCGCTCTCTCAATCTGCCCTGCCAGCTCCAATGATTTATGCACATATACACCCAGATCCCTCTGCTCCTGAATCCCCTTTAGAATTGTACCCTTTATTTTATATTGTCTCTCCATGTTCTTCCTACCAAAATGAATCGCTTCACATTTCTCTGCATTGAACTTCATCTGCCACCTGTCTGCCCATTCCACCAACTTATGTCCTTTTGAAGTTCTACACTATCCTCCTCACAGTTCACAATGCTTCCAAGTTTCGTATCATCTGCAAACTTTGAAATTGTGCCCTGTACACCCAGATTTAGGTGATTAATATATATCAGGAAAAGCAAGGGTCCTAACACTGACCCCTAGCGAACTCTACTACAAAACTTCCTCCAGCCAGAAAAACATCCATTAACCACTACTCTTTGTTTTCTGTAACTCAGCCAATTCCATATCCATGTTGCTACCGTCCCTTTTATTCCATCAGCTATATGTTTGCTCAGAAGTCTGTTGTGTGGTACTTTATCAAATGCCTTTTGAAAGTCCATGTACACCACATCAACAGCGTTGCCCTCATCAAGCCTCTCTGTTACCCCCTCAAAAAAACTCCAGCATTATTTAGACATGATTTTTCCTGAAGGAATCCATACTGGCTTTCCTTAATTAACCCTTTGTCCATGTGACTATTAATTTTGTCCCAAATAATTTTTTCTGGAAGTTTCCCCACCACCAAAGTTAAACTGACTGACTTGTAGTTGCTGGGCTTATCTTTACACCCTTTTTTGAACAAGGGTGTAACATTTGCAATTCTCTGGTCCTCTGGCACCACCCCTAAGTCTAAGGAAGACTGAAAAATTATGGCCGGTGTTTCTGCAATTTCCACCCTCACTTCCCTCAGTATCCTTGGATGCATCTTATCCGGTCCTGGTGCTTTATCCACTATAAGTACAGACAGCCTATCTAATACATCCTCTTTATCAATTTTATACCCTTCTAGTGTCGGAATTACCTCCTCTTTCAACATTGCCTGGGTTGCATCTTCTTCCTTAGTAAAGACAGATGCAAAGTATTCATATGTAAAGCCCTCTGCCTCCATGTGTAGATCCCCTTTATGGTCCAGAATTTTACACCACCCCAATGAGCTGGATGGTGGCGGAGGTAGGTGGCGTAAAATGGAGTGGGAGGTTCCGGGAGGCTTTTCTGACCTGCTCCCGCCTCCACCCCCCTTTACGTAGGGCAGGAGAGGCGAAAAACGGCCTGCCCGCCCCAGGCCAATCAAGGCCTTTAAGTAACCACTTAACGGCCACTTAAGGGCCTTCACCTGCCTTCATGTGGATTTTACACGTGACAAGCAGGTGTCCTGGAGCTGGGAAAAGCCACCTGTGAAAATTAGGCAGCTGCGATTGTCCCTGGGGGTGGGGGGGGGGGGCGCAAATGCCCTGTTCATTGGGCACAGGGAGCCCGATGGAGGGCTGCCCGCTCTACCCCAATCATCCCCAGAACCCAATATGCCCCCCTTCCCCCCAACCAACCACCCTTGCCTCGCTGGGGCCCGATCGATTACTCCCGGAGAGGCAACCAAAGCCTACCTGTCTTCCTGGCTCCATGTCTTAGGCTGGGCTGCAGTCCCAGCAGTAGCCACTGCTCCCGGTGGCACTCTGGGACTAGGATCTGCCGGCCCACTGATTGGCCAGCAGCTCAATGAGACGGGACTTCCTCCCTCAAGCAGGTGGAAGTCCCGTCTCGGAACAATTAAAGCATGGGGACCCATAAAATGCAGGTCAGATCTCCAGGCGAGGCGGAAGCGGGTTCACCACCGACTTTTCAGTCAATGGCTGGCTCCCGTCTGCCCAACGTGAAATTCCAGACATGATCCCTAATGGGCCCCACTCCTCCTTTTACCACCCTTTTACTATTTATATGTCTGTAGAAAACTTTGGGATTTCCTTCAATGCTAGCTGCCAGTTTCTTTTCATGCTCTCTCTTTGCTTCTCTTATTTGCTTTGTCACTTCCCCTCTGGACCTTCTATATTCAGCCTGGTTCTCAATAGTATTTTCTACCTTGTATCTGTCATAAGCACACTTATTCTTCTTTATCTTAATCTCTATCTCTTTTGTCATCCAGGGAGCTCTAGATTTGTTTGCCCTACTTTTCCCCTTCGAGGTAACATACCTTAACTGTCCCCGAACTATCTCTTCTTTGAAAGTAGCCCATTGTTCAGCTATCAATTTTCCTGCCAACTTTTGACTCCAATTTATTCGCCCCAGCTCCATTCTTACCCCATTGAAGTTGGCCTTCCCCCAGTTAATTATTCTTACTCTGGATTGTTCTTTGTCCTTTTCCACAGTCAGCCTAACATGTTCTTACAGAACATGTTTTAGAATTTTGCTGGAGATATCGAACTGATACATTTCTGGGCGGGATTTTCCCTGAGAGTTTCTGAACTCCGCCATCAGACTCACATGTGGTTCAGAAACCCGCACCTTGTGGGAAACAGTCACTCATTGTGATTTTCCCTGGAGCAGCCAATTAATGGCCAGAGGGCAGACTCGCTGTCCAATTAAGCACAGTGTCGGGCTCTTGAACCTGGAAGGCCAATCAGAGGCCTTCCATTTTGAAAACAGCAGCAGGATATAATGGAAGGTTAGTGAGGGAGAGGGTGCTTCAATATGGAGGCATCCTCTCTCGAACCTTTTTGAAAGTTTAAATAAAAAATGGCTTTTGAGCCAGGTCACCACTGTTGGGGGAGGGCCCCCTCTACAGGGTGGCCTGCGGGAGAACTTCTGCCTAGAGTGCTGGCCCCATCATCTGCTGCCAGAAGACCACCTCCAGGCAGCTAAACTGGTCCCCTGCCTGTGGGAACCTGGAGGTTAACTGGAAAATCCCAGTTGGCCTACTTTAATTGGCCTTATGTGGCCCTGAATGAGCCTGATTGGCTACTGCTCTGCTGCACCCCTCCACCACCCCTACACCACTGCCACCCCCAATTCTTCCTCTGTGAAAATGGCCCAGGGAAGAGATGGAGCCGGGAAACTGCCACTCCAGCCGGCGGCACTTCTTTTAGCGCCCATCCACCCCCACTTCCGGCCCTGGTGAGGGTTGGAAATCAAGCCCATGATGTCTCTACACATAGTGACCAGAGGAATTCATGCCCCAATGTGTATCCAATGTCACTGAGTAGGTGATGACAGTTTAAAATAAAATTAAGGTGGTGATATAAAATCCTTGTTCTCCTGCCAAATGCAGTGCAAGCCTTCATTAGAGGATCCACAGTTACATCTTTTGTAAACTAAGTTCTTCCTGGTTGTGATCGAAAACAACCTTTCAGTAAACTCCCCCAAACTGACACAAGGTCTGACCGCTAGAGGTTTCTTGTTGTCCTGGTATTGACCTTTCCATCTGATTTTACACTGAATCGCCATTTCCTTTTCTTTCTACCTAAAAAAATTCAATGGTAGTACAGTCTGCTGCACTGATAGTGGGCGTATTGGGGCTAATTTGATTTGCCCGCTATGAGCGCTGGACAGTAAAAGTATCAAAGCCTTAGAGACCCTGCAAGTGTTGTGCTCCTCACCATGATGCAGGCAACAGTTATTCACACATGTTATACCTTCTCACTTGGAACATGCGGCAGAGGCTATTAAGAGAATAAAAGTAGCAACTGTATGCATTTCCTTGCCAGCTGACTAAATGGTACTTGAAGCTTCCGTGTTAATTTTTGAAAGACATTTACAAAGTTGGCAGCAGCAGTTCATAAGAATACGGAGACAGGAATCAGCCATTTAGCCCCTCATGCCTGTTCATTGAGATCATTGGCCGAACGTCACATACTAGCTGTGATGTCCTCAGGACTGGAGTGAGGTTCAGCCGAGTTTAGTATAAGATATGAGGCAAAGACAGAGAGACGCAGACTGCTGGCTACAACACTACATCTGCCTTTACCCCATATCTCTTAATACCTTTGATTTTAAAAAAATCTATCAATCTCTGTTTTCAAATTTACAATTGCTCTAGCATCAATTTGCCATTTACAGAAGAGAGTTACAAACTTCTACTGCCCTTTGAAAGGTCTGATTCTGATTTTTAGACTATGTCCTCTCGTCTTAGATTCCCCAACTGATCGAAATAGTTTCTGTCAACCTTATCTGTTCCCCTTAACATCTTGAAAACTTTGATCAAATGTTAATAAATCTAAATTGCAGGGAATACAACCTTAATTTGCTTAATCTCTCCTTGTAACGTAACCCTTGGAGTCCAGATATTATTCTGGTAAATCTATGCTGCACTCCCTCCAAAGCCAATTTATCCTTCCTATGCTCCTAGTACTCCAGGGCTTTGTATATCTGAAGCATAACTTCTGCCCCCTTGTATTCTAGTCCCCTAGATATAAAGGCCAGCATTCAATTAGCCCTTTTGATTATTTTCTGTCCCAGTTCATGACATTTTAATGATCTGTGTACCTGGACCCCCCAAGTCTCTTTGGACTTCCACAGTTTCTAACTTTTCACCATTTAGAAAGTGTTACAAGCTCACAGGACACCAATCTGGTGTGGACTCTGTCTTTATTGAAACTGACTGTAATGGCTGGCCCCAGTCAGAGTGCCTCATGGTAGAGGTCACGTGACTACAGCAAGCCAGGAGGCACATTGGTATAGTATTGCTTTTCTATCCCAAACAGAAAGTACCCTTTTCTATCCCTTTTATGTCCAAAGTGAATGACCTCATATTTGCCTAGACTGAAATCCATTTGTAACAGCTTTGCCCATTCACTTAATCTATCAATATCTCTTTGTAATTTTACACTTGTATCTACTTCAGGAAGCTTCTTCAGGAAGTGTTCATGCTGCAGCACAGATGGCTTCGACTGTTCACCCTGTAGCACCGGAAAATGGTTATGGTTAATTGCCCAGTTATAGATAGTTGCTTGCCATAAGCGTGGGCAATATGACTGGGGACTGTAAAGGATTTGAGCCATTGCCACTGGCAGCGCAGATTTTAGAAATGTGCACATTGTCTACATGATTCCCTGAAAATTTGAGAAAAAGAGCAGACCTTCAGAATCTGGATCAATGCTCAGATGCTTTGATTATTTAAGTTTTAAAATGTCTTTTTAAATTGTCAGATATCCGAAGCATGTCTGGATGGGCTCAAATCTAAAGGATAATATCAGATTTTTTTAAAAGTGCAGATTATCCATTCTTGTCAATGTTTTACAGAACAACATTATTAGCACAGTTTTAACAAGCATGTAGATTGTTGAAGGGGATTTAAATTAGTTTACAAGCCAATCTTCAGAAGCACAGACTAAAGGAACTGCTGAGACACTGAAAAGCATTTCGTCTATTTAGTCAATGTGATCTGGTAAATCATTTACAATAATCGAAAGATGGAGGATTTCTTTTCAATCTCCCTTACAAAACCTTCCCTAAATGGATAAGAAAACACCATGATCAAAATATTAACTCAGGACGGGAATTGGTTGGGTGGGTGGGGATGGGTGAGAAGCAAACCCCCATTTATGGTCACCATGAGGTCCAGGCGATTTTAACTGCCAGGCGTCATTTTAATACGATTGATGGGCTTCCCACCTGATAGTGTTGGGAAACATGCAGATCATCCATCTACATGTTGCAATTTCCGGGCCGCCTCCCAAGACCTATTTAAAGCGGAGTTGCATCTTTCTAAGTGAGATTGCATTCCCTTCCGCCCGGATTTCATTGCAATAGTTTAGAGATACAGCACTGAAACAGGCCCTTCGGCCCACCGAGTCTGTGCCGACCATCAACCACCCATTTATACTAATCCTACACTAATCCCATATTCCTACCACATCCCCACCTATCCCTATATTTCCCTACCACCTACCTATACTAGGGACAATTTACAATGGCCAATTTACCTATCAACCTGCAAGTCTTTTGGCATGTGGGAGGAAACCGGAGCACCCGGAGGGAACCCACGCAGACACAGGGAGAACTTGCAAACTCCACACAGGCAGTACCCAGAATTGAACCCGGGTCACTGGAGCTGTGAGGCTGCAGTGCTAACCACTGCGCCACTGTGCCGCAATAGTGTTGAGAGAATCGCATGTGGGCATTATCAGTATGCCATTGATATAGAAGTTATCTGAATGCTTTCAATATTCTTTAATGCGAGAGTAAGAGAGTGATGAAGGAGGTAACAAGGATGGTTAATGCAGCAAGGCTTTGCATGAGGATTTGGGGTGCAGAAACATAGAAACATAGAAAATAGGAGCAGGAGTAGGCCATTCGACCCTTAGAGACTGCTCCTCCATTCATTATGATCATGGCTGATCATCCAACTCAGTAACCTGTTCCTGCTTTCGCCCCATACCCTTTGATCCCTTTAGACCCAAGAGCTATATCTAATTCCTTCTTGAAAACATACAATGTTTTGGACCTCAACTGCTTTCTGTGGTAGCGAATTCCACAGGCTCACCACTCTCTGGGTGAAGAAATTTCTCCTCATCTCAGTCCTGAATGGTTTACCCCGTATCCTTAGACTATGACCCCTGGTTCTGGACTTACCCACCATCGGGAACATCCTTCCTGCATCTACCCTGTCAAGCCCTGTTAGAATTTTATAGGTTTCTATGACATCCCCCCTCACTCTTCTGAACTCCAGCGAATATAATCCTAACTGACTCAATCTCTCCTCATACGTCAGTCCCATCATCCCAGGAATCAGTCTGGTAAACCTTCACTGCACTCCCTCGATAGCAAGAACATCCTTCTTCAGATAAGGAGACCAAAACTGCACATGATATTCCAGGTGTGGCCTCACCAAGGCCCTGTATAATTGCAGCAAGACATTCCTGCTTCTGTACTCGAATCCTCTCGCTATGAAGGCCAACATACCATTTGCCTTTTTTACCGCCTGTTGCACCTGCATGCTTACCTTCAGCGACTAGTGTACGAGAACACCCAGGTCTTGCTGCATATTCCCCTCTCTCAGTTTATAGCCATTCAGATAATAATCTGCCTTCCTGTTTTTGCTACCAAAATGGATAACCTCACATTTATCCACATTATACTGTATCTGCTATGCATTAGCCCACTCACTCAACTTGTCCAAATCACCCTGAAGCCTCTCTGCATCCTCCTCACAACTCACCCTCCCACCCAGTTTTGTGTCATCTGCAAATTTGGAGATATTACATTTAGTTCCCTCATCTAAATCATTAATATATATTGTGGATAGCTGGGGTCCTAGCACCGATCCCTGTGGTACCCCACTAGTCACTGCCTGTCATTCAGAAAAAGACCCATTTATCCCTACTCTTTGTTTCCTGTCCGCCAACCAATTTTCTATCCATCGCAATACACCACCCCCAATCCCATGCGCTTTAATTTTACACGCTAATCTCTTATGTGGGACTTTGTCAAAAGCCTTCTGAAAGTCCAAAAAAACCACATCCACTGGCTCCCCCTCATCAACTCTACTAGTTACATCCTCAAAGAATTCTAGTAGATTTGTCAAGCATGATTTCCCTTTCGTAAATCCATGCTGACTCTGTCCGATTCTACCACTGTTCTCTAAGTACTCTGCTGTAAAGTCTTTGATAATGGACTCTAGAATTTTCCCCACTACCGACGTCAGGCTGACTGGTCTATAATTCCCTGCTTTCTCTCTACCTCCCTTTTTAAATAGTGGGGTTACATTAGCTACACTCCAATCTGTAGGAACTGTTCCACAGTCTATAGAATCTTGGAAGATGACCACCAATGCATCCACTATTTCTAGGTCCACTTCCTTAAGTACTCTGGGATGCAGACCATCAGGCCCTGGGGATTTATCGACCTTCAATCCCATCAATTTCCCCAACTCCATTTCTCTACTAATACTGATTTCTTTCAGTTCCTCTCTCTCACTAAACCCTGTGTTCCCCAACATTTCTGGTATGATATTTGTGTCCTCCTTTGTGAAGACAGAACCAAAGTATGCATTTAGTTGGTCAGCCATTTCTTTATTCCCCATAATAAATTCCCCTGTTTCTGACTGTAAAGGACCTAACATTTGTCTTCACCGATCTTTTTCTCTTCACATACCTATAGAAACTTTTATAGTCAGTTTTTATGTTCCCCGCAAGTTTGCTCTCGTACTCTATTTTCCCCTTCTTAATCAATCCCTTGGTCCTCCTTTGCTGAATTCGAAACTGCTCCCAATCCTCAGGTCTGTTGCTTTTCCTGGCAAATCTATATGCCTCTTCCTTGGATCTAATGCTATCTCTAATTTCCCTTGTAAGCCATGGTTTGGCCACCTTTCCCGTTTTACTTTTGCGCCAGACAGGGATAAACAATTGTTGCAGTTCATCCATGCGCTCTTTAAATGTTTGCCATTGCCTATCCACTGTCATTCGTTTAAGTAACGTTTCCCAATCCCAAGCCTTAAGGCTTATCTTTTGAACATTACTTGTCCTCTTCCCATTATTTTTCACTGTGGCCCTGTTTGATTCTGGCCCTTGATTTCTCTGCCTATCACTTTTCTTATTCCCCTTACTGTCTTTTGTTCTTGTCTTTGATTCCCCCTCCTCTGACTCCTTGCAAAGGTTCCCATCCCCCTGCCATTTTAGTTTAAACCCTCCCCAACCACTCTAGCAAATACTCCCCCAAGGACACAGCGGCGCAGTGGTTAGCACCGCAGCCTCACAGCTCCAGTGTCCTGGGTTTGGTTCTGGGTACTGCCTGTGCAGAGTTTGCAAGTTCTCCCTGTGACTGTGCCAGGTGCCCTGGTTTCCTCCCACAGGTTGATAGGTAAATTGGCCATTGTAAATTGCCCCTAGTGTAGGTAGGTGGTAGGAGAATTGTGGGGATGTGGTAGGGGACATGTGATTAATGTAGGATTAGTATAAATGGCTGGTTTATGGTCAGCACAGACTTGGTGGGCCAAAGGGCCTGTTTCAGTGCTGTATCTCTCTATGACATCAGTCCTGGTCCTGCCCAGGTGTAACCTGTCCAGTTTGCACTGGTTCCACCTCCCCCAGAACTGGTCCCAATGCTCCAGGAATCTAAAACCCTCCCCCTCACACCATCTCTTCAGCCATGTATTCATCTGATATATCCTGCTACTTCGATTCTGACTAGCACATGGCACTGGTAGTAATCCTGAGATCACTATCTTTGAGGTCCTACTTTTCAACTTACTTCCTAGCTCCCTAGATTCTGCTTTTAGGACCTCATCCTTTTTTTTTTTTACCTGTGTCATTTGTACCAATGTGTACGACGACCACTGGCTGTTCACCCTCCCCCTTCAGAATGTCCTGTAACTGCTCTGAGACATCCTTGACCCCAGCACCAGGGAGGCAACATACCATCCTGGAGTCTCTTTTGCAGCCACAGAAACACTTATCTATTCCCCTTACAATTGAATCCCCTATAACTATTGCATTCCCACACTTTTTACTCATCCCCTGTGCAGCAGAGCCAACTGTGGTGCAACGAATTGGGCTGTTGCTGCTTTCTCCTGAGAGGCCATTCCCCCCAACAGTATCCAAAGCAGTATATCTGTTTTGCAGGGGAACAGCCACAGGAGATTCCTGAACTGCCTGCCTAGTCCTCTTGTTTTGCCTGGTGGTCACCTATTCCCCTCCTGCCTGTGGGGTCTGAGCCTGCAGTGTGACCACTTCTCTATACGTGCTATCCACGATACTCTCTGCCTCGTGGATGCTCCACAGTGTCCCCAGCTGCCGCTCCAGCTCCGAAACCTGGGCTTCCAGGAGCTGCAGCTGGACACATTTCCTGCACACATGCTGGTCCCGGGCACTGGAAATGTTTCTGGCTTCCGACTTGGAGCACGAGGAGCACACCACGGCTTTGAGCTCTCCTGCCATGACTTAACGTTTTAAATTAAATTAAACCTTCTGGAAGATCTTAATGTCCAATAATATCAGTTACTCTAGGGCCCTTCTTCCCTGGTCTTCGTTACTACAGAACTCCCTAAAAAAAAACATTACTTACTATATTTGAAATAAACTTTAAACTTTTAAACTTTTCTTACCTGAAATACTTACCCAGCTATTTAGAGCTATTCCCTAACAGCAGTGACTGACCAACCAATCACCTTGCAGCTCTCCTCTAACGTCACTGTTAGCTATTTTTTTCAAAACTCCAGCACGCTGGAAGAGCTCCTTTCCGCTCCCGGAAAGTAAGAGACTGGGCCTCGATCCTCGGGTTCGATTTATAGGCTCCGCTCTTGGCGTTCTCCCCACAGGTCCGCTCTGCTCCGCTCCCGGAAGGTAAGAGACTGGGCCTCGATCCTCGGGTTCGATTTATAGGCTCTGCTCTCAGCGTTCTCCCCACAGGTCCGTTCCGCTCCGCTCCCGGAAAGTAAGAGACTGGGCCTCGATCCTCAGGTTTGATTTATAGGCTCCGCTCTCGGCATTCTCCCCACAGGTCCGCTGGAATCGATCACTTTTCTTGCTGCAAATTGTTGAGGTAGCCCTCCTTCGTCTGCTGCTTCTTTATCTGGTCTTCCTGGTCCAATAAGGACTGCTGCTGCTCTGCCGCTTCTGAATGTAGGCCTCTGTATTCAGGGTGGGGGTGGGATAGAATCAGATTGTACGGTGCCTCTGGCCCTGTTGAGACACCTGAACAAAATTCTTCAACAGGTCTATGTTGTGCTCAGTAATCATCCTGATGATGAACTAGTTTGGGTCTGTGAAATACAAATTGGAATAGTTTCTTAACGGTGAGGGACTAGTAACTATGGTGGAATAAAGTGAATTTAGATGTTCATGAGCACAAATCACTAAAAGCTAGTGTACCATGCACACGTGGGCTGCATGTATAAATTGAAGGCCATGTGATCGTGCTGAAACAACACTTCCGCTACCTGGACCACTCTGGAGGAGCCCTGCTGTACTTGGGCAGAGTGTGTATCAAGATTTGTAGTGGTCTGCTGCGTGCTGCACAACCTCACCAGCATGAGGGGACAGCCTTTGCTACCTGCAATCCAGTGACCAGCTGTGGAACAAGAGCAGGGGGAGGAGGAAGAGCAGCGGCACAAGGAGGAGGAGAAAGAAGAGGAAGAGGAAGAGGAAGGGAGGAGGTAAGCTAATTCAGTTCTGAAGAAGGCTCACTGACCCGAAACGTTAACTCTGCTTCTCTCCCCACAGATGCTGCCAGACCTGCTGAGTTTTTCCAGCACTTTCTGTTTTTATTTTATAACGAAACAGCCCCTTTCTCCCTGGGCTGTCAGTGAACAACTCATCTGACTGCAACACCAGTAAACACAATCCGAATTCCCCGTTCACCAACAGTCCCACACCTTACCCTTCCTCTGTTACTGACCATCACAGCATTCACTTGGCTGTAATGCAAAAGGAAAAGCTAACACAAAATAAACTTTCCAAACCAAATTTATAGATCAAGTCATGCCAAATTGCATACAAATATAAATTAATCACACTTGTGCATTCCCTTCGTGTCTGTCTTGCAGGTGCCTTTGCCTGTCCTAGTACTCCTACGCAGAGCTTTCCCAGTGGCTGCAGCATGGCTGGTGGAAGGCTACAGACTTTCAGTGGAAGAGACAGTAGCTGGCCTTGGAGGTCAACCTCGAGCAGCTCTGGCTCAAGGAGGCCCGGCTGCAGACTGCGCCAGCTTGGCATGGGCAGTAGCAGTCGGGGCTGGTTGGCTGACAGTCAACAGCAAGGGCACTGGCAGAGTGGCAGTGGTGGGAGGATGAATGCTGCCATCCTGAGAGAGGATGGCAGGTTCGTGCTCCATGGAGACAATGTCACACCCCCAGGGCAGCGCCTCAGCAATCCTCAGTAATCTGTTGTAGGACTGGTTGTTGGACTGTTGTGAGGCCTTACAGGCCTCTGTGAACACTGGTATCCACATCCATGATGGCAGTAGTCTGAATTTGCATGGCATCAAGCTGATCTTGCATAACACAAATCTGAGCTCACACTGCAGCAGCCAGACGTTTCGTGGCTTCTGCTTGTGCTGCGATTGAAGGTGTGACATTGACCGTCAGATGCTGCATTATGCTTGGGTCCACAAATGTGCTAATGGAGTTGGCCATTGTTTCCATGCTGGAAAGGATGGTCTTCCAGCTCTGTGCAAAGCCCTGTGCACAGTTCATGCTGGACTCCTCCATGCTCCTTGACATGGCACACAGACGTTCTGACAGGATCCCCATGCACCAAGCATTACCCATCAGCCTTCTTCTGTAGGCTACTCCTTTGAAGACCTTATCTGAGTCCTCTGTAGCAGAACCCACATGCAACCTCGCCCTCCAGCGAGCTGGCACTGCCCAATATCTCACCATATGCAGATCTTGCCTCGATGCTATCTGCTAAATTACGTGCAGTGTCAGTACGTGAGCTGGTGGCTGTGTGTGAAATTGACTGATGGTGTTTCTTAATCATCAACATCTTGTTTCTCTTCCACCACTGTCTGGCCAGGTTGCAGTTCTTGCATGTCTGAAAGAAGAAAGGCACAAGGATAAGGTTGTGGTGTGGGGAGAGGGGGAAAGTAAGAGGTGCACACTTACACCATCTGCAGCTTGTAAATCAGAAGAGAGGGATGAGGCGGAAGTGAGACATGAGAAGGGGGATTAGATATGAGGGTACGGTCATCTTTGATGGTTCCAGCCCTGCCGTAGGCCACAGCCTCTGTCAGGGCCTCTCCACTGATGGCCAGCACTGTCTTCTCTATGGAGATCAGGACATGCAGGCATGCCTGTTCCCTGCCAGTCACCTCCCGCTGCCTCCAGTTGTGAGCCACCTTGTCCTGAAAGAGAGGTAGAAGTGTCAGTGAGTGTGGTGCAATCTATTTGGGTGGGGTGGCTATCATGATTGAATAGCTGGGATGTATGAGATTGGGTGTGAGGCTTGCAGTAGTGCTAAGTGTGTATAGGTGAGGTGAAGCTATGAATGTTAGGTCAGAGTCCTGATTGATAGAGATTGTTGGTAGCTGATTAATGAGGGTGTGGTGCATTGAGCAGTGTGGAAGGCTAGTGGTCCAGTTGGTGGGACATGTCATTTGAAGATAAATTCCTTGATCTTGGCCACTTAGGTGAAGTCATTGAACTTTTTGCTGTACTGCATCCAGATTCTCAGACCTTGACTCCTGGCTATCTGGTCCCATTGCCTTCAAAACATTTATCTGGAGGGCCTCCTGGCCCCATATGGGCACATCACTTTAGGAAGGGTGTCAAAGTTTTGGAGAGGGTGCAGAAGAGATTTACTAGAATGGTACCAGGAATGAGGGACTTCAATTATGTGGAGAGGCTGGAGAAGCTAGGATTGTTCTCCTTAGAGCAGAGAAGGTTACGGGGAGATTTGATAGTGGTTTTCAAAATCATGAGGGTTTTGACAAAGTAAATAAGGAGAAACTGTTTCTACTGGCAAAAAAGTCGGTAACCAGAGAATACAGGTTTAAGGTGATTGGCAAAAGAAACAGGGGTGAGGTGATGAGAATTTTTTTACACAGTCAGTTGCTATAATCTATAAATCACTGCCGGAAACGATGGGGGAAGCAAATACACAGTAACTTCAAAAGGGCATTGGATAAATATTTGAAGAGGGAAAAGTTGCAGGGCAATGTTCAGCTTTGGCCACCACACCTCAGAAAGGATTTATTGGCTTTAAGTGCAGATTCATCAGAATGATACGACGGCTTAAAGAGTTACATTATGAAGCTAAGTTGCATAAAAGTTGTATTCCCTTGAGTTTAGAAGGTTGAGGATTGATCTGATTGAGATGTTTATCTGTTTATTTCCAGTCTGAATGGAGGTGAGACTTTAACCTGCTTCCAGGAGGCAAGTTCCTCATTTAAATATTTTCACAAAGCACCGTGCCTCAGATTTCTTTCCCTGTTCCAGCTTCCAACACTGGCTGGCCAGGCTGCCCAGGCCTCAGGAAAGTCAGTAGCTAAAAGGAGGCAAGGACTGCTGCAGGGAACAGTTAAGTGTCTTTCCAGCACTGCTTATGGGTCCAGGAGGAGCAGGAGTGCTGCCCACTTTGCCCCAAGCAAACCACAATGATCAAACTCCTTTCCATGATCTAATGCCCTCCCAATGTCCGCCAGCGATCTCCCCCCACCCCCCACCATGCCCTCCACCGGCCCCCGTCAGTCTACTCCCCTCCTCCCCATCTCTCCCCGTTGATGTTCCCCACTGACCCTTGATCTCTCTAGCTCCACCCCAATGATACCCTCTACTCCCTCCCATCCATGCCCAACCCCCAATCTCCCTCCTCTCCACTCCCTAACCCGGTGCCCGAAGACCAACGTCTCAATCCAGTTGAGTTAAATCTGGCAGGGTGTGAGGGAAACCTCAGGTTTGCTGACCACAAAGCTTACCATTCCTCCCCGGCCAACCCCACTCACTCCCTGCCTTCCAGTTATTAGTTCATAGCATGGCCACTATATGGTCTGTTGGAGAAATGCAGATCAAGGGGTCACAAGAACACAACACAAGAACACAAAAAATAGGAGCAGAAGTAGACCATATGGCCCATCAAGCCTGCTCTGCCATTCAATACGATCATGCCTGATCTTGGGCTTCAATTTCACTTTCCTGCCAGTTCCCCATATCCCTTGATTCCCTGTGAGAACAAAAATCTATCCTAGCCTTAAATGAACTCAACGATGGAGCATCCACAACCCCCTGGGTAGAGAATTCCAATGACTCATAACCCTTTGAGAGAAGTAATTTCTCCTCATCTCAGTCCTGAATGATTGGTCCCTAATCCTGAGACTGCCCCCACATTCTAGATTCCCTGACCAGTGGGAACAATCTCTCAGCTTCTACCCTATCAAGCCCTTTCAGAATCTTGTATGTCTCAATTAGATAGCCTCTCATTCTTCTAAACTCCAGAGAACATAGGCCCAAATTACTCAGCCTGTCATCATAGGACAACCCCCTCATCCCAGGGCCCAATTTTAAAAATTAGAGTTAGACAGTGAGGTAGGAGTGAAATCAGGAAGCAAAGGGTAGTTGAAATGTGGAATTCTGTCCCCTAAAATCTGTGCATTTTCAGACATTTGAAATTTTCAAGATCACAACTGAGAGATTTTTTTTTTAGGTAAGGGATTGGCTTTGGAGAGTTTTAGCACAGATACACCACAGTCATACTGGGACTTAGAAGTTGGAATTATGAGGGCAAGTTGGATAAATATGGTTTATATTCACTTGAGTTTAGAAGATTAAGGGGCAATCTAATTGAGGTGTTTAAAGTATTAAAAGTATTTGATTGAGTAGATACAGAGAAACTATTTCCTTTGGTGGGGGAATCAAAAACAAAATCTTAAAATTAGAGTCAGGCTGTTCAGGAGGGAAATCGGAAGCACTTTTTCGCACACACAAGGTAATTGAAATCGGGACCTCTTCCCTCAAAAAGCTGTTTGGATGCTGGGACAATTGGAGCCTTTAAGGGATAGATCGATGGAGTTTTGTCAGGTAAGAATATCAAGGGATATGGAGCAGGGCAGGTAAATAAAGTTGAGGTACAGATCAGCCATGGCTGCAGTCATGAATTACGACTTCAATAACGCATCCACAGACAGAAGGGGACAACACATATAACAAAGTCTCTGGGACTGCATGAATTTTATTAGAGCAGCCCAAAAGCATGATGAATTTCTGATTTAGATGCCTGGATAAACCTGGTGGAGTCTTGCAGTCCAGTAAGAGCCTCCAAAATCATTGTTGCTTGATGCGTCCTACATAATATTGCTTTACAGTAAGGAGAACAGGGTTTGGCTGATTACCTTCACTGAATAAAAGTGCTGAAGTCAAAAAAATTCACCCCCTGCCTTTACCACCCCCTATTCCAACTGCCTCACAACGTCCTGACTCCCAGTACCTGGTCTTCATAGTACGGAAGTAAAATACAGGATGAAATACAGAATAAAACAGCGTACAGTAATAAATTATAGAATAAATTCCCCCTGCCTTTACCTCCCCCTGCAACAACTACCTCTCAACGACCTGCATTGCTAATATGTTGTCTCCAGGATACAGAAGTCGTACTCTTACATGTCATCAGCCAAGCCAACTAAGTTGCAAACATTCACTGAAATGAACCCTGAAGTCTATGTGGTCATAATTCAACAAAGGGTTCCAATAATTTCCCACACCTTAACTCCAACTATGTTTTACCACTGTGTCTACTCTTTGTGCCAGCTAGCTTACTTGCTCCAGTGCCTACTCTATTTCTACAATTGGTCCTCGAGTGATGCGAGGTTGGCGGCTGGAAGATTCTATTTTTGTCTGCCTTTCTCCTCCCTTCTACCCTTGTAGAAGAGCCTTTACTTTGTAGATCGATGGCATGGGGAAAATGATGGTAGAATACAAGGTTCCATAGAGCAAAGAAGCACAGTAACAAAGTCAACCAACATCTCGCCACCTAGCAGCTCAGACCCACCACAATGGAAGAGTTAGAGTGGATCAGTATTTTTAATGAAAATTAAAACTGGACAACAAGACTTTATTTACTTTCATGTCCTAACTTTTCTTCACTTTGGATCTTTTATGTTGATCACACTTTGAAAATGCCATTACCAGTTGAAAAAGCTCCTTAGCGAGAGGCTTGCTGAAATTCTTTTCTTGCATTCTTTCCATTTTTGTACTTCCTGAAATGTCTTACCTCCTAATACGACTTATATAAAAAGTGCTGATTTGTATTTCCCATGCAGTAAAGGAATTATTTACGGCACAGGTTGCAGAAGTTAAACAGAGAAGGCAACAAAGATGGTTTACAATCTTCACCATTACTTCGAAGCAAATACATCTAAATTGAGTAGTCTTCTGATACTGAACACACCATTGAATCTACGAGCAGTAATCTTCCAGGTGATAAAATACATTAATAATTACCAGATTTTACTAGGTTAATCAAGCATTCTGCTGACACATCTGTCTGCAGCATATACACTTTCAGGTGATGGAACTAAAGGTTCAGTATAAAAACGCTTAGTCAACAATAGCACCTTTCACTTTATTCTGACTCCATTTCCGCCTGTTTGCAGTCAGAGATAGTGTGAGCTTGTACAGGGCAGCATATCTGTCTCTGAACCACAATGCCAAGACTCGCTTTGCCAAATCCTGGCTTGGAAGATAGAATTCCCTCTTATGAAGAGCTGGAAAGGAGAGAAGTGGAAGAGGTGGATGACCGACCCAAATGGGACAACAAAGCTCAGTACATGTTAACATGTGTTGGTTTTTGTGTGGGATTAGGAAATGTGTGGCGTTTCCCCTATCTCTGTCAGAGCCATGGAGGAGGTAAGTAATATCAATTAGTAAACAGTGCAAAGAAACAAAAAGAAGCATCTATCTGACTCTGCATTCATTCAATATTTTCGTATTGTAAAAGTGTGTTCGTTAAATGGAAAAGAAAAGTACAGAGTGATAGCAATGCGAAAGACCAGGATGGGCAGAATGAGGTTAACTCACAGTGACTGCAAATCAGGGTAATTCTTGCAGAAATGTGAAAAATAGTAACTCATCTGAAGAAGTATATGTTTTCTTTGTCAGAGTCTATTAATGTTATTGGTTCATGTCTCCAACTAAAACGTCAATTGTATCTTTGAAGGGAACTCTGAAGCATTCTGCAGAGCTGCTGACTGTCACTTCACACGTATAAAACTAATCCTGTAGGTGATGGCATGGGATCCACAGTGTAAAACAGTGCAGCAGCTTGGTTTTGATAAGTTTTGTTTGTTATTCATAAGATTTTATATTACAATGTTAACATCAGCATTATCTCTGGTAATCTATGGATCTCAATAATATGTGCTGAGTAAACAAGTGGACTTCACGAATAATAAGATAGAAATAAAACATCCATTGGGTTTGCAAGATATTCAAGTAACTTTAAGGAACCCAGTGCAATGAGATCATTCTCTAATGTGCCATTCGTTTATGCTCCTGTAGTGTTTTTATGTTGTTGCAGACAGGCTTTTAGGGCGTTTATTTCATGAAGCACTATTAGATTATCCATTAAAAATGAACCCAAATTAAAATCTGATGTATTCTGCTGTATGGCGCAGAGTAAAAATTAGTCGGGTGTCAAAGTAATGAAATGATCCATTGTAGCAAAACAGCATATTTGATTCATTCGGCAAACTAGTCCTTTATATTTAGGGCATAAAATGAAACTAGGAAGTGTGTGTGTTGTTAATAAAGGAATTGGCAATTATTAGGAAAATTAACACAAATTGACTAATTATGTAAAATGTAAATAATTCTGACAATTTTAAACTTCAATATGGAGACTTTAATGTGAGGAAGTAGGAAAGCCTCTACGCCAGGTAGACCTCGGTACATTTGCAATGAATTCAAGTTTCATTACATAGGATATACGGCACAGAAACAGGCTATTCGGCCCAACCAGTCCGTGCTGGCATTTATGCTCCACTCGAGCCTCCTCCCATCTTTCCTAATCTAAATCTATCAATTGTAACCCTCTATTCCCTTCTCCCTCATATACTTGTCTAGCTTCCCCTTAAATACATCTGTGCTATTCGCTTCAGCCACTCCCTGTGGTAGCGAATTCCGCATTCTCACCACTCTCTGGGTAAAACAGTTTCTTCTGAATTTCTTATTGGATTTCTTGGTGACTATTTCTACTTCTAAATATGTAGGCTGTGAAATTACACCACAGGATACTATCGTACAAACTCTTGATGCGCTTGTCTGAAATTCCCATCTCTGGTATTTTAGTGAAGACGTTAACACATTTATTTCACTTGGTTTGATGCCTCCAATGAAAGAGCACAGAGAGGATCTTCAGATGAACACACTAAAGTGCTGATCCAGCAGAGAGCAGCACTCACGAGATATGTGTTGTGAGACATTGTGAGTGCACAGCCTGATAGTTTCATCCATCCATCCCTGTGAACATGGATCCCCACTGTGAGTGCAGCAAATCGGCCCTTAGAATGTAGTTATCCCGCAGCACAATTTCAGTGTCACAGCAAACAAGGGGTTAAGAAGCATTAAACACATAATAATGAATTAGAAAATGCCAAATGTCCTTTCATTTCGCTCTGGTGTTATTTAGAACCAAAAAGGTTTTGGTACAAGGAGGACATTTGATCTATTGTGTCTATGACAGTTCTTTGCTGGACAAATCCAGAACGAATCCTCCTGCCATGCACTCTTCTCATAGTCCCATACCTTCCTCTACTTCAAATAGTTATCTAACTTCTCTTAAAGAAGCAATTGTCCCTGCATTAACCAGTCCCTGTGGCAAAGCAGAGACTTCCCTATCTTCCCACTCCCCACCAAATTTCTCTCTTGAGTGCATTAACTCAAGATGGGATATGGATCCACAGGCACCAGCCACCCTCTTGTATGACACCCTGTGCTCAGATGCCCATTTTTCAGCAGGGGTCACTACATAGCAGCAACAAGGAGAAGTCTGACTGATGTTTCCTCTCCATAGCTGAGGGATGCTGAGGCCAATTATAGTACATCCCTCCAGTCAACCTAAATCAGGTCACGTACCTCAACACAAAACAGGATTGATCTTGGTACCTCCCTGATATGCATGGACTCATTTCCACACAGGACAGTGAGTTTACCCACTGAGTTATTTGAGCAGTATGTCTGCAAGCAGCTTTCATTCTTGGCTGTAAATGAATAAGTCAATTATCTGAGTCCTTTTTCATTTTGTATTACTTTTATTTGTACTGAACAATTATTGGATGAGATTATGGAAGTAGCGGCAGTTAGAATTGCAATAACTCCAGAATACTTTACACAGGTGAATAATGTTCAGTTTTTTTTTTATTTTCAAGCAAATGTAATTAATGTTTCAGAAATTTATGAATCATTCATTTACGTGAGCTTTTAGCTGGAATTTCTATGAATGTAATAACCTGCAGGTTGAGGGCTTAACTGCTAGGCTAAAAGAATGTTACAAAACACAAATTTGTTCCAGAAATAATGACAAGAAAAAATCTAAATTAAGTGTTGGAAGGTGACTTATGTTTCATTCATGGGATGTGAGTGTCACTGGCAAGACCAACATTTATTGCCCATCTTTCATTACCCTTGACAAGGTGGTTAATGAAAAGATGATGCATTCAAGCATGAAAGAGTTTTAAGTTAAGATGCGTTGTGCAATATTAACAAAGAACTTATGTGCTTATAGGAAATTACTTTGCTATCTTAAAGAAGTAGAGATAATTGCTCAGATTATGTTGCTGACAGCTGTGTTTCATATGGATGTGCTAATAGGTTCATTACTAATGCAATAGAGCACCATGCTCAAACCACTGGCCTGAAATTTCCTGCTCCTCTGTCATAACATCACTGGAAGTGCACAGGAACACGGCTGCTTATATAAACAGGGGTTCCACCGAACCTCTGGTTAAGTTACAGTGGCTGAGGGGGAGCTGCTCCAAGGAAAATATGGACTATTTCCTTTTTGTGAAGAAAGGATGGATGATTAAATTCAACAATATCTTACTAGACATAACATACGGGAGAAGCTGAATGGCCACTTTTTCATTCCCAAGGTTTCCAGTTTTTACACTGTTATCTTGAAAATTAATGTAATTATTTGCTGTGTTATAGAATGTAATTGCAATTTGTACAAGCTTCTAAAGACTCAAATAATACACTGTGTCAATGAGACTAAAGAAGGTGGAGGAAGTAGTAATGCAAATATTTTAGCCCCTTTTATAGCAATATTAAAACAGTGGGGTTTGACAAGAGTACAATTCAGTGATGGACTGTCAGGCTGATATAGGGAGTATTGGCTTTTAGATTTCACAGCATGAAAAACTAAAATCAACGTTAACCAAAAGAGGTCATTAACGATAGAACTTCCTTTTGGAACCATTTCTACACAGGCATTTATTATTTAACACAAGCATTTGTTGAAAAATGTTGGAATATTGCATACTATCCAAAAGGTTAGAAAGTATCTAGGATTATCCACTGCAGCCGCACCGCGCAAATTGTTACCACCAGAGGTGAGAGTAGCGAAGCTGGGACTGTTCTCCCTAAAGCAGAGAAGGTTCAGGAGTGATTTAATAGAGGTGTTCAAAATCATGAGGGGTTTTGATAGAGTAAGTAAAGAGAAACAGTTTCCGTGGGCTGGAGTGTTGGCAACCAAAGGACATAGATTTAAGATAATTGACAAAAGAACCAGAGGGGGAGATGAGGAGGATTTTTTTTTACGCAGAAACTTGTTATGATCTGAATGAGCCTTTGAATGTGCAGCAAGCACAGTGCAATTTGATGCATTACCAGGCAAGGTTTATTGATCAACTTATGGTAACTTCCCTGAGATAAATTTTCAGATTTATAAAGCGTGAGGAAGAATAGAAAAATGGCACGAGATACTTTGGGTGAGTTAGATGCAGAAAGTCCATTCAATTGCACAGTTGAATCAATGCATATTTGGAGGACGCTTTTCTGGCATCACATGCCTGCTAAATGATTGGGTGTGAAATGATGTGAATACGTGACTTGCATTCAATGCAACAGTTGCAGATTTTGACATAAGTAAAATGTAAGAATACTGTTTGGGAGAAAGATATTTTTCAAATATTTGGAGTTTAATTCCTTCCTGTCAATGGTGATGTCAGCCTACACGTCATTCCCGTACCAAAATAATGACCAGATTTTGAAGAGGAAATGTAATTGTACACTAAAATATCCGCTAGAAACATACAACGTGCCTATTCTTCAACTTAATTTCCCACTTAATGGGAAACAAAACGAATACTTTGTAATAAAATATTTTACATATTATACCCTTCAAAAATTAACGACTCCATTTAAGATGTCACACTTTTTTAAAACTAACTTTATTAAATTCCCAGGATAGGTCCAATGGTCTGCGTCTTTTCATTCTAACTGTTTTGATTTCAATATAATTGTATGGTAGGATAGGCTGAAGAACCAACAGTTCTTTTACTGAGGGTTGATTTAGGCAGTCATTGAGCAGCAACTGAAAGCCACTGCCTTTTCACAACTTGTACATATTTAACATGTGTGGACTTTCTAGGAGGTAGTTGACCAGACAATATTAAAACTCAGAAGTCAAATACAGCGTCCATCCCAGCATGTCTTCATAGATTGAGAATTACCTCAAAATCATGTGGATTCTTAATAATTACAAATAATTTATACAAATATAAGATTATTTCATTTTCTAAGATTATCTACTGCAGATGCACAGCTTAAAAAAGTTATTATTGGAGAGTGTGGGAAAATTATTTGACGGGTGAACGGGACTTCTGTTTTATTCATCTTATTGCTAAGCGTACTAAAAAGCTGTTATACTATTCAGGAGTGGTGTAGTGGTATTGTCATTAGACTAGTAACCCAGAGACCCAGGGTATTGCTCTGGGGACATGGGTTCAAATCCCACCACAGCAGAAGGTGGAATTTGAATTCAATTAATAAATCTGGAATTAAAAAGCTAGTCTAATGATGACTATGAAACCATTGTCGATTGTTGCAAAAACCCATCTGGTTCACTAATGTCTTTTAGGGAAGGAAATCTGCTGTCCTTACCTGGTCTGGCCTACATGTGACTCCGAACCCACAGCAATGTGGTTGACTCTTACATACCCTCTGAAATGGCCCAGCAAGCCACTCAGTTAGGGAAATTAGGGATGGGCAATAAATGCTGGCCTGGCCAGCAATGCCCACATCCCATGAATGAATTAAAAAAAAGGAGTGCTTAACATTTTTTTTCCTATAGTATCTAGCTGTTTCTCTCTTATTACAGTGTTGCAAATAGCAACCTTGTACTGAATGTAGTGCTCTTAATTTGAACAGACATGCACTTAACTTAAACTAAATTCACCTCCCTGTGAAGTGGATTTAATAAATGGTAGTGGGTTGATTACAAATTGAGGAGTGTAAATGACAAAACAAATTGTACATGGTATCTTGGACGGAGGTGGGAGTGGGGGGTTGGGGGTCCCTTTCCCAAATCCTACCTTCCTATGCTGAGGGAAAGGATGCTCTGAGTTGCCACAGTTGGTTCTCAGGTTAGAAAACACATAAATCAACAAGTGTTAGAACATAGAACATTACATCACAGTACAGGCCCTTCGGCCCACGATGTTGTGCCGACCCTTTAACCTATCTAAGATCAAACTACCTACATACCCTTCATTCTACTATCATCCATGTACCTATCCAAGAGTCACTTAAATGTCCCTAATGTATCTGCTTCTACTACCACCGCTGGCAGTGCATTCCACGCACCCACCACTCTCTGTGTAAAGGACCTACCTCTGACATCTCCCCTAAACCTTCCTCCAATCACCTTAAAATTATGCCCCTTGGTGATAGCCCTTTCCGCCCTGGGAAAAAGTCTCTGGCTATCCACTCTATCTATGCCTCTCATCATCTTGTACACTTCTATCAAGTCACCTCTCATCCTTCTTCGCTCCAATGAGAAAAGACCTAGCTCCCTCAACCTTTCTTCATAAGACATGCCCTCCAGTCCAGGCAGCATCCTGGTAAATCTCCTCTGCACCCTCTCTAAAGCTTCCACATCCTTCCTATAATGAGGCGACCAGAACTGAACACAATATTCCAAGTGTGGTTGAACCAGGGCTTTATAGAGCTGCAGCATAACCTCGCGGCTCTTAAGCTCAATCCCCCTGTTAATGAAAGCCAACACCCCATACGCCTTCTTAACAACCCTATCAACTTGAGTGGCAACTTTGAGGGATCTATGGACGTGGACCCCAAGATCCCTCTGTTCCTCCACACTACCAAGAATCCTGTCTTTAAGCCTGTATTCTGCATTCAAATTCGACCTTCCAAAATGAATCACTTCACACTTTTCCAGGTTGAACTCCATCTGCCACTTCTCAGCTCTGCATCCTGTCAATGTCCCGTTGCGACCTACAACAGCCTTCCACACTATCCACAACTCCAGCAACCTTTGTGTTATCGGCAAACTTACTAACCCAGCCTTCCACTTCCTCATCCAAGTCATTTATAAAAATCACAAAGAGCAGAGGTCCCAGAACAGATCCCTGTGCAACACCACTGGTCACCGAGCTCCAGGCTGAATACTTTCCATCTACTACCACCCTCTGTCTTCTATGGGCAAGCCAATTCTGTATCCAGACAGCCAAATTTCCCTGTATCCCATACTTTCTGAATGAGCCTACCATGTTGCTCAGCATCTTCCAAACAGACAAACTGAGAGACCATCTGTGTCTAATGATTCTATGCATTGAACATACTAATCCCTTTGTGTTTGCAACTACTTCACTAGCTGTTTTAGAAATCAAAATTACCGAAGAGAACTTTCTAGTTTGGTTTTTTCCTCATGTTTTGCTACCCTCGGATTAAGCTTTTAAACAACAAGCTTATTGGAGAGCACTTTGCTTTGCTTTATTGAGCATTCCACAGTAGATTATTAACTCACCCTTTTACACAACAGTACCAGCGGATACTATATAATCTATTGGTGCCTTGTAAACAGCTGCCATCTGTATAAATTGTGCCAACAAATGCAATTTCAAACGATTTCAATAGAATTGAGTTTCAGTGCGACAATGGGGGGCAAACATTCCTGGAACAGATTGACAAGCTTTATCTGACATTTCTCACACAGAGTAACACCAGGGGGCACCAGCTTATCCTTTTCTTCCCTAATTGTCCTGTTTCTTCAACTTTCAAACCACAGAAGCTTACATAATAGGCCATTTATCCACTTATGTCTTTATTCTCACCCAGCTCTATATTTTCCTCTTGCTTCAAATATTCTTCCTGAAAAGGTGCAGCAGTCTCTGCCTCAATCAGGTAAAGCATTTCGTACTCTAACAATCTGCAGTTAAAGAAATTTCTCCTAATCCCTTTCCTCACTCTCTGTCATAATTTTAAATTGATCACCCATCACTGTCTCTCCAATCAGAAGAAATAGTCTTTGCCTATTCACTCCATTAAAACTACTCAGGATTTTAAAATCCTCTATTAAGTCTGCTTTTTTGCCTTCTTTGCTCTATTGGAAATAGTCCCAGTAACTCAGGTCTCTCCTCACAAATAAAATATCCCATTCCTGGTATAATCGTGGGACATTTATGCCGCACACATTCTATAGCCTTTGTATAATTCTTAAACATGTTGTCGCTTCTGAAATCCATGCCCATCTTTCCCAGAACTGCATGTTTGAATCCCTCCAGTCAGGTCACCACCCCTGCCACAGTACCAAAACAGATCTTTATTTTTTTATTTAGAGATACAGCACTGCAACAGGCCCTTCGGCTCACCAAGTCTGTGCTGACCATCAACCACCCATTTATACTAATCTTACATTAATCCCATATTCCTACCCCATCCCCACCTTCCCCTACCTATACTAGGGGCAATTTACAATGGCCAATTTACCTATCAACCTGTAAGTCTTTGGCTGTGGGAGGAAACCGGAGCAGCCGGCGAAAACCCACACAGTCACAGGGAGAACTTGCAAACTCCACACAAGCAGTACCCAGAATTGAACCCGGGTCGCTGGAGCTGTGAGGCTGCGGTGCTAACCACTGCGCCACTAACCACTGCGCCACTGTGCGCCAGAAATGACATCCAATGAGACTGCGACAAAGGTAAACGATTCCACTTCCTCCGAATTGACTTGTCTGCAGCCTTTGATATGATTGACCACACCACCCTCCTCCAATGCCTTTCCACTGTCGTCCAGCTGGGTAGGACTGCTGTCACCAGGTTTTATTCTTACCTGTCTAATCAATGACAGAGAATGCCAGCAATGGCTTCTCTTCTTGCTTCCACACCATTACCTCTGATGTCCCCTAAGGATCTATCCTTGACCCCCTCCTCTTTCTTATCTACATGCTGCCCTTCAGCAACATCATCTGAAAACACAGCGCTAGTTTTCACTTGTGTACTGACAACACTTAGCTCTAACTCATCACCACCTCTCTCGACTCGAACACAGTCACTAAATTGTCAGATTGCTTGTCCGACATCCAGTACAGGATGAGCAGAAATTTCCTCCAATTATACATATACAAATTCAGTTCTTAGCCGCTGACTTCATCCCATCCTGTAAAGCACCTTGGGACATCTTACTATGTTAAAGACTCTGTATAAATACAATTTGTTGTCGTATAACGGGGCACCCACAATGACCACAGAACTCCAACTGTTGTCTAATCAATTTTTTTTAATAAATTAGTCTTGCCTTCTGAACCCTTATTCATTGAATCCAAAATTCTATTGGCCTTTTCTATCGCTTAATTTGCCTGCACTCGGAATTTCAGGGAATTAAGTTTGAAGTCTGAGGTCTCTCTGCTCATTCTCATCCTTCAGTGTCTTTCCATTGAGTATATAATCCTATTTCTTATGTTTTTTTTCATAAATGTATTACCTCATCATAATCCAAAATAAGTTGCACTGCAATCTATCCGGAATTCTGATAATGTGTCTTCCTGAAGTCTTTCAAAATCCTTCTGTTTTCAAAAGCTCCTACATTTGTATCATGGGCAACGTTTGAGAGTCTACTGCCTGTCGCCAATCCCAAATCGGCTATAGATAGTGAGAACATGAACCTAGCAGTGATCCCTGGGGTATCCCACTTCTAACCCTTCTCCAGTCCCAGGCAACACCCATTTACCCTAAGTCTCTCCCAACCAGCAACCAGATATTTATTCATGTTGCAACATTATACCATAGTGCCTGAATTTTTTTTTTTGTAATAATCCCCTTGTGAGAAATGGTATCAAGCACCTTCTGAGAATCCATAGATTGTACATCTGCTGCATCTAAGGCCTCTCAGCAGTTTGCTCTATGGCTGTGAAACATGGGTGACTTATAGCTACCAGGAAAAGCAGCTCAATAAGTTCCATCTTCACCGTCTGCGGCGCATTATGGGCATATCCTGGCAGGACAAAATCACAAATGTGGCCGTCCTCTCAAAGGCAGAGCTCCCAATTGTGCTGGCATTAATCACTGGTGGATTAGACACATCTGCAGGATGGAAGATGGTCACATACCCAAGGCCCTTCAGTATGGTGAGGAAGCCAGAGCTCAGACAACCAGTGGGACACCCAAAGCTCCGCTTCAAGGCTGCTTGCAAGCGTGACATGAAGGCCCTAAATGTCGACAATCGCACCTGGGAGTCACGAGCTGGTGAAAGAGGGAAATGGTGACACATCCTGTGGACTGGTGTGCAATGCCATGACAACCAGTGGCTACAGCAGCTTGACAACAGGTGCCAATGCTGAAAGCAGTCAAACACCTCTTGCCTTTAACAAATCAATGCTGGCTGTCCATGCATGTCTAAATACTCTAAGGTCTGGATATTTACTGGGGCAGGTTATGTAGGCTCAGGGGGAGGTAGTGTGTGGAGGTGAGGTGCTTTGTTTCAAATGGAAAACCTGGAAGTCTGGGTTTCCTTGGATGCTGAGGAGTTTTGACTCCACAGCATGTGTCTTTTAGCCCTGCCAGGTGTAATGTAGTGTAGTGGTGATTTTACCTTTAAATAAACTTACCCTTAACCTGCAGACAGAGCACACACAGCAGCATGGACAAGACCTGGACCTGAGTAATGGAATGTAAGTAATGAAGGTAATAAAGAGTGTTGTGTTGAACCTGAATATCAAGCCTGTCTCTATCCTTAATAAGAACAGAGCACAACACTATACCAGGTTCCCCGGTTCGCCAGCGGGAAGTCAGCCTGACTGACAGGCTTACCTTCCGGTTGGTCAGGGAGCACTCTGGAGCAGGACACAGGACTACAGCCTCCAGGAGTTGAGGTGGGGGAGGGGGTGGGTGGGGAGGTAGTGGCGGGCGGTAGTTGGAATCCCGACTGCGGGGGGTGGCGGGGTGTTATGTATGGGGGGCGATTCTGATGGGAGGAAGCTTCAGGGACTCGGAAAAGCACTCCCGCTCCTCCTGGTCCACAGGCAGTACTGTAAGGACACTTACCTTCTTCCCGAAGCTGTCCTCACCTTGTGTCAGCTGCCAGGTATCCAGAGGCCCAGTAAACCAAGCTGCGCACTGTAAATAAAAGCAGTATACTGCAGATGCTGGAAATTTGAAATAAAAACAGAAAGTTCTGGAAATACTCAGGAGGTTCGGCAGCATCTGTGGAGAAAGAAGCAGAGTCAACGTTTCAGGTCTGTGACCTTTCATCAGAACTGGCAAAGGCTAGAAATGTAATAGGCTTTGAACAAGTGAAAGTGAGCGGGGTGGGGGGGACAGGAAGAAGAACAAAAGGGAAGGTGTGTGATAGGGCAGAGGGCAGGAGGGATTAAATGCCCACTGTAAAACATGGAAAGCAGGCTAAATTGGAGGCTGTCAGCTTCATTAGCATATTTAAAATGTCATCCCGTCTCCTGGGAGCGGGTTGGCTGTACGGCCTTTGTCCTGCCTCTGTCAAACCTGAAAGATGGTGGGTTGGAGCCAGCTTCCAAATTTTTCCGATTTAACTCCCCCCCGCAAATCCCAAGTGCTCACGCATGTTAAAAATCCCCCCTTAAAGTTTACCCACAATTAATATCAGATTACCTAGTCAATGATCATCCTTCTCTCCCTTCTTGAACAAATAAACTCTGCAGTTCCTGGGCACAGCTGCTAATTTTTTCAGAACCAATTCTTTTTCTGGGTATCTCTGTCAATATTTCCACACCCTCCTCTATGATATCCTGCGATCTTATTTTCAGCATTATTTGTAAAAATTAATGCAAAATATTCATTTCTTATCTCGCCCATACCTCATCCTTCACAATTAAATTCCCTCCTTCATCCCTGAGTGGTACTGCCCACTCTTTAACTCATCTGCCACATGTTATATGCTCTTATAAATCTTTACTACTTCCTTTCCTGTTATCTGCCAGTCTCTTTTTATATTCCCTTTCAGCTCTTCCCATTTCCATCTCGCCCTGCACCTTCAAATATTTCTTTAGTGTTGTGAGTGTTAGCTTTTTCATATGCCTCCCTTTTATGTTTCATTTAGTTTTAATCTCTCTATTTAACCACAGAACTCTATACTCGGATACAACTCTTTTTACCTTAATATATTTATTTTGTACCGTATGCATCTTAGGTTTGAACATTTCCTGTTGCTAATCGGTTGACGTATGTGCTAATTGCTCTGCCCAGTTAGTTTAAGCCATATCCTATTTTATCTCATTAAACTTTGCCTTTTTTGCAGTCCATCACCTTCATCTTTAATTTTTCATTATTTTTTGCACTATTTCCAAATTATTCTCCCACTCTTCCAATACTAATTGGCCGACCTTCCTGCAATGATTCTTTCGTTGGTGGATATAGGAGGTTTTGCCTACTTAGACCAAATGCATTCCCTTTATTCGAGTCTATCTTGTGATCGTTAAGACCACCCAGTATGATTGCCTTGTTATGTTCATATATCTCTTTGAACAATCTGCAGATCTCTACTTCTATTTCATCTCTGCTCTTCACTGATCTGTAATGCACAGCAAGAATTATGCTGCTTCCCTTCCTATTTGTTAACTATCCAGAAAAATTCTGCCTTAATGTGTCCTTAGGTTAAATTGTCAGTCAAAGTTGTCATAGACTCTTTCACTAATATCACCACTCAACCCCAACTTTTCCTTTCCAATGTCTCATGAAGTTGTTATAACCAGGAATATTAAATGTCTAGTCCTGTCATGAGCTAAGCCATGACTCCATTAATGCTACTATATCATAACCCTACATAGTTACTAATGCTTCTAATTCTCTCATTTTTGAAGGCTTTGTTCTTTCCCGGGCATTTTTCAGGCAGTAATAGGACAACTATGTCCCCTATATGGCAGGCAGGAAACGCACACACATTTCCAGCTAGTGGGGCACCACCCTCCATATTGAATCGGGTTTCTCTCTTGTCTTCAGGAGAAAATGACAAATTTATGGAAATATGTAATCTAAATTAAGGTCCTAAACTTCTTCTTCTTCTGGTTTTGTTATGCCCAGGTACCTGACTCGCCACGTGCTGAGCTCACTCAGCAACACGTGGCACTAATTGGCCAGTGCTACTTAAAAGAATCTTGCAGATCTTACAGATTAGTTGTTGGTTTGTCTTCACAGGCTGCTGACGAACCTACAAAATACTTAAAGGGATAGACAGGGTAGATGCAGATAAGATGTTTCCCCTGGTTGGGGAGTTAGAACCAGGGGGACACAATTTCAACATAAGGGGGAAGCCACATATGACCGAGATGAGGAAACATTTCTTTACTCGGAGGGTTATGAATCTTTGGAATTCTCTACCCCAGAGGGCTGTGGAAGCTCAGTCATTGAGTATGTTTAAAGCAGAGATTGACAGATTTCTAAATACCAATGACATAAAGGGATATGATAGTGTGGGAAAAAGGCATTGAAGTGGATGATCAGCCATGATCATATTGAATGGGCTGAATTGCCTACTCCTATTCCTATGTTTCTATGTTCCTAACTTCGGAGATTAAGATAGAAGCATTAGTGAATGGGTATCAAAAGTTTACCAAGTAGCCTTTTCACCTAATTATCAGCCGCTTGTTGGAAACTGAGTTGATGAGCATCCAACACCAACCTGTCTTGTGACAAAAGCTTGTCAAATACAATTTTTTATACTTTAAAGACTGCTGCATTGTTTATTCTTACTTCCTCTCGAAGTGTTAAAGAACTTGATACTGTAATGGTAAAGCCTATCCACATCCTGGGGGTTACCATTGACCAGAAACTGAACTGGACCAGCCATATAAATACTGTGGCTACAAAACCAGGTCAGAGGCTGGGAATTCTGCTATGTGTAACTCACCTCCTGACTCCCCAAAGCCTGTCCATCAACTACAAGGCACAAGTCAGGAATGTGATGGAATACTCTCTTGCCCGGATGAGTACAACTCCAACAACATTCAAGAAACTTGACACTATCCAGGACACAATTTAATGATCAGCATCCCATCCACCAACTTAAACTTTCACTCCCTCCAGCACTGGTACACAGTGGCAGCAGTGTGCACCATACACAAGATGCATTGGAGAAACTCACCAATCTCCTTAGACAGCACCTTCCAAACATACGACCTCTACCACCTAGAAGGACAAGGGCAGCAGAAACATGTGAACACCACCACCTGAAAGTTCCCCTCCAAGCCACACAACATCCTAACTTGGAACTATATTGCTGTTCCTTCACTCTCACTGGATCAAAATCCTGGAACTCCCTCCTAACAGCACCGTGGGAGTACCCGCACCAGATGGACTGTAGCAGTTCAGGAAGGCGGCTCACTACCACCTTCTCAAGGGCAATTAGTGACGGGCAACAAACGCTAGTCTTGCCAGCAATGCCCACAGCCCACGAAAAAACAAAAAAAAATAGTTATGAGGCCACATCTGTAACTTCTGCATTAAATTGTACTTGAATCAAACTTGATTCAAGGACCAATGGTAATCTATATTCCCCTTCACTCCAGACTTTTTAAAGAGAGTACCCTTTTGTTGCTATGTAGATGGAGTTCAGGGCAGTTGTCAATTCAGGGGGTGAGTTAGGTTTGTAAATGTCTTTTATCTGTTATTCCTGGGCTATAAGGGAGAACAGAAAAAAAGCCATAGTTGATCTTATTCATGATGTGGGTACAGCCTGGGACAATCCCCAAGAGACTATCTCCAAGGCAATTGCTGGGAGTAACTTACATGATTTTATAAAGCATTGATTGGTCGATATGTTAATGTGATCTTGCACTCCCATATTCTATTTGATTTTTTCAAACTCTGTAGTGACTTAAGGAAGCAGAAGAACAAATTCCAGGCTAGATCAGATGCTAAAAATATAATTTATTGTTAGACTATCAACTTTCAGATCTAAATCTGGAACCAAACCAGAAAATGCTGGAAATACAAAACAACTGGAAAGAGGAAAATCTGATGTGCAATACCAGGTTTAATACACCTTCACTAGACTGGGGATATTACAATGACATTGAGAGGGAACATCTCAATATCAGCCAGGTTTTTGCTCCTGGTTTCTATGTAGCAGCCCCTAGTTAAACTGGGAGAAGAGGGTCCGACTCACCTGATCATCCCCATCACTGAATAATCCACTAATGTTCACTGTCCTCATTGAGTAGACTAGGCCTATATTCCCTAGAGCTTAGAAGAATGACAGGTGATCCAAAGGGATTGTCAGGGTAGATGTTTAGAGAATGTTTCCCCTGGCTCGAGAGTCTGGAGCTCGGAGTCACAGTCACAGAATGCAGGGTCAGCCACTTAGGACTGAGATGAGGAAAAGTTTCTTCACTCAAAAGGTTGTGAATCTTTGTAATTCTCCACCGTAGGGTACCATGGGTGCCCAGTCATTGAGTCATGAGATTGTCAGATTTTTGGGTACTTTGGGAAACAAGGCATATGGGGATGGTGCGGGAAGATGGAGCTAAGGTAGAAGATCAGCCATGATCTTCTTGAATGGCACAGCAGACTCAAAGGACCAAATGGCCTGCTCCTACTCCTATTTCTTATGTTCTTATGTCCAATCTTACACATGAAGAATAGGCACTCAGGGGTATACCACCCATGAAATCCCAACCAGCACAATGACCATATTCTGCAGAGGAAGAGTTGAAAGATAATTCAGTCATTTATTCATCCAACTTAGTCCATGGTTTAAGTCCACGTCCTGGCCAAATAGGATCATTTACATGTTCCTGCTTCCTTGATACCAAGTTCGCCTACCTCTAAGACTCATTAAGGCAGGAATCTATACATAAGTTACTCTTGATAGCTTCATCTTAGTTCAGTTACATTGCACTAGATGGCAGTCTGTCCCATAAATGAAAGACTCTCTGCCATGAAGCAGTTAATCAGATACTCATGAAAATCTTTTCTCGTTCATACTTTGCTTAAATTCCAACGATATCCAGCAGTTGTCTTAGCTTCCATTGACACAAACAACTTCTTATTTGCGTCCAAAGAATTTCTTTCATCTGGCAAACAGTGTTTGTGAAGAGGCTGGAGTTCTCCATGAATAATCTTTCATTAAAATGTGTAAAAAGTGGAGTTCTGTGTAACAAGGCAGAGAGCTCATGTTTCTGTTGCCAGTTTAAAGTTTTAAAGTTATGTATTTTTCCAGGACTCATTGATAGAGGTTTTCAATATACAGTTGAGTATTATATAGCAGTAAGAGGCTTTGTGGAATATTCTGGAGCACAATGACCTTTCTGATTGTAGAAGGAAAGATTGTCTTTTGTCCATCGTGATGCAGATGTTTTGTATAATAGTCATAGAGTAATAGAGAGATACAGCACTGAAACAGGCCCTTCGGCCCACCGAGTCTATGCCGACCAACAACCACCCATTTTATACTAATCCTACATTAACCCCATGTTCCCTACCACATCTCCACCATTCTCCTACCACCTAACCACACTAGGGGCAATTTACAATGGCCAATTTACCTATCAACCTGCAAGTCTTTGGCTGTGGGAGGAAACCGGAGCACCCGGCAGAAACCCACGCGGTCACAGGGAGAACTTGCAAGCTCCGCACAGGCAGTACCCGGAACTGAACCCAGGTTGCTGGAGCTGTGAGGCTGCGGTGCTAACCATTTTAATGTAGAAATACTTAAGGGGCCAATCATTTAGGACTGAGATGAGGAGAAATTTCTTCACTCAATGGGTTGTGAACCTTTGGAATTCTCTACCCCGGAGGGATATGGATGCTCCATTGTTGAATTTATTTAAGGCGGAGATTGACAGATTTTTGATCACTCAGGGAACCAAGGGATATGGGGAGTGGGTGGGAAAATGGATTTGAGGTAGAAGATCAGTCATGATCATATTAAAAAGAAAGAAAGAAATACTTGCATTGTTATAGCGCCTTTCACAACCACCTGATGTCTCAAAAGCACTTTACAGCCAACAAAGTACTTTTTGATGTGTAGTCACTGTGTAGGAAATGCAGCAGCCAGTATGTGCACAGCAAGCTCCCACAAACAGCAATGTGATAATGACCAGATAATCTGTTTTTTGTGATGTTAATTGAGGGATAAATCTTGGCCAGGACACCAGGGATAACTCGCCTGCTCTTCTTCAAAATAGTGCCATGGGATCTTTTATACCCACCCAAGCAAATGGGAACTTCAGTTTAACAACTCATCTGAAAGATGGCATCTTTGACAGTGCAGCACTCCCTCACTACTGCACTGGAGTGTCAGCGTTGATTTTATTTTTTACTCAGGCCCTGGAGTGGAACTGGAACCCAGAACCTTATAATCTAGAGGTCAGAATGTTACCACCTGAGCCACAGCAGACATAGTTGAGCAGCAAGTTGCTGTCTGAAGGACATCCTACAATGCAGCACACTCCACAGGGCACCTGGGACCTGTGTGAACAAGGCAAGCGACTATGTTTCTCCTTAACCAATCGGATTGAGGAATCGTTAATGAGAAGCGCAGTCTGAAGCAGGAAGTGTAAGTTCGAATAGTGAGCCTGAGTCCACTTACCTTAATTCCAGGACCTCCTCCATGGCTGCAGCGTCAGGCCTCCCACAGTATCAGCAGTGGCCACCATTCCCAGTGGCACTTCTGGTACTGCTGAGCTACCGGCCCTTCAATTGGCCGGCAACTCTTGGAGGTGGAATCTTCTCCTTTAAAGGCACGGTAGCTCTGATGGCTGGCCGTTAACTGCCTGCTTGACATTGAATTCCATTGGGGCTTCCGAAAATGGCCATGCTGGGGTTGCCCCCGGTTTTCCGGCCTGTGGACGGGGCAACCACTGCGGCCATTAAATTCAGCCCACTATCTTGGTTAATTGAGGATAGGCTGGAGACAACTGAAGGATAAGTCAGAAAAATGAATCATTCAACCCTTTAGCTTATCTTCAATTTAGCAACAAAATGTTATTACTTAAACAATGTCAGCACTTTTGTTGACCAATGTATGAACATATGGATTATAAATGAAAACTGCAATCCAAACTGTTTGCCATAGTTGTAAATTTGTGCAATATGTTTGTCTTCACCTCTTTAATGACCCCATGTCAAATTGAGTTATGATGGGTATGCGATAGCACAATGGATTAAATGCTGATCTTTTGGTACTATTTCAACCTAGACGAATGGACTAATGGATTTCTTTGTCTGCTGGCTTAAGAATTCCACGTGGAATCAGTTTGGACAATCTCAATTCAGTTTACAAGGGCATGAGCATACAGTACCAAATTGCAACAAATTTGGCTCTAATTACCAGTCTTCTATACATAGGATCAATGGTGTGGGAAATGAGAAGAAATGGCACAGAGGGGTATTAGGGGGCGTTCTTCTGAGGGTAAGGTTGAGGCACACTGCTGGGGCAGATTAAAGGTACTATACTGGACGTGGAATGCTTGATGCTGACACTGGGTACGCGAGTGGAAAGTGTTCCATTCTCAGCACCAGGCATCCTTGATGAGCTCAAAAATGTTGAAGAGGTGGGGAGGTGAATTGTTCCATTTCCGTTGTTGCCTCAATACATTTTTTTCTCTTTTTCAGGGGCATTCATGATCCCATTTCTCATCTTACTGGTGCTTGAGGGTGTCCCACTGTTGCACCTTGAGTTTGCCATTGGACAGCGTTTACGGAGTGGCAGTGTGGGGGTCTGGAGTTCTATTCACCCTTACTTGAAGGGAGTGGGTAAGTTACTAGAGTTTGAAATGGCAAATGCGAATGGGACTATTCATAACATATCCAAGTTTGCTGATGATACAAAGTTAGGTGGGAAAGTAAGTTGTAAGTGAGGCACAAGGAGGCTGCCAAGGAGTATGGACAGGTTGGGCTGGATTTTATGCTATCCCCCACAGTGAGTTTGGTGGTGGGGAGGGGATTTAATGGGGTGAGATAGTGGTGGGTGGAAACACCACCACCTTCCCGCCTCCACCCCAATTAATTCAGTAGTGGGAAGACCCATTGAGGGCCTTTCCGCCAGCCTCCAATTGAGGCCATTAAGTGGGCAATTAGCCCAGTGAAAGGCAGGCCTGCTGCCATGTGGACAGCACAACTGTGCAGGTTGCTTGCCAGCTCCTGAGGAGGGGGTGGGTCCCTCATTCAAAGGCACGGTGCCTGATCGTGGGCCCCACCATTGGGAAGGGTGTGGGGGGGAAGCCCGCTGTGAGATACCACCTTACCCTTGCTGCCGATCCCTCTACAACCTCCCCCCATCCCCCTCCACCCCATAACCCCTACCCTGCAAAACCCCTCCCGCTATGATTCACCTGTGGCCTGGATTCCTCAATGATTCTAGGCCTTGGGTGAGTACTCTACCGGCAGCAGCCACTGCCTCTGCTCAGCCTCTGATTGGCCAACACCTCTCAGTTTGCGGGACTTCCATCGCCGGGGTCCTTAACCCCAGGGAAGGCTCACTGCTGCCCAGTTAAGTGCCTGATTAGCATGTGATGTGGCAGGCCTTCCCGTAAAGAGGCAACGCAGGATTCTCGCTGGCTGTTCAGCCGGTGGCCGAGATCCCCATTGTCTACATAAAATAATGATGATGTGCAATGTGATGAAATGTGAAGTTTCCCACTTTGATGGGAAACATAAAAATGCAAAATACATTTTAAAAGATGAGACACTGGGAAATGTTGGTATTCAGAGGGACCTGGGTGTCCTTGTACACAAATCACAGAAAGTTAAACTGCAGATACAACAAGCAATTAGGAAGGCAAATTTTAGCCTTTATTACAAGGGATCGGAGTATAAGAGTAAAGAAGACTTACTACAATTATATAGGGTTTTTGTGAGACCACACCTGGAGCACTATGAACAGTTTTGCAGTTTTGATCTGCTTACTTAAGGAAGGATATACTTACCTTGGAAGAAGTGCAACAAAGATTCACTAGACTGATTTTTGGGTTGAGAGGATTCTTCTATGAGGAGATATTAAATAGACTAGGCCTATATTCCCCAGAGTTTAGAAGAATGAGAGGTGATCTAATTGAAACATATAAACCTCTTAAGGAACTTGACAGGGTAGATGCTGGGGGCATGTTTCCCCTGGCTGGGAGTCTAGACCTAGTGGTCCCAGTTTCTGAATAAGGAGGAGGTAATTTAGGACTGAGATAAGGGGCATTTTTTCATTCAAAGGGTTGTGAATCTTTGGAATTCTCTACCTCAGCGAGCTACGGATGCTGAGTAGTTGAGAATATTCATGACACACATTGATAGATTTTTGTGTATCAAGGTATATAGGGATAGTGCAGGAAAGTGGAGTTGAGGTAGAAGATCAGCCATGATCTTATTGAATGGCAGAACAGGCTTGAAGGGCTGAATGGCCTACTCCTATATTTTATGTTCGTATGCAATGATTTGATTGTAAGGATCGAGATCTTCAAATGCAGATTTTCTCTGTAATTTGCCTGCAGCATTTTGGCCATTTCCCACATACATCCAGAAGCAACTTAGCAATCTGCCTAAACACAAATTTAGCCTGTGAGCTCACAATTCTTGGCCCCACTTACAGATTTAGAATTAGCAGGCAAATGTTTTGAAATTTGACGGAAAACAACAGGAGCCCAAACACCTATTCAATCTGCAGTTTTTGAAATTTCTTTTGTGTCCAATTCAGACCCATAAAGGGCGACAAGTACATAAATTGGAAAGGGAGAGAGAGAGAGTAGAAACTGACTTGCTATAGCAAAAGGAGGAGCGTGTCCTCAGTGATGAGAATCCCCAGATGTTCTGACAAATCGGTGAAGCTGTTAGTGGCACAACTAATGGCGAGAAGGATGCATAAGCAATAGTATTGTTCAATAACAGCCTCCTCTATGCAGTATCCAACTCAGGGACACTCCTGTGCTGCATCTACCATTACTTTCGTAGTGGCTTTGTTTCCCATGGTCAGGTTACAGGTGCTAATTGGAAGAAACTGTGGGGATTGCTTGGCTATGTCCAATCACCCATTTACAAGTGGCAGGATTGGGCACAGGGCAGACAGTTATGAGGAAGGTGGTTTTGAGGGTGTAAAATTCTGATGGCCATTTGTTGGCTTAGGAGTAAGACCCATTGACAGATTTGAAAATGGGCTGCATTTCCAATGCATTTAAAAATGGGCCTGAGCTCGATTTCGATCCAAGCACAAACAAATGGTATTCTTGTTCAAAGCAATCTTGCACTGGGGTTTTACATGAAATTGATTTTGGGAGTAAATGTTGTAAAAAAATCTAAGCACTAACTGCAGTATTTTTTCAAGTTGTAAGGAAGTGTGTCATAGCCTGAACAACATACTACGGCAAAGTAGGAAAATACGTTAAGATAATTTGATTTTTGTAATATTGCTAAAATATTGTTGCTTTCGTATCAAAATCCTGGAAATACCTTCCTAACAGCACTGCCATAGAGTCATAGAGTTATACAGCACAGAAACAGGCCCTTCGGCCCATCGTGTCTATGCCAGCCATCAAGCACCTATCTATTCTAATCCCATTTTCCAGCACTTGGCCCGTAACCTTGTATGATATGGTGTTTCAAGTGCACATCTAAATACTTCTTAAATGTTGTGAGGGTTCTTGCCTCTACCACCTCTTCAGGCAGTGTGTTCCAGATTCCAACAGGGTGAAAAAAAAAATTCTCAATTCCCCTCTAAACCTCCTGCCCCTTACCTTAAATCTATGCCCTCTCTGCCCCTCATAATTTTGTATACCTCAATCATGTCCCCCCTCAGCCTTCTCTGCTCTAAGGAAAACAACCCTAGCCTTTTCAGTCTCTCTTCACAGCTGAAATGCTCCAGCCCAGGCAACATCCTGGTGAATCTCCTCTGCACCCTCTCCAGTGCAATTACATCCTTCCCATAGTGTGGTGATCAGAACTGTACACAGTACTCCAGCTGTGGCTCAACTAGCGTTTTATACAGCTCCATCATAACCTCCCTGCGCTTATATTCTATGCCTCAGCTAATAAAAGCAAGTATCCCATATGCCTTCCTACCCACCTTATCTACCTGTGCTGCTGCCTTCAGTGATCTATGGACAAGTACACCAAGGTCCCTCTGTACCTCCTAGGGTCCTGCCATCCATTGTATATTCCCTTGCCTTGTTAGTCCTCCCAAAATGCATCACCTCACACTTCTCAGGATTAAATTCCATTTGCCACAGCTCTGCCCATCTTACCAGCCCATCTATATCATCCTGTAATCTAAGGCTTTCCTCCTCACTATTCACGACACCACCAATTTTCGTGTCATCTGCAAACTTACTGATCATACCTCCTTTGGATGTCATGGTCCCACATGGACTGCAGCAGTTCAAGAAGGCAGCTCACCACCACCTTCTCAAGTAAAGGCCTGCTCGGGTCTCCAAATGAAACCTGACCCGAGCCCGACAGAACCACATCTGACCTGAGCCTGACCCGACCCGAGTCCTTTCATTTTTTCCCGCACCCAACCCGACCCGACCACCAGAATATAATTAACTTTATTGACGAGGTTGTGCTCTACCTTGGATGGAATCGCTCACTGCAGACTAGTGCGGAGTGTTTCCTGCCTTAACGTCCTGGCTGTCACCGTGTCCAACCTGGCCCAACCCGAGCCCGAATGTCGGACCCGGAAGAGCGACCCGACCCGACCTGCACTCGTTGGGTTTGGGTCAGGTAGCCATGCTCTATTCTCAAGGGCAAGAGCCAGCGACGCCCACATCCTGTGAACGAATAAGAAAATTTAACTACAGGTCAGATTATTAATATCAGTGAATTTACACTGATGAATAATGCAAACAGATGGTGTGCTCACCTGCAATTCCTTTGTCCTCTATTTTAGAAGAGTTGTTAATCTGTTTAGAATAAATCCTCTGGTAAAATAGCAGAGAGAGGAATTTCAGATGAACATGCTAAGCACCTATACACTAGTATTCCACCAACAAAGTTTCAAGTCCTAGCTATACATGATTATGATATTATTGCTATCACAGAGACATGGTTGAGGGAGGGGCAGGACTATTCCAGGGTATAGACTCAATATTCCAGTATATAGAATCTTCAGGCGTGATAGGGGAGGGGATAAAAGAGGAGGTGGTATTGCATTGTTGATCAAGGAGTCAATTACTGCAGTAAGGAGCGATGATGTCTTAGAAGGTTCCTCAAATGAGGCCATATGGGTAGAACTTAAGAACAATTTGGACGGCACAGTGGCGCAGTGGTTAGCACCACAGCCTCACAGCTCCAGGGACCTGGGTTCAATTCTGGGTACTGCCTGTGCAGAGTTTGCAAGTTCTCCCTGTGACTGCATGGGTTTTCGCCGGGTACTCCGGTTTCCTCCCACAGCCAAAGACTTGCAGGTTGATAGGTAAATTGGCCATTGTAAATTGCCCCGAGTGTAGGTAGGTTGTAGGGAATATGGGGTTAGTATAAATGGGTGGTTGTTGGTCGGCACAGACTCGGTGGGCCGAAGGGCCTGTTTCAGTGCTGTATCTCTAAATAAATAAAAAATAAATAAAAAATAAATAAATAAAAGGGGGGCAATCACTTGGCTGGGAGTGTACTACAGGCCTCCAAACAGTCAAGGAGAGATAGAGGAACAGATATGTAGGCAAATCTCAGAGAGGTGTAAAAATAATAGGGTAATAATAGTAGGGGATTTCAACTTACCTAATATCAACTGGGGTAGTCTTAGTGCAAAAGGCTTAAAGGGGGAAGAATTCTTAAAATGCATTCAGGAGAGCTTTTTGAGCCAGTACATAGAAAGTTCTACAAGAGAAGGGGCAGTACTGGACCTAATCCTAGGGAATGAAGCTGGACAAGTGGTAGAAGTGTCAGTGGGGGAGCACTTCGGAGATAGTGACCATAATTCTGTAAGATTTAAGGTAGTTATGGAAAAGGACAAAGACAGGTCAGAAATAAAGGTACTGAATTGGGGGAAGGCTGATTTCAATTTGATAAAACAGGATCTGGCCAAAGTGGACTGGGAGCAGCTACTTGTAGGACCAGTGGGAGTCATACAAAGAGGAAATAGTAAGGGTTCAGAGCCAACATGTACCCGTTAAGGTGAAGTAGGACCATCAAGTCCAGGGAACCCTGGATGTCAAGGGATATAGAAGATTGGATCAGAAAAAAAAAGGAGGCTTATGGCAGATTCAGAGCATTGAAAACAGCGGAGGCACTAGAGCAGTATAGAAAGTGTAGGGGGGTACATAAAAAAGTAATTAGGAGAGCAAAGAGGGGACATGAAAAAACATTGGCAGTCAATATAAAGGAAAATCCTAAGGCGTTTTATAAGTATATTAAGGGCAAGAGGATAACCAGGGAAAGAGTAGGGCCCATTAGGGACAAAAGTGGCAATCTGTGTGTGGAGCCGGAGGACACAGGTGAGATTACTTGTCATCTGTTTTCACTGTGGAGAACGACGATGTCGGTATAGAGATCAAGGAGGGGGATTGCGATATACTTGAACATATTAACATTGAAAGGGAGGAAGTATTAGATGTTTTACCTGGCTTAACAGTGGATAAATCCCTAGGCCCAGATGAGATGAACCCCAGGTTGTTGTGTGAGGCAAGGGAGGAGATTGCAGGGGCTCTGACACAAACTTTCAAATCCTCTCTGGCCATGGGAGAGGTGCCAGAGGACTGGAGGACAGCAAATGTGGTACCATTATTCAAGAAGGGTAGCAGGGATAGACCAGGTAATTACAGGCCGGTGAGTTTAATATCAGTGGTTGGGAAACTAGTGGAAAAAATTCTGAGGGACAGGATTAATCTCCACTTGAAGGCAGGGAATAATCAGGGATAGTCAGCATGGCTTTGTCGGGGGAGATCGTGTCTAACTAACTTGATTGAATTTTTCGAGGAGGTGACTAGATGTGTAGATGAGGGTAAAGCAGTTGATGTAGTCTACATGGACTTCAGTAAGGCTTTTGATAAGGTCCCGCATCGGAGATTGGTTAAGAAGTTAAGAGCCCATGGGATTCAGGGCAATTTGACAAGTTGGATCCAAAATTGGCTCGGTTGCAGGAAACGGAGGGTAATGGTCGAGGGTTGTTTTTGTGAGTGGAAGCCTGTGACCAGTGCTATACCACAGGGATTGGTGCTGGGACCCTTGCTATTTGTAGTGTACATTAATGATTTAGACATGAATATAGGAGGTATGATCAGTAAGTTTGCAGATGACACGAAAATTGGTGGTGTCGTAAATAGTGAGGAGGAAAGCGTTAGATTACAGGACGATATAAATGGGCTGGCAAGATGGGCGGAGCTGTGGCAAATGGAATTTAATCCTGAGAAGTGTGAGGTGATGCATTTTGGGAGGACTAACAAGGCAAGGGAATATACAATGGATGGTAGGACCCTAGGAAGTACAGAAGGTCAGAGGGACCTTGATGTACTTGTCCATAGATCACTGAAGGCAGCAGCACAGGTAGATAAGGTGGTTAGGAAGGCATATGGGATACTTGCCTTTATTAGCCAAGGCATAGAATATAAGATCAGGGAGGTTATGATGGAGCTTTATAAAACGCCAGTTATCCCACAGCTGGAGTACTGTATACAGTTCTGGGCAGCACACTATAGGAAGGATGTGATTGCACTGGAGAGGGTGCAAAGGAGATTCGCCAGGATGTTGCCTGGGCTGGAGCATTTCAGCTGTGAAGAGAGACTGGAAAGGCTAGGGTTGTTTTCCTTTGAGCAGAGAAGGCTGAGGGGGGACATGATTGAGGTATACAAAATTATGAGGGGCATTGATAGGTTAGTTAGGAAAAGACTTTTTCCCTTAGCGGAGGGGTCAATAACCAGGGGCATAGATTTAAGATAAGGGGCAGGAGGGTTAGAGGGGATTTGAGGAAAATATTTTTCACCCAGAAGGTGGTTGGAATCTGGAGCACACTGCCTGAAGGGGTGGTAGAGACAGGAACCCTCACAACATTTAAGAAGTATTTAGATGTGCACTTGAAACACCACAGCATATAAGGCTGCAGGTCAAGTGCTGGAAAATGGGATTAGAATAATTAGGTGCCTGATGGCCAGCACAGACATGATGGGCCGAAGGGCTCTCTAACTCTATGACTCTATATCGTCCTGTAATCTAAAGCTGCCCTCCTCACTATTTACGACACCACCAATTTTCGTGTCTTCTGCGAACTTACTGATCACGTCTAAATCATTAATGTACATTACAAACAGTAAGGGTCCCAGCACCAATCCCTGCGGTACACCACTGGTCACGGACTTCCACTCGCAAAAACAACCCTCGACCATCACCCTCTGCCTCCTGCCACTAAGCCAATTTTGGATCCAATTTGCCAAATTGCCCTGGATCCCATAGGCTCTTACCTTCTTAACCAATCTCCCATGTGGGACCTTATCAAAAGCTTTACAGAAGTCCATGTAGACTACATCAACTGCTTTACCCTCATCTACACATCTAGTCACCTCCTCAAAAAATTCAATCAAGTTAGTTCGACACGATCTCCCCCTGACAAAGCCATGCTGACTATCCCTGATTAATCCCTGCCTCTCCAAGTGGAGATTAATCCTGTCCCTCAGAAATGTTTCCAATTTGGGGAATGTCATGGTGGGGAGGAGGCCAGAAAATGCCTCCGGGAGAGGGTCACCACGTACCCTGACGCCGGGAAGGCCTAGCCCGATATTGCCGGTGGCAGCGAGGCTTCGTGGTGGCACTCCCCCCCCCCCCCACCCCCCACTCCGCCGCTCAGCGACAGGATCGTCATTTAAATATTTTAATTAATTAAAATCAATGAATTAATGAGACCTATGTTCCTGCCATCGGTCCCGGTGCAATCTTTGTGCCACTGGCCAGTATTCCTGCGCCTTTGGATCCCCATCCGCAAACCGATGCTGAACACTGGTGAGGAGGGGGGAGGAGGTAAGTTTCTCAGTGAGGGATGGGGGGGAGCGGGGTCAAAGTAATATCATTGGTGCGGGGGTTGCTGGGAAGTGATATAGTTTAAAATATTTATGCACTATGGGGGCAGGGAAAGGTCAGGGGGACAAGGTAAGTGTTTTGCGGGGGAGAGAGCAAGTAATTAATTTAATTGTTGTTGAAGGGGCTGGGAAACAGACAGAATAAATGTATTTAACTTTTTTTATTAAATGTCTTTAAATATTTAAATGGAACGGTAGGGCTCAAAGCCCTTTCAAAATGGCATCAGCACCTACACACAAGCAGCTGACGCCAATTCTGGGGACTGACAGCCCACCCCTCCACATCATCGGGAGGGGCGATCCACCTCTTTAAATGAACCACCGCGCTTAATTTCACGACGGCTCCACGACGGCCATTGTTTTCGCCAGCCACTGAAAGTGGCGGCAGGAGTATGAATTTCAGCCCCCAGTCTCTGAATGTGAGGCTAAATTCCAAAACGTGATATAAACCAATATTTGCAATCCTGTTAACTTCAAATACTAGTTTATTCTATAACCATAGTTAAATCAATATTTGCAAATGTATCAGCACATAATTCATCATGGACAATGATAATTTATTAGTTCAATTATGTTGTACTGTCCATTCTCAATTTTTCAGAATGGTTTGTTATGCTGGTGTAACTATATACAATTGTTTTTCTTCACCTTGGTAGATTCATATAATTTATATTGACTCTCATTTCCTTAGGTATCGCATCATTGCTAGTTTCATTCCTGGTTGGTTTATATTACAACAGCATAATTGCCTTGGTTTTATGGTACATCTTTAATTCATTCCAAGATCCTCTGCCCTGGAGCAGATGTCCGATGACAGAAAATAATACAGGTACAGATTTATCTTCTATTTTACAAAATGTCTTACTTTTTCTCAAGTGCAGCACTTTATCCACAAGGATCAGCGGAAAATGACAGGGCTTCAAGTTGTGAAATCTGGACAGAATCAGAATAGGCAGTTGCCAAAATGTTACATGCATATTGCTAGCAGAATAATGTAACTCTGGTGAGCAGAACTGTAGAAGATGGTGGAAGTAACTGCCAGCTTTGCACTTGTGTCTGCCATTCCCAGGATTTCCCATCAGATGTGGCAGATGAGAGGGGGGGGGGGCTGTTGGGGGGGGGGCTGTTGGGGGGGGGGGGGCGGCACGGGGACTGCCAAGAATTTATCTGTGCAAATGTGGGCAAATAGAGTCAAAAAGCTGATAACAAAACTCTGTCATATGGCATAGTTTCCATAATTTGTGTCCTAGCAGCATTTGTCACAGGGAATACTCATGTATTCCATTGGTGAAATATTGCTAAGGGCAGCAAAGTGGGTATTTAAAGATTAAAGGTGCCAGAGTGTCTGTGTAATGAATCAAACCGGTGTATTTATTCTGTTTGAGTTGAGCAATTAGTGGAATTTGAAATTTAGAAATAGAGATTGTCTTTGTCTAACAAGGCAGGGTTCACCTTATTCCTCTTACACATCTTTTAATTTCTCCTTTCTAATTCCTGCTGCTAGATGATTTCTGCGTAGCAGAACATTCCCCATTTCAAGCACAGATTATTTAAGCTTTCTCAACACCAGTGAGCTATCCCCAGTGTTGGAGTAGCCTTCATAACCTCTAGGATCTTGGCGTCCATATCAGACATCACCAGCACCAGTGTGTTAACTCTAACTGTTAGGCACAAGAAACTTTACATGGCCATTGCCTACCTTCAGCTATTTGCCATTAAGACATTGCATTTATATAGCACTAGTGACATCCTCAGGATATCCCAAAGAACTTCACATTCAGTAAAATACTTTTGAAATATAGGCTGGAATTTTACACCACTCCAGCGAGCTGGATGGTGGCGAGGGGGTGGCGTAAAATGGAGTGGGAGGCTCCGGGAGGCCTTCCTGGCCCACTCCCGCCTCCACCCCACTTTACGTGGGCTGCGGGGGAGCGAGAAATGGGCAGCCCGCCCTAGGCCAATCGAGGCCCTTAAGTGTTGGCCACTTAGGGCCTTCACCCGTCTCCACGGGTATTTTACCCGTGGCAGGCAGGCGTCCGATAGACATAAAAGGCCGCCCAGCGATACCTGGCGGCCTTCCAGCGCATTGCGGGGGGCCCTGACCATCGGGCACTTCCCCAACCACCCCCAGGACCCAAGACACTCCCCCCCCCCGCGCAAACGACCACGATTGGCCGGCAGCTCATTGAGGCGTGTTAAAGTGGGATAACTAAATGAACCACTCAATACTCAGGTCTGTTCCTATCGTCAAATGGTTTAATGATTTACACCGGTGGGGAGCAAGATGCTGGGCACATCATACGCTTCTCCAATGAACAAAGGAAAATCCGCAACAGATATACAGTTACTCAGCCCATCCCGACTGGACACAATCCAATCATAATAGTTATTGATTGCATACATTATATTCATTACCAATAAAATTACTAATTATGCATCATGTGGTTGTGGGAACAGCTCATGGTACGCCCCTGACCATCTCAGGATTTTTTTTTTTTATTTATTTCATTTAGAGATACAGCACTGAAACAGGCCCTTCGGCCCACCGAGTCTGTGCCGACCATCAACCAGCCATTTATACTAATCCTACACTAATCCCATATTCCTACCACATCCCCACCTGTCCCTATATTCCCCTACCACCTACCTATACTAGGGGCAATTTATAATGGCCAATTCACCTATCAACCTGCAAGTCTTTTGGTGGTGGGAGGAAACCGGAGCACCCGGAGAAAACCCACGCAGACACAGGGAGAACTTGCAAACTCCACACAGGCAGTACCCGGAATCGAACCCGGGTCACTGGAGCTGTGAGGCTGCGGTGCTAACCACTGTGCCACCCAAATGTTTACCAAATCCCCTTATCAACTATCCTTGAATCTTCATAATGAATCCTTCTACCTTTATCAGGCCTGCATTCCTAGTTGCTTTGTGCAGTCCGCAATTAGACAGAGCCGCTGTCCTATGCACTGATATGAGGGGCCATCCTTGGTCAGGCTAGCAGTACCATTCTCTAACTGATTCCACAGTGCCTTTGATAAATGCTCCATTTTGTATGTATGTGTATCTATGTATATATCTATTTAGCTGCATCGGCCACAATTTTCCCCCTACAGGCAGGACTTCCTCCCTCAAGCGAGTGGAAGTCCTGCCTCTGAACAGCTAAAACCTGGGGACCCGTAAAATATGGGTTGGATCCCCTGGCTGGGCGGATGTGGGTTTGCCATCGGTGGCCAGCCGCCATCCGCCCGTTGTAAAATCCAGCCCATTGTCACTGTTGTAAAGTAGGAAGCATGCAGCAAGAACTGGATAGCATTCAGGTTTGGGTTCATAAGTGGCAAGCAACATTCGTGCCACAGAAATGTAAGGCAATGACCATCTCCAATAAGAGAGAGTTTAACCACCTCCCCTTGGCTTTCAATGGTATTAGCATCACCAAATTCCCCCACCATCAACATCCTGGGGGTTACCATTGATCAGAAACTCAACTAGACCAGCCATGGCTACTAGAGCAGGTCAGAGGCTGGGTATTTTGTGGCAAGTGACTCACCTCCTAACTCCCCAAAGCCTCTCCACCATTAGTCCAGAAAGAGTGTTAATGGCAGAATAATGAGCAGCTGTGTCTACATGAAAAACAGACACATGGTTAAAAACAAAATAATAAAAAAAAGAAAAATATTTTAAAAAGGCCAGTCATGCTCTGAAATTATTGAACTCAATGTTCAGTCCGCAAGACTGTAGAGTGCCTAATCGAAAGATCATGTGCTGCTCCTCGAGCTTGCGTTGATGTTCACTGGAACACTGCAGCAGGCCAAGGACACAAATGTGGGCATGAAAGCATGGTGGGTGTTGAAATTGGAAGCCACCGGAAGTTCGGGGTCATGCTTTCGGACTGAGTGGAGGTGTTCTGCAAAGGGGTCACCCAAGCTGCGTTTGGTCTCCCCAGTGTTTTATTTTAGCACTAAAGTGGGAGTCTGATGGAGAGAGGCTGTTGTGCTACCTGGTTGGAAAGATTAGGATTTTATTGGGCAAGCTCCTGGTTGCAGTATTCTCATGGCTATCACTATTCTCATCTACTATTTTTATTTATGTTTTAGATGTTGTAGATGAATGTGCCAGGAGCTCTCCAGTAGATTATTATTGGTACAGGGAAACCTTAAACATTTCAACTGGTATTGAAGATTCAGGTACTATCCAGTGGTGGCTGTTACTCTCTCTTATATGTGCTTGGGCTGTGCTGTATGTATGCACAATCAGAGGCATTGAAACAACTGGCAAGGTACTGTACAAATTTAATACATCTGTTTGTACAAATGTAAGTTTTCCATTGTGTAATTAAACAGCTCTGACAGTGCAATGGGCCTTAATTCTTTTCCTCATGCTCAGAATTACCCTTGGCAAACATTTAATGGGATATTATTGCATCTGAAAAGTGTGTACTGCCATTTCATCTTATACTACTTAGCTACATATGTAATGTAATGTCAATTTGTATTACGATGCATCATTAAAATATGCTATTGTGTTTTCTGGTAAACAATATCCATCAGAAGATTTTGCTTGTCTCACCCTCCCTGAGCAATAGCAAGTATCTTGCTTTAAAGGGGAGAAATCCAAGTTTTCTCCTCCCCTTCTCTCCTGAATGTGTCGACTCCTTGCTGGGTCACAGTTCCACAAACACTGGTCATTTTTTAATCTCAAGTATTCATGTGTCAGTCTTGATAGTTTTGTCAGGATATTTGAATGCAGAAGTTATCACAGCTAAGCCCAGTCCGATCCTCATCAGCAGACAACAGTCAATCTTCACTGTTGCATCTGTCACTGTAGCCAACCCACAGTCAGCATGTTAAAAGTGACAGCAGCTGGCGGGACTGATATTATTCACGATAATCATGATAATCCACAGCTGAGATGTAATGCATTAAAATTATATTATAATCTGATACCCAATGAGCTTCGCTGATGGCTCACAGAGTTTGTAGAGCGAGTAGTTGAGCCACACGCACCAGGAAGGGCATGTTAGGCTGCAAACGTGTGTTGAATTATCTGATAAGAGAGTCGCAATTGGTCTCAGTGCTGCTGGAGTCTTCTTTGGCCTCCTTATCTCGAAAGACAATGGATAAGCGCCTGGAGGTGGTCAGTGGTTTGTGAAGCAGCGCCTGGAGTGGCTATAAAGGCCAATTCTAGAGTGACAGGCTCTTCCACAGGTGCTGCAGAGAAATTTGTTTGTCGGGGCTGTTACACAGTTGGCTCTCCCCTTGCGCCTTTTTGCCTGCCAACTACTAAGTCTCTTCGACTCGCCACACTTTAGCCCCGTCTTTATGGCTGCCCGCCAGCTCTGGCGAACGCTGGCAACTGACTCCCACGACTTGTGATCAATGTCATGGGATTTCATGTCGCGTTTGCAGACGTCTTTAAAGCGGAGACATGGACGGCCGGTGGGTCTGATACCACTGGCGAGCTCGCTGTACAATGTGTCTTTGGGGATCCTGCCATCTTCCATGCGGCTCACATGGCCAAGCCATCTCAAGCGTCGCTGACTCAGTAGTGTGTATAAGCTGGGGATGTTGGCCGCCTTGAGGACTTCTGTGTTGGAGATACGGTCCTGCCACCTGATGCCAAGTATTCTCCGGAGGCAGCGAAGATGGAATGAATTGAGACGTCGCTCTTGGCTGACATACGTTGTCTAGGCCTCGCTGCCATAGAGCAAGGTACTGAGGACACAGGCCTGATACACTCGGACTTTTGTGTTCCGTGTCAGTGCGCCATTTTCCCACACTCTCTTGGCCAGTCTGGACATAGCAGTGGAAGCCTTTCCCATGTGCTTGTTGATTTCTGCATCTAGAGACAGGTTACTGGTGACAGTTGAGCCTAGGTAGGTGAACTCTTGAACCACTTCCAGAGCGTGGTCGCCAATATTGATGGATGGAGCATTTCTGACATCCTGCCCCATGATGTTTGTTTTCTTGAGGCTGATGGTTAGGCCAAATTCATTGCAGGCAGCCGCAAACCTGTCGATGAGACTCTGCAGGCACTCTTCAGTGTGAGATGTTAAAGCAGCATCGTCAGCAAAGAGGAGTTCCCTGATGAGGACTTTCCGTACTTTGGACTTCGCTCTTAGACGGGCAAGGTTGAACAACCTGCACCCTGATCTTGTGTGGAGGAAAATTCCTTCTTCAGAGGACTTGAATGCATGTGAAAGCAGCAGGGAGAAGAAAATCCCAAAAAGTTGTGGGTGCGAGAACACAGCCCTGTTTCACGCCACTCAGGATAGGAAAAGGCTCTGATGAGGTGCCACCATGTTGAATTGTGCCTTTCATATTGTCATGGAATGAGGTGATGATACTTAGTAGCTTTGGTGGACATCCGATCTTTTCTAGTAGTCTGAAGAGACCACGTCTGCTGACGAGGTCAAAGGCTTTGGTGAGATCAATGAAAGCAATGTAGAGGGGCATCTGTTGTTCGTGGCATTTCTCCTGTATCTGACGAAGGGAGAACAGTATGTCAACGGTCGACCTCTCTGCACGAAAGCCACACTGTGCCTCAGGGTAGACGCGATCGGCCAGCTTCTGGAGCCTGTTCAGAGCGACTCGAGCAAAAGCTTTCCCCACTATGCTGAGCAGGGAGATTCCACGGTAGTTGTTGCAGTCACCGCGGTCACCTTTGTTTTTATAGAGGGTGATGATACTGGCATTGCGCATTTCCTGGGGTGCTGCTGGAGTAGGATGGGATCAATCATCCACTTTAAGTGGTCTGAGTATCTGAACATCCGAAAATCATGGGTCAGAAAAGACCAACTGATTTATCAAGTTGTGATACATGATGAGTGACGCATCACAGTTCGACAGTCCCCTGTTCACCAGCAGCCATGTAATCTCCAGGGATAGGCAAAAGAAAAAAAGCCAATTATGGTTGAAAAATCTGGAAAATTCATCTCCAAGCCCCTTAGCTGATTAGAAACTTATGATGTTACTGGATGAATGATTAGTACATTTGCATCAAATTCCTCTTTGCTGTTTCAATGGAAATGTTAATCTATTTGAAATAAACACTAAACACTAAACAAATAAACACTGGTGGGGATATAATGGGGAATATGGGATTAATGTAGGATTAGTATTAATGGGTGGTCGTTGGTCAGCACAGACTCAGTGGGCCGAAGGGCCTGTTTCAGTGCTCTGTCTGTATGACTGTGACTATGACTAAAATAGTGCGGACAAGAGGTCATTTCAAGTTCGCGTGTTTATATTCACTAGTAGAAGAACGATGTTAATGAAAGTATCTGAAATTTAACCAGAATGTATGAACTAACTGCCTGACATATTTGGCTGCACTGGAGCAATACTTTTAATCTTTTTTCTTTTCCTCCAGGCTGTATATGTTACTTCTACCCTCCCTTATGTTGTACTTACAATTTTCTTGATTCGAGGGCTCACACTAAAAGGATCCGTTGATGGAATAAAATTTCTCTTTATACCAAAAGTAAGTATTTTTAGCTCTTTTTCTTTCCTTTTCAGGTTTTGAAACTTTTATTATGCCTTCTTTTATTGAAATGAAATATGGAGGTAATTTTAACTCAAAAGAATGGGTAGATTGGGCTTGGGTCAGATGTTAAAATTTTCAAAATCTCAAACCCAACTCCAACTTGCCTCCAAGGTGCCTGCTTTCGGTTTTAACAGAGGCAGGATGTTGGGGACAGGCAACCCCAGGAGGCGGGTTAGTCAATTAAATATAATGAGGCTGTGTGCCTCATGTTTAAACTGCCTTCCAGATTTAACCTTGATTGGCTGGGTTTCCCTGGCTTCGGGAAAGGTCAATGCTTTTATAGCACTGCTTGTGGGCCAAAGGAGAAGACGTGCTTTCTGTCAACCCACAAAACTTACCTGCTTTTCTGCTCACTACCAGACCCCCACCCTGTTCCTTATGATCGGATGCACCCCCACGCGGGATTGGGATCGGGCTGTCCCTCAGTACAAAGAATGCCCCCCACAATCAGAACCCCCTGGGATTTGGTATCGGAGATTGGATCTCCTCACATCGGTGACCACTCTCACTCCTCCATGATCAGACCCTCCACCCCAGGATTGGAACCTCCCCACCCCCAAGATCGGACTGCTCCCCCCATTGAAATTAGACCAGTCCCCTCCAGAGGTTGGTGGAACGGGAGCTAATGTAAGTCAGCGTAGTGATGATAGTGAATGGGAAATGGTACGACTTTGGATATTGCCAGTACAGACTTGATAGGCTGAATGACCTAATCAATACTTTGTACAAATTTGTCATTCTATCTCCTTAGTCTTATGCTCTCTGCCCCCTATTTACAAATCCTTTAATACTGATGGTCTTTTTCATCACTTTTTTTTTCAGATTCAGGGCCTTGCTGGTAAGGCCAGCATTTATTGTCCATCCCTAGTTGCCCTGATTTAATACAGTTGTGTGGCTTCCTTGGCCTATTCAGGGGGCTGCTAAGGGTCCTGTGTGGGATTAGAGTCACATATAGGCCAAACTGAGTGAGGACAGGAGGTTGCTTCCTTAAAGGATATTAGTGAACCAGCTGATTTTTTAAATGAAAATCTAATAGCTTCATGGTCACTATTTGCTTTACAGATACCAGCTTTTTATTTCCAGATTTTCTTTTAAATTAATTCAAATTCGCAAAAGGCCAGAGTGAGATTTGAATTCTGAATTATTATTAGTCAGTAACATAACCATTGCACTACCGTAACCTGCATTCACATTGACAGGGAATGATCTATTTCATCCCCTAGGTTTCCCTATTCATTTATACCTTTCCAACTGAGTGTATATCCACACTCCTGGATTTTCTTCCAAAATGTCTGCACTGGGTTAGCCAGATTAAATTCTATCTACCACCTGTCTGTCCAATCTGCTAAACAATCGATGTTGATTAAATGTACACAAACTAGGGTTGCATTCCCTGGAATATAGAAGGTTAAGGGGTGATTTGATCAAAATTTTCAAGATATTAAGGGGAACAGAGAGGGTAGATTGGAAGAAACTATTTCCACTGTTTGGGGAGCATAGTCAAAAAATAGGAGTCATCCCTTTCAGGAGTGAAATTAGGAAATACTTCTTCACACAAAGGTGATTGAAGTTTGAAACTCTCTTCGGCAAACAGCAATTGATGCTAGATCAATCGTTAATTTTAAAACTGAGAGCGATAGATAGGCAAAGGTGGATTTATGGAGTTAAGTCGCAGATCAGTCATGATCTCAATGAATGGCAGAACAGGCTTGAGAGGCTAAATAACCTCCTCCTGTTCCTATGTTTACAGTGCTTCTCATTGCTTGACAAGCCTCCTACTTCTGTCATCAGCAAATTTCCAAAAGGCACTCCTAATATATGGCTTATAAAAATATGGCTTATAAAAAATAAATATTCACTAAATTCTGCACAGCCATTTTGCCTATTACCAAACCAAAAATTCTTATTGTCGAAGCCCTTTTGTTGAAAATAATACATCACTTTTCCTATGATTTCCAGGTGGAAGAGTTATCAAATCCAACCACTTGGTTAGATGCTGGAGCGCAAGTATTTTACTCCTTCTCTTTGGCCTTTGGAGGTCTCATATCCTTCTCCAGTTATAACTCTGTTCAGTAAGTAGCACCTGATATGTGCTCATCACCCAAACATTTAAATTAAAAGATAAATAATCAACGACTAACTGATTTCCTCTTTTCTTTATTCCACAGCAACAATTGTGAGCGAGACGCTGTGATAATCTCAGTTATCAATGGCTTCACATCAGTGTACGCAGCCACAGTAATATATTCCATTATTGGTTTCCGAGCAACGGAGCAATTTGATAATTGTTTTGATAAGTAAGTAAATTATCAGGGAATGAAGCTATCAATGTTAATTGTTTCTACTTTGCTGCATTAGATTGCTTAATTCACATTATTGGGTCATTCAAATGTTCAGCTCAAAAAGACTTCACATTAGCAGACAGCATGTAGAAAAACATAAACATAATTTTAAACATTTATTTTATGGTATGTTTGTTCAAGACTGCTCAATGTACTTAGAATCATCTTTTGCGCTTCCCTTTTCTATCTTGTGTTCCTTTCAATTCATTCTGGGGATGTGGGTGTCGTTGGCAAGACCAGTATTTATTGCCTATCCTTAGTTGCCATTGAGAAAGTGATGGTGGGCCTTCTTCTTGAATGGCTGCAGTCTGTGTGGTGAAGGTACTCTCACAGTGCTGTTCAGTAGGGACCCAGCGACCATGAAGGAATAGGGATATATGTTCAAGTTGTGATGTTGTGTAACTTGGAGGGGAACATCGAATTGGTGGTGTTCCCATGCACCTGCTGCCCTTGTTCTTTTACTTGGTGGAGGTTGCAGGTTTGGAAGGTATTGTTGAACAAGTCTCAGTGAGTTCTTGCATGCATCTTGCACATAGCGCACATTCGAGCTACTGTGCACCAGGTGGAGGAAGTGCATGTTTATGGTGGTGCATGGGCTGCAAATCAAGTGGCCTGCTTTTTCCTGGATGGTATTGAGCTTCTTGAGTGTTGTTGTAGTTGTACCCAACCAAGTGGAGAGTATTCCATTGCACTCCTGACTTGTACCTTTTAGCTGGTGGGAAGGCTTCGGGGAGTCGGGAGGTACACGTGGCTGAGCAGCTGGTGTAGAAGGGAGGGTTTCAGATATCTGGACCATTGGGCTCTCTTCAGGGACAGATGGGACCTTTACAAGAAGGACGGGTTGCAACTAAACTGGAGGGGCACTAATATCCTGGCTGCAAGGTTTGCTAGCGTCACTCGGGAGGGTTTAAACTAGTGTGGCAGGGGGGTGGGAACCAGAGCAATAGGACAGCTAGTGAAATAAATGAGGAGGACATAGTAAATAAGGCCAGTAGGACTAAGAGGAAGAGCAGGCAGGGAGATGTTGCTGAGCACAGTGGGACTGATGGTCTGAAGTGCATTTGTTTCAATGCGAGAAGTATAACAGGTAAGGCAGATGAACTTAGAGCTTGGATTAGTACTTGGAAATATGATGTTGTTGCTATTACAGAGACTTGGTTGAGGGAAGGGCAGGATTGGCAGCTAAATGTTCCAGGCTTTAGAAATTTCAGGCAGGATAGAGGGGGGTATAAAAGGGGTGGGGGAGTTGCATTACTGGTTAAGGAGAATATCACAGCTGTACTGTGGGAGGACACCTCAGAGGGATCATGCAGCGAGGCAATATGGGTGGAGCTCAGGAATAGGAAGGGTGCAGTCACGATGTTGGGGTTTACTACAGGCCTCCCAACAGCCAGCGGGAGGTAGAGGAGCAGATATGTAGACAGATTTTGGAAAGATGTAAAGGTAACAGGGTTGTGGTGGTGGGTGATTTTAACTTCCCCTATATTGACTGGGACTCACTTCGTGCTGGGGGCTTGAATGGGGCAGAATTTGTGAGGAGCATCCAGGAGGGCTTCTTGAAACAGTATGTAGATAGTCCAACTAGGGATGGGGCCATACTGGACCTGGTATTGGGGAATGAGCCCGGCCAGGTGGTCGAAGTTTCAGTGAGAGAGCATTTCAGGAGCAGTGACCATAATTCCATAAGTTTTAAGGTATTTGTGGATAAGGATAAGAGTAGTCCTCGGGTGAAGGTGCTAAATTGGGGGAAGGCTAATTATAACAATATTAGGCAGGAACTGCAGAATTTAGATTGGGGGCGGCTGTTTGAGGGTAAATCAACATCTGACATGTGGGAGTCTTTCAAAAGTCAGCTGATTAGAATCCAGGACCAGCATGTTCCTGTGAGGAAGAAAGACAAGTTTGGCAAGTTTCGGGAACCTTGGATAATGCGGGATACTGTGAGCCTAGTCAAAAAGAAAAAGGAAGCATTTGTAAGGGCTGGAAGGCTAGGAACAGACGAAGCACTTGAGGAATATAAAGACAGTAGGAAGAAACTTAAGCAAGGAGTTAGGAGGGCTAAATGGGGCCATGAAAAGTCATTGGCAAACAGGATTAAGGAAAATCCCAAGGCTTTTTATACATATATAAAGAGCAAGATGGTAACCAGGGAAAGGGTTGGCCCACTCAAGGACAGAGATGGGAATCTATGTGTGGAGCCAGAGGAAATGAGCAAGATGCTAAATGAGTACTTTGCATCAGTATTCACCAAAGAGAAGGACTTGGTGGATGATGAGCCTAGGGAAGGGAGTGCAGATAGTCTCAGTCATCTCATTATCAAAAAGGAGGAGGTGTTGGGTGTCTTGCAAAGCATTAAGGTAGGTAAGTCCACAGGGCCTGATGGGATCTACCCTAGAATACTGAGGGAGGCAAGGGAGGAAATTGCTGGGGCCTTGACAGAAATCTTTGCATCCTCATTGGCTACAAGTGAGGTCCCAGAGGACTGGAGAATAGCCAATGTTGTTCCTTTGTTTAAGAAGGGTGGCAAGGATAATCCAGGAAATTATAGGCCGATGAGCCTTACGTCAGTGGTAGGGAAACTATTCGAGAGGATTATTCGGGACAGGATTTACTCCCATTTGGAAACAAACGAACTTATTAGCGAGAGACAGCATGGTTTTGTGAAGGGGAGGTCGTGTCTTACTAATTTGATTGAGTTTTTTGAGGAAGTGACGAAGATGATTGATGAAGGAAGGGCAGTGGATGTTATCTATATGGACTTTAGTAAAGCCTTTGACAAGGTCCCGCATGGCAGACTATACAAAAGGTGAAGTCACACGGGATCAGAGGTGAGCTAGCAAGATGGATACAGAACTGGCTCAGTCATAGAAGACAGAGTGTATCAGTGGATGGATGTTTTTCTGAATGGAGGGATGTGACTAGTGGTGTTCCGCAGGGATCAGTGCTGGGACCTTTGCTGTTTGTAGTATATATAAATGATTTGGATGAAAATGTAGCTGGTCTGATTAGTAAGTTTGCGGACGACACAAAGTTTGGTGGAGTTGCGGACAGTGATGAGGATTGTCAGAGGATACAGCAGGATATAGATCGGTTGGAGACTTGGGTGGAGAAATGGCAGATGGAGTTTAATCTGGACAAATGTGAGGCAATGCATTTTGGAAGGTCCAATGCAGGTGGGAGGTATAGAGTAAATGGCAGAACCCTTCGGAGTATTGACAGGCAGAGAAATCAGGGCGTACAGGTCCACAGGTCACTGAAAGTGGCAACGCAGGTGGATAAGGTAGTCAAGAAGGCATACGGCATGCTTGCCTTCATTGGTCGGGGCATAGAGTATAAAAATTGGCAAGTCATGTTGCAGCTGTACAGAACCTTAGTTAGGCCACACTTAGAATATTGCGTGCAATTCTGGTCGCCACACTACCAGAAGGACGTGGAGGCTTTGGAGAGGGTACAGAGGAGGTTTACCAGGATGTTGCCTGGTCTGGAGGGCATTAGCTATGAGGAGAGGTTGGAAAAACTCGGATTGTTTTCACTGGAACGACGGAGGTGGAGGGGCGACATGATAGAGGTTTACAAAGTTATGAGTGGCATGGACAGTGGATAGTCAGAAGCTTTTTCCCAGGGTGGAAGATTCAGTTACTAGGGGACATAGGTTTAAGGTGCAAGGGGCAAAGTTTAGAGGGGATGTGCGAGGCAAGTTTTTTACACAGAGGTTGGTGAGTGCCTGGAACTTGCTGCCAGGGGAGGTGGTGGAAGCAGATACGATAGCGACGTTTAAGAGACATCATGACAAATACATGAATAGGAAGGGAATAGAGGGATATGGGCCCCGGAAGTGCAGAAGGTGTTAGTTTAGGCAGGCATCAAGATCGGCGCAGGCTTGGAGGGCCGAATGGCCTGTTCCTGTGCTGTACTGTTCTTTGTTCTTTGTAAGCCACTCACTGCAGAATAACCTGTCTGTGACCTGCTCTATTAGTCACAGCAGTTATGTAGCTGGTCCAATTGAGTTTCTGATCAATGGCGACCCTCAAGACATTGATAGTTGGGGATTCGGTGATGTAATGCCATTGAATGTCAAGGGGAGGTGACTAGCCTCTGTCTTGTTGGAGATAGTCATTGTGTGGCATGAATGTTACTTGCCATTTATCAGCCCAAACCTGGATGTTGTCCAGACCTTGCTGCATTCAGACCACAAACTTCTTAATTATCTGAGGAGTTGCCAGTGAAACTGAAGACTGCGCAATCATCCCCAACTCTGACCTTGTGATGTAAGGAAGGTCTTTGATGAAACAGCAGGATGTATTTGGTTCTCGTATGCTGCCCTGAAGAACTCCTGCAGCGATGCCATGGATCTGAGATGATAGGCTTCTAATAACCACAATCATCTTCCTTATGCAGGAAATGACTCTGGCCAGAGAAGAGATAACCCCCTGATTTCCATTGACTTCACTTATTCTAGGGCTCCTTGGAGCCACACTCAGTCAAATACTGCCTTGATGCCAAGGGCAGTCACTCTCACCTCACCTCTGAAATTCAGGTCGTTGGGCATCCATGAGGTCTGGAACTGAGTGTTCCTGGCAAAACCTCAAACTGGTCATCAGTGAGCAGGTTATTGGCGAGTAAGTGCCACTTGATAACACAATTGATGGCTCTTTCCATCATTTTGCTGATGATTGAGAGTAGGCAGATAGTACAGTAACTGTTTGAGTTGGATTTGCACTGCTTCTTGTGGACAGAACATACCAGGGTAATTTTCCACATTATTGTGAAAATGCCAGTAGTGTAACTGTGCTGGAACAGCTTGACTAGCAGTACAACTATTTTTGGAGTAGAGGTCATCAGCACAACAGCTGGGATGTTGTTGGCACCCATTGCCATTGCTGTGCTCAGCAATTTCTTAATATCACATGGAGTGATTGAATTAGCTGAAGACTGGCATCTATGCTGATAGGGTGCGTGTGTTTATATCGAGCTGACAGTAATGCTCATAAATTCCATTAAAATTCTAACAGTACTCAATAGTGGACAATATTCTATAGTGAACAGTGTTCTATAGTGGATGATATTCTATAACAGATAGTGTTCAATAGAGGACAATGATCTATAGTGGATGGTATTCTATAGTGGACAGTATTCTATAGGGGATGGTGTTCTATAGGGAACGGTATTCTATAGTGGACAGTATTCTATCGGGGACGATATTCTATAGTGAACAGTATTCTATAGTGGACAGTATTCTATAGTGGACAGTGTTCTATAGTGGACAGTGTTCTATAGTGGACAGTGTTCTATGGGGGACAGTATTCTGTGATGGACATTATTCTACAGTAGACAACGATCTACAGCGGACGATAGTCGATCGTATTCTATAGTGGAAGGTGTTTTGCAGTGAAAAGTATTCTATATTGGATGGTGATCTATAGTGGAGGGCATTCTATAGTTTTTTTTATTCTTTCATATGATGTGAGCATTGCTGGCTAGGCCAGCATTTGTTTCCCACCCCTATTTGCCCTTGAGAAAGTGGTGGTGAGTCGCCTTGAATCAATGCAGTCCATCTGGTGTAGGTATACCCACAGCTGTTAGGAAAGGAGTTACAGATTTTTGACCCAGCAACAGTGAAGGAACGGCGGGTGATTCTGATCCAAGTCAGGATGGTGTGTGACTTGGAGGGGAACTTGAAGGTGGTGGTGTTCCCATGCCCTTGTCCTTCTAGGTGATAGCATGAAAATGAGGCAGAAGTGACTGATTCTCCCTTGTATTACCAAGCTGACATTTGTCAAACACTCCCTTTTTCTGCTCCATCCTACTCTCTAACTCCTTTATCATCCAGGGGATTTTGGCTTTTGTTGCCCTCCCTTGTAGAAATGTACCTAGACTGTATCCAATCCATTTCCTCCTTGAAGGCTGTCCATCCTCCATTAGATTTCTGCCTGGAAGTCTTTGACTCTAATTTACCTGGGCCAGTTCCCTCCTCAATTTGTTGTAATTAACCCTCCTACAGTTAAGTATTTTTATTGTAGATTGCTCCTTCCCTTATGCATAACTAATCTAAATTTTTTACTATGATCACTATTCCCCAGATGCACCCCACTGTGACTTCGCCACTTGACCCACTTCATTCCCTTGGACTAGACCCAGCAACGCCTCCTACTTCATTTAATAGCAAACATACTGATCAAGAAAGTTCTCCTGAACACACTTTGGAAATTCCTCTCTTTCCCCTGCCCTTAACACAATCACTACTGTACTCAATATTGGGATAGTTTATGTTTCCAATTATCACTAGTCTTATTTATGCACCTCTCAGTAATTTCTTTGCAAATCTGCTCCTCTGTCTCCTTTCCAATATTTGACGGCCTACAAAATACTCCAAGTAATGTATTATCCCCTCCATTGTTTCTTAACTCAAACCAAATAGATTCTGCTTTGACCCCTCAAAGACATTTTCTCTTCCTAGCACTGTAATATTTTCCTTAATCAAAACTGCTACCCCTCCTCCTTTTCTTCTATCCTGAATACCATGTACCCAGAAATATTAAGTATCCAATCCTCTCCTTTTTTGAGCCAAGCCTTCCTTATCGCCCTCACATCATATTCCTACGAGGATCTGCAGCTCACCAATCTTACTAACCAAATGCACTCCAAACACGTTATATTTTCTATGATTCCACCTAATTCTGTATTATTTATAACTGTCTCTCCTAGTCCTCTGTGCACCCTGTTTTTACCTTTTAATACTGCAACTTGGTGTCCAACCCAGTGCCAAATTAGTTTAAACACTCTGCATAGATTAACTTGCCCATGAGGATATTAGTCCCAGCTCTATTCAGGTGCAACCTGTCCATCTTTAACAGATCCATCCTGCCACAGACCTGGACAATATGTCTCAGGAATTAGAGGCTCTCCCTCTTGGACCATATCACTAACCACACATTAACCTGTCATAACCTCACATTTCTACTCTCACTAGTGCATAACACTGAGAGTAATCCAGGGATTAATAGCTTTGAGGTCCTGTCGGAGCCAGGTAGAAGGCAAGTTCCTTCTTTTTCAGGTGCAGCAACAAGACAGTTGGGCCTGAAGGTTATATGACTGCTACCCTCAGCCAGAAACCAGTAACGACAACAACAACAAATTGTATATATATAGCACCTTTAAAGTGGCATAGCGCTCCAAGGCAATTCTCAGAAGCATTATCAAGCAACATGTGACAATAAGACACATTTTTTTTACATTCATTCATGGGATGTGGGCGTCGCTGGCCAGGCCAGCATTTATTGCCCATCCCTAATTGCTCTTGAGAAGGTGGTGGTGAGCTGCCTTCTTGAACCGCTGCAGTCCATTTGGGGTAGGTATACCCACAGTGCTGTTAGGAAGGGAGTTCCAGGATTTTGACCCAGCGACAGTGAAGGAACGGCGATATAGTTCCAAGTCAGGATGGTGTGTGACTTGGACAGGAACTTGCAAGTGGTGGTGTTCCCATGTATTTGCTGCCCTTGTCCTTCTAGGCGGTAGAGGTCGCGGGTTTGGAAGGTGCTGTCTAAGGAGCCTTGGTGCATTGCTGCAGTGCATCTTGTAGATGGTACACACTGCTGCCACTGTGCGTCACTGGTGGAGAGAGTGAATGTTTGTAGATGGGGTGCCAATCAAACGGGCTGCTTTGTCCTGGATGTGTCGAGCTTCTTGAGTGTTGTTGGAGCTGCACCCATCCAGGCAAGTGGAGAGTATTCCATCACACTCCTGACTTGTGCCTTGTAGATGGTGGACAGGCTTTGGGGAGTCAGGAGGTGAGTTACTCGCCTCAGGATTCCTAGCCTCTGACCTGCTCTTGTAGCCACAGTATTTATATGGCTACTCCAGTTCAGTTTCTGGTCAATGGGAGCCCCTAGGATGTTGATAGTGGGGGATTCAGCGATGGTAATGCTGTGGAATATCAAGGGGAGATGGTTAGATTCTCTCTTGTTGGAGATGATCATTGCCTGGCACTTGTGTGGCACGAATGTTACTTGCCACTTATCAGCCCAAGCCTGAATATTGTCCAGGTCTTGCTGCATTTCTAAGGAGGTATTAGGGCACATGACCAAAAGCATATAGTCAAAGAGAGGGTTTTAAGTCGCTTCTTAAAGGAGGGAAGAGAGAGAGACCAAGAGGATTAGGAAGGGAATTCCAGAGCTTAAGGCATTGACAGCTGAAGGTGTGGATTAAAATTGGGACTGCGCAAGAGGCCAGATTTGGAGGATCACAGGTAACTCAGAGGGTTGCAGGGCTGGAGGAGGTTACAGAGATAGGGACGGGCCAGGCCATGGAAGCAATTGAAAACAAGGGTGAGAGTTTTGAAATTGAGGCGTTGTTTAACTGGGAGGCGATGTAGGTCAGTGAGCACAGGGGTGATTGGTGAACAGGGCTTGGTGTGAGTTAGGACATGGCAGCAGAATTTTGGATGTGCTGAAGTTTATGGAGGATGGAAGATGGGAGGCCGGCCAGGAATGTGTTGGAATAGCCAAGTCTAAAGATAACAAAGGCACGAATGAGGGCTTTAGCAGCAGAAGAGCTGAGGCAAGGGCGGAGTCAGGCAATGTTACGGAGGTGGAAATCGGCGGTTTTAGTGATGACACAGATATTTGGTCAGAACCTCATCTTGGGGTCAAATATGAGGTCAAGGTTGCAAACAGTTTGGTTCAGCTACATACATTTTCCAGGTAAATGGTTGCTGTCAATGACTAGGGAACGGGGTTTGTGGCAAGGCACAAAAACAATGGCTTTGGTCTTTCCAATATTTAGTTAGAGGAAATTTCTGCTCATCCAGAACTGGATGTTGGGCAAACAGTCTGACAATTTAGAGACTTTGGAGGGGTTGAGAGAAGTGGTGGTGAGGTAGAGCTGAGTATCGTCAGAGTACATGTGAAAACTGATGCTGTGTTTTCAGATGATGTAAGATGAGCAATAGGAGGGGCCAAGCTAGATCTTTGGGGGACACCAGAGGTAATGGTGCGGGAGTGGGAAGAGAAGCCATTGCAGGTGATTCTTTGATTATGGCCGGATTAGATAAGAATGGAACCAGGTGAATGTAGTCCACCCAGCTGGATAACGGTGGAGAGGCATTTGAGGAGGATGGTGTGGTCAACCTGTGAAAGGCTGGAGGCAGGTCGAGAAGGACAAACAGGGATAGTTTACTACCCTCTCAGTCACATAAGAAGTCATTGATAAGAGATATTTTAGTACAGTGACAGGGGCAGTAACCTGATGGGAGCGATTCAAACATGCAGTTCTGTAAAAGATGGACACGCATCTGAGAGGCAACAGCATATTCAAAGACTTTGCAGAGGAAAAGGTGGTTGGAGATGAGGCAGTAGTTTGTCAGGACAGAGGGGTCAAAGGTGGGATATTTGAGGAGAGGGTAATGCCTTCATATTCTTAATGAGCACAAAACAAATCTGAAAATGCTGTGTGTTATAAAGAATCATGTAATGTTAATTCATGTCTGATACATTCATTTCTGTGTTCTTTGTTTCCTTACAGCAATATCATGAGCTTGACCAATGCTTTTGATCTGCCAGAAACCAATCTGACCCAGGAGAACTATGATGAAGTCTTTCAGTACTTAAACAGTACCTATCCAGCAATCGTATCTGACCTGAAATTGAAGACCTGTGACCTGCAAACACTATTGAGTCAGGTAAATGCCCTTAGCACAGACTATTTGTTCAAACTGCCTCAGCAGTGAATTCTTTAAATGCCCTCAGATCCTTCTTACTTCTTTCTCAGCAGCTTTTTTTAGAAGGCAGATAAAAATGAGTATAGTCAAAACTAATGATCATGCACTTTCTATCATTCAATATTGCTGTTTTTCCATAAGTTCTGTCTCATTAAAGTAGTTTCTAAATGTAAATGCTGACGTAGTCAAAGATGTCTATTTTATGTAACATTAAAAGGCCACCAGTCATAAGTGTATATGGAATATTAGCCACCCCTCACTAATGAGACAGCATTATTACCTTAAATAGAAACAAGAAATGCTGGAACCACTCAGCAGGTCTGGCAGCATCTGTGGAAAGAGAAGCAGAGTTAACATTTCAGGTCAGTGACCCTTCTTCGGAACTGGCAAATATTAGAAATGTCAAAGGTTATAAGCAAGTGAGGCGGGGGTGGGGCAAGAGATAACAAAGGAGAAGGTGTAGTTTGGACCAGGCCACATAGCTGACCAAAAGGTCATGGAGCAAAGGCAAACAATATGCTAATGGTGTGTTGAAAGATAAAGCATTAGTACAGATAGGTTGTTAACGGACTGAAGATTGAACAGCAGCAAGTACAAACATGAAAAAAAAAACAGTGGGTAAGCAAACTGAAGAAGCTAAGATGAAATGAAGTAAGCATTAAAAAAAATTGTAAAAAATGCAAAAAAGAAATAAAGAAAAGAAAAAATTATAACTAAAAATAAAAGTAAAATGGGGGGCCCGTCATGCTCTGAAATTATTGAACTCAATGTTCAGTCCAGCAGGCTGTAGTGTGCCTAATCGGTAAATGAGATGCTGTTCCTTGAGCTTGCGTTGATGTTCACTGGAACACTGCAGCAAGCCCAGGATAGAGATGTGAGCATGAGAGCAGGGTGGAGTGTTGAAATGGCAAGCAACCAGAAGCACAGGGTCCTGCTTGTGGACTGAGCGGAGGTCTTCCGCAAAGTGGTCACCCAGTCTGCGTTTGGTCTCCCCAATGTAGAGGAGACCACATTGTGAGCAGCGAATATAGTATACTACATTGAAAGAAGTCCAAGTAGATCGCTGCTTCACCTGAAAGGAGTGTTTGGGGCCTGGGATAGTGAGGAGAGAGGAGGTAAATGGGCAGGTATTACACCTCCTGCGATTGCAGGGGAAGGTGCCATGGGACGGGGATGAGGTGGGGGGGGGGAGGGTAATGGAGGAGTGGACCAGGGTGTCGCGGAGGGAACGATCCCTTCGGAATGCTGACAGGGGAAGGGAGGGGAAGATGCGTTTGGTAGTGGCATCACGCTGGAGGTGGCGGAAATGGCGGAGGATGACCCTTTGGATATGGAGGCTGATGGGGTGGAAAGTGACGGTTCCACCCCATCAGCCTCCATATCCAAAGGATCATCCTCCGCCATTTCCGCCACCACCAGCGTGATGCCACTACCAAACACATCTTCCCCTCCCTTCCCCTGTCAGCATTCCGAAGGATTCGTTCCCTCCGCGACACCCTGGTCCACTCCTCCATTACCCCCCAACATCTCATCCCCATTCCATGGCACCTTCCCCTGCAATCGCAGGAGGTGTAATACCTGCCCATTTACCTCCACTCTCCTCATTATCCAAGGCCCCAGACACTCCTTCCAGGTGAAGCAGTGATTTACTTGGACTTCTTTCAATGTAGTATACTGTATTCGTTGCTCACAATGTGGTCTCCTCTACAATGGGGAGACCAAATGCAGACTGGGTGACCGCTTTGCGGAAGACCTCCGCTCAGTCCGCAAGCAGGACCCTGAGCTTCCGGTTGCTTGCCATTTCAACACTCCACCCTGCTCTCATGCTCACATCTCTATCCTGGGCTTGCTGCAGTGTTCCAGTGAACATGAACGCAAGCTCGAGGAACAGCATCTCATTTACCGATTAGGCACACTACAGCCTGCTGGACTGAAAATTGAGTTCAATAATTTCAGAGCATGATGGGCCCCCCATTTTACTTTTATTTTTAGTTATTATTTTTTCTTTGTTCTTTTTTTCTTTTTTGCATTTTTTACAATTTTTTTAAATGTTTATTTCATTTCATCTTAGTTTGTTCAGTTTGCTTACCCACTGTTTTTTTTTTCATGTTTGTACTTGCTGCTGTTCAATCTTCAGTCCGTTAACAACCTACCTGTACTAATGCTTTATCTTTCAACACACTATTAACATATTGTTTGCCTTTGCTCCATGACCTTTTGGTCAGCTATGTGGCCTTGTCCAATCTACACCTTCTCCTTTGTTATCTCTTGCCCCACCCCCGCCTCACTTGCTTATAACCTTTGACATTTCTAATATTAGCCAGTTCCGAAGAAGGGTAACTGACCCGAAATGTTAACTCTGCTTCTCTTTCCACAGATGCTGCCAGACCTGCTGAGTGGTTCCAGCATTTCTTGTTTTTATTTCAGATTTCCAGCATCTGCAGTATTTTGCTTTTATTATAGCATTATTACCTTAAGAGGTTCAGTTCCTGGAACAACATTCTAAGCTAAGGAAGCTGGTTAATGTCATCAGCTCAGTTGAAGTGATTTATGACTTTAACCCCTTATAGGGACTAAACCAAATCAGGGGTACATCCCTATGAATCTCCTTAAATTATGTTCAAACCAGACAAACTCTTATAGATACTTATTTGGGTCCAAAAAAAATTGAACTAGTTTTCCCTCAAAGAAAGAAAACTAACAGAGAATATTACCATTTTTCGGATAGCCTATTTTTAAATAACTATGGCTAAGTCATAAATATTGCAGATTTATAAGAGTCTGGGAAACTCTCTTCAATACGTATCTCTCCACTTTAAGAGACACAGTGGGGGTTCTTGTAGTTGTATACAGAATGCTACATGAGATGATTTATTAACTTTTATATATTTATTAAAGAATTTAACATGCATTACACTTTTAAGTGCATAAGTATACTACAATATCAAAGATTACGAAGAGATGTAAAACATAATCTTATTTCTAAAATAGAATCCAAAAGTTCAACCTTAACAATGTTACAGCAAAATATCTTAGAATATCCATCAAAATTCAGAGTAAACTGTTACCTTAAATTCCCCGAGTAAACCTCCTGCTTAACAAAACAAAACAAAACACTCTCGGTTAAGAGCAGAATTCTCTTGTCACGCAGTCAGCCGTTCTGACCATAGGCTGAGAAGCATTGATGAGGAATTTCAATACCGCTGATTTTTCAATTCAAAACTCTTATGTTTATACTGTTCCTAATCTATTAACTCATCTTTTGGAATGTAGGTGTTACCTTTCTGTGCGTGTTTTTCCTGCTTTCGTTATCCATATATGGTAATATCATTAGCTACTTATTCCCGATTAATTATCTGCTGAGCGTTCCCTTCTCATGGTGTTGTGAGCTTTTATCTGGTCAAATGTTTGTAGTGTTTTATAGTAACACTAAGACTTAACTTTATAAATATGTTTTATACTTAAAAGATTTTTAATTTAATTTGTGCAGTAATTGTTTTTGTAGGTAACATTCCATTTTGTGATTGATCATCTGTGATGGTTCTTTGATGGTACCTTGCACCACCTCCTTAAGTCAGTCTGTCTATATCATTAATATTATCAACTAATTAGGATTATAGTTATCAGTACAGACCATGTATAGCCTGTCTCATTTAACTTAAAAGGTGTTTCTGGTTCACATTCCATTGTAACAGGGATGTTCATGGATTTTTAACTCTGCCCTTAAAGGGAATTTCAGTGAGTCTTGGAAACTGACCATTTATTCAATCTTTAATTCTAAAAGGTATAATTTATTAATCATATCTAAATTCTACCTAATTAAGCCTATTATACCTATATTTCATCACACAGTGGCATCACTGAACCCTCACCCTTTAGTCAGTTTCTAAATGAGGCAAAGATAATCCTCATAAGTAAAGCCTTTGGTATATTTTTTTCTGTGCTCTGCAACTCTTTTAAAGTTTCTCTATTAATCGCTATTAATTCTGCAGTCTCCTACAGAAACCAATGGTTGTCACTGTGCATTCACAAGATGTATGTTGGCACACACCACAATGGCGATGTATGTCCATGGCTTTGTGGCTTAGTCTGGCTCTTTATCCAACCTGATTGGCACATAATCAAGTGCCGATGCCTCTTCACAAATCTTTTCAACTAACTCCAATCTCCTTTTATATAGGGCGTCGAAGGCACTGGGTTGGCCTTTATTGTCTTTACTGAAGCTATTACAAAAATGCCCGTCTCTCCCTTATGGTCAATTTTGTTCTTCGTAATGCTATTCTGTCTTGGACTTTCTTCAATGTTTGGGAATATAGAAGGTGTGCTGGTACCAATTGAAGATTTGAAACTCTTGCCAAAGAAGTTGCCCAAGGAACTTATTACTGGTAAACACAAACCCTCCATTTACTTATCTATTGTTTCAGCTGTTAGTCTAGACCATAAAACAACTACTATTATCTCCTATAATAAAACAGAAAGTGCTGGAAATACTCAGCAGGTCTGGCAGCATCTGTAGAGAGAGAAGCAGAGTTAACGTTTCAAGTCAGCGACCCTTCATCAGAACTGGCAAAGTTTAGAAAGGTTTTAAGCAAGTGAAGTGGGGGTGGCGGGGGGGGAGGGTGAAAGAGAACAAAAGGGATGGTGTGCGATAGGGCAGAGGGCTGGAGAGTGTGCTAATGTTGTGCTGAAAGACAAAGCATTCATGCAGAGAGAGTGTTAATGACAGGGCGGCACAGTGGCGCAGTGGTTAGCACCGCAGCCTCACAGCTCCAGCGACCCAGGTTCAAATCCGGGTACTGCCTGTGTGGAGTTTGCAAGTTCTCCCTGTGTCTGCATGGGTTTCCTCCGGGTGCTCCGGTTTCCTCCCACATGCCAAAGACTTGCAGGTTGATAGGTAAATTGGCCATTATAAATTGCCCCTAGTGTAGGTAGGTGGTAGGGAAAATATAGGGACAGGTGGGGATGTGGTAGGAATATGGAATTAGTGTAGGATTAGTATAAATGGGTGGTTGATGGTCGGCACAGACTCGGTGGGCCGAAGGGCCTGTTTCAGTGCTGTATCTCTAAACTAAACTAAATAATGAACAGCTCTGTCCAAAAGCACAAACAAGGAAAACCAAATTTAAGGCAGGCACATGGTTAAAAAATAAGATAAAATAAAATGAAATAATAAAATAATAATAAAAAAGGGCCAGTCATGCTCTTAAATTATTGAACTCAATGTTCAGTCCGGAAGGCTGTAGAGTGCCTAATGGGAAAATGAGGTGCTGTTCCTCGAGCTTGCACTGATGTTCACTGGTACTATTATCTCCTTTTGAGTCATGTTTATCAAGCAATCTTACTATTCAATCTCACCTGAAAGCTCCCACTGTCCCTTAGCATCCACAGCCTTCTGGGGAGAGAGGTCCAGAGTTCCACTGCTCTTTGTGTGGAAATAGTTCTTCCTGATTTCCCTCCTGAATGGCCTTGCTCTAATTTTAGGATTATGCCCCTTTGTTCTTGATTCCCCCACCAGAGAAAATAGTTTCTCCATAGCAACCCTATCAAATACTCTTAACATTTTAAACGCCTTAATTAGATCACCCTTCAACCTGCCGTACTCAAGGGAATAATGACCATGTTTACCCAGCCTGTCCTCATAAGTTAAACTTCTAAGTCCCAGTATCATTCCGGTGAATCCGGGCTGAACCTGTTCCGAGGCCATTCCAGTATATCCTACCTGAGCTGTAGTGCCCAGAACTGAACGTTATACTCCAGATGTGATGTGGCCAAAGCTTTATCCAACTTTAACATAACTTCCTCCTCCTTTTATTCCAGTCTCCTTGAGATAAAAGCCAATATTCCATTAGCCTCCTTGATTGCTTTTTGCACCTGTGTATTATCTTTTAGTGATTTGCATACTTGGATTCCAAAATTTCCTTTCCCTTCTACGATGCCTAGTTCTCACCACTTAGAAAATACTCAGATTTATCTTTCTTGGGTCCAAAGTCGATGACATCACGCTTGCCCACATTGACCTCCATTTGTCATAGGTTTGCCCATTCACTTAGTCTGTCCATGTCCCACTCCAACTTCTGCTCTCATCTGCATTACTGTCCCTCCTAACCTAGTGTCATCTGCAATATTGGATAGACAACTCTCTAGTCTTTCATCCAAGTCAAGGCCCCGCTTGGCAATGTAAAGGGACTCAGAAAATGCTCTGAGGGCTGAGAAACATGTGTAAGAAAATCACCTGGGGTTAGTGGTATTTTCCCTGCCTTGTGGGGAAGCAACTAGTTTAATTTTATTGATATCATTATTTTAGTAGCTGTATTTTAACTTAATATGACTTTGTTATAATGAGGTTTTATTTATAAAATATACCAAACCCGTCAACTTTTACCATCCAAGCTCAGAAAGAGCAGCATTTCCAAGCGTAAACATTTATTTATTTTTATCGATTCTTGAGTAAAAGTGTAATATAGTGGGACCTATGTCTTTGCTAAACATCAAACAGCCCCAGATGTTGTTATATTGATTGCAGAACTTCCCAGTTGTAAAAAAAACCCAACATTAACAACATTCAAACTAGTACAAAGCCTGAACTTTAAAACCCAGGCTAAATATTGGAGAGAAAGTTCAACAACTTCTTTTAAATTGAGTGGACAGTTTCTTTCTGTATCTACTTGTCACATCTGTAAATATTCAGTCTGGTTTCGCTGATAGGACAAAAATCAGGCTATAATGGTTTGTCAAGCTTCTAGGAACTTAAATAGACTTAACTTACACACATGATTTACTGTTGGATTAAAAACTAATTCACACATATGAGTAGAGGGTTCCAAAAAATGTGATTTCCTTTCAAAATAATTGCTGAAACCAAAAATGTTTCTGTGATTTTTAAACAAATACATACAAATATTAATCCAAATGGGAGATCTTAAAGGGTTGAATTTGATGGGCCCTCTCAGGATTGGAACAGAGGTGGCGATGCCTATAAAACTGCGAGGAAGGCAAGGGGGTGGAGTGTCCATTTTCCTGATATCTTCCAATTTAGTTCTGGGCAGGGAAGGCCAAGGATGGCCTTCCTGCCCAGAGGCCAATTGAGGCCCTTATGTGGCCAATTAAAAGACCACTAAAGGGCCTCTTCCTGTCCCCATTGGTATTTTACCGGTGGCATTGGGGTGCCTCCGTCACGTGAGAAGGCCACCCAGTAACTCATGGGAGCCTCCATGTGGGCTTGGGGGTGGGGGCCTCCTCTGTGGGCAACCTGTGGCTCATAGAGGCCCCCCAGTGGCACAGGCTGCCCCTGTGGCATCACCAACTCCTCTGCCCTCATAAACCCACTCCTCTGACCCCTCACCGGGGCCTGCCTGAGTGGCCCTGGCAAACCCACCCTCACTTACCTGCTGTCCGGGCTCCAGCACTGCTCTTCCTCAAGTGACTGCTGCAGTTTCAGCAGTAGCCACTGCTGTCGGTGGTGCTGCTGAGACTGCAGATCTGCCAGCCCTCTGGTTGGCCAGCAGCTCTTGAGGGTGGGATCCCCATCCTTAAAGGGATGGGGTTACGGCGACGGGCAGTTAATTGCCCCAGTGCTGTGAATTGCAGCTGGGGATACGGCAAAGGGCCAAGGTGGGGTTCCCCTCAACTTTTTGGCCCAGCATCGGGACCCCCGCCGACTGCATTAAATCCAGACCAAAGTTTACTTACAATTGAGACCTGTCCCTGTACAATCAGAGAAAATGAGAAGTTGTATGTAGAGAAAGGATGGGGTAGTTTCCTCCAATTGCTTATGTTAGTGAAAAATAACATGGGGAATCCCACTTTATTTTCACTGATACTTTGTCAGTAACATTACAGAACAGAGGAAACCTACCTGTGTATGTTATGTCGGGTTTGATTTTCATAAATAGTGCTTTTTTGCCAGGCAGTGGATGGGGGAAGCTCACGGCCTTCCCATTGGAGGTGGCGTGAGGTTCCAGTCATTTTTATCGTTGGGTCTCATTTGAATAAATTTAGTGAACTGCCAGTGTGAAATATACTCCTTTTAGAGAGCTCACCAATGAGTGGTAAGTCTGACAGGGCTGGTGTGCAGCAGCACCTTGAAGGGGAAGTGGCGGTGGGGGGCAAGGGAGCAGCAGCTTATAATGGCTGGGCAAGATTTTTGTAGCACCGACAGCAGCAAGAAGATCAAACATTGAAAACCTTTAAGGCTCAAAACACACGAGTAAACATCCCAATTTTCCTTGACTGCAGCTAAGGATGATGTTAAAGTCATCACTCAAATTGACTGCTCCCTGGCTTCTTAGTGAGTGGGAGATTGAACAGGTGGTAGCCATGTGGATAGAGATGAAAATGGCAGCGGGAAGCAAAACCTCTGACCCTGATTTCTATTTATTCATGAGCCTGTTTCGGGGGGAGTTCTGGCTGTCAGGATTAAGGCCTGCAAAAAAAATTCAGAACAGACGGATAATAAGCCATAAGTCAGCTCTTCGCTTTCCCGCCCAAGTTTGTTCCTGATACTGCCTCATTTTTAGGTGGGGCTGTAGGGAGATGAAAGTCACTGCTCATTGTGTTGGAATGCGATGGTTCTGCTCAGTCGAGCTAAACAAATTCTCGTGTTCTCTCTTACAGGCATGATTTGTCTGGTGTGCTTTTTCATTGCCTTCATATTTGTCTTAAATTCCGGAAACTACTGGCTGGCCCTTTTTGACGGTTATGCTGGCTCCATACCTCTGCTGATCATCGCTTTCTGTGAGATGACGTCTGTTGTATATATTTATGGCATCGACAGGTAATAATATGACACTTTTATTTGAGTTTCGTTCATAAAAAAAAAATTCTATGTTGAAGGAGAATACTGTATGTGATGTTTAGCCGAGTTTGGTAAGAAATATGAGGCAGAGACTGAAACAAAGGCAGCAGGCTGCTGATCATAATGGAGCCTTCTTTATTCCGTTTTACATTCACTTTCCCTTTTGGCTCATGTGTGCATACTAGCCTCAAGTGAACAACATGTACAATGCAATTCTCAAAATACTACACTGTGCAGATAGTTTTTGCATAGTATGTTCTTGTTCTCTTTACTCCCCTTGCTCCCCTGTCTCCAGTTTCAGAAAGAAGAATTAATTATCATCCCATCTTATTTCTTTTATTCATGCATTATAAATTATTCAGTAATTCATACATAATTCACTCTAACCAAGTGATGAAGCTCAGCTTTGCAGATGTAACAAGAGTTTTCAAATGATGTTTATTTTGATGATACTTTTAAGGTTGCCAGCTCTTGTTGGATGTATTCCTGAAAGTTTCACCACATAACTTCCTCTCTCTAACAGCCCTGCACAGGCAAACAGCCTTTTTTTCCCATTTCCAATATTTCTATAGTGAATAAACTAAAGTATTCAAAGAATATGTAAAAAAAAACATTTTTTAATGCCCCTGTGATTTTTCTCCTGGGTTGCTCACAGCAGAGCTCAGGAAATTAATCTTCAATTCCTGGAGACTCCAGGGCAGCCCTGGAGGGCTGGTAACACTTGATGCATTGTGGCACTATTGGGATTTGCAATTGAGGAAGATGAGGAACACTCATGAATGCACGGGGATAAATTCCATCTCTGTACATCACTGTTTATCATTCTTGTGTTCTAGGGTCAGATACTATGTTTTATTGAAAAATTAACTTGGTGATTTTGGAAATATTTATGCACAAACTGTTTTATGATATCATTAGGGAGAGCAATTTGATGTCGGTTACATTTGCTTAGAGACTGACAGTTTCACTGCCTCTTGGAACTCATGGGAGTAATTGTCCAAGTCCATAATGCTGGGAGGCAGTTTCGTCCACCGCCATTGCAAATCAGAAACGTGCTGACACACTGCCCATGGTTTTCCATCCATTAAAATGCATCAAGTTTCCCCAGTCCATGCACAGAAAATTACCTCACTTTGTAAGATACTTGGGCAACAAAATGTACCACACACAGTGTAGTCAATTTGAACCCCTGCTGCGTGGGAACAGTGCATGGGAAGGGTTAAAATTGGGGAGGTGTTCTTACTAGCTTGATGTACCATTTTTATCTCCGTCAGCTTTCCAGGCGGCTAAGGGTCCTGCTACAGGCAGCCGAGCATCTCATTAGTATTTAAATATTTGGGTCCGATGATGTCAATTGGACCCCGATGCAATCTTAACTCCTGATAGCCTAGTGCGGGACCTTTCTGGGAAACCAGGATGATGCCCAGATGAAACCCAGGAAAGTGGAATTTTTTGATGTGCTGTCTTTTCCTAGTGAGCAAGGAAGAGTGGAAATGCTCATCTGAGCTGTATTAGGAAACCTTGGACATTCCCAGGCTTACCTCACCTTTCCCTGACTTTGTTCTTTGTCGATGTATGATACCAGTGGGAATATGATTTATATTGAGAATTGTTTGGGAGGAAGGGAAGCAGATTGTATTCACTCTAATCACAGTATCAAAGCAAGAGAAAAGATGAAAAACCTTTAAGATGTAAATTAACAAAAAAACTAATGCATTTCATGATACTTTTAGCAATGCTTTGACCCTCAGTGGCTATTTTAACCTTGCACTGTGATTACTACAAATGGACTGATTAGAATTAGTTGTATATCCATCATGCTGTTTGCAAATCTTCTACAAAGCTTTTTGAAATAGATCATTCTGCACTTCACAGTTGACCGTCCTTTGGCTAAAATCATTTTTATCCACTCATGCCGATACACTTATCATTCATGTTTGTTCTTCAATATTTGCTTCCAGTCAATAAAACAACAATGCACTCCCTTTCCCCTGCCTTTCATGAAGGCCTTGATTCCTAGCTGGGGTGTGGGGGAGGGTTTGTGGCATAACAGCTGATCCCAATCCTGTCCAATTACTGCTTTTCCCACTCACACATCTTTACCTGTGGACTCCTCGAAGGATCTAAGCCTTAGCTTCCTCCTGTTTCTCGTCTACACGCTGCCTCTTGGTAACATCATCCAAAGACATAACATCAGGTTCTGCATGTACACTGCAATAAAGGCCTGCTACTCGGCCCGAACCCGATGGGATCAGATGACATGTGTCGGGTTCGGGTCGGGTTGCAATTCTGGGTCCAGCATTCGGGCTCAGGTCGGTTCGGGCCGGATCGGACACGCTCTATCACCACCTCAGGCAAGTGACTCTAATGTTAATTTACGTTTTGGGCTTTAAAGGTGGTTTTGTTACAGTTATTTTAAGCTTGTGCAGGTAAGGAACAAAGTGAAAAATGGAAGGTAAGTTAACTGATGGTTGGGTCAGGTCCAGCACGGGAAAAAAATGGAAGGACTCGCATCGCATCGGGTCGGGCTCGGAGTCAGATAGCGTTCTGTCGGGCTCGGACCGGGTCTCATTTGCAGACCCGAGCAGGCCTTTACACTGCAACACCCAGTTCTACCTCACCACCACTTCTCTCGATCCCTCCACTGCTGTTGTGTTGTCAGACTGCTCGTCCAACATGCTGGATTATCTGCAAATTTCTCCAATTAAACATTGGGAAGACTGAAGCCATTGCCTTCGGCCCCCACCACAAACTCCATTTCCTCGCCACCTCTATCTCCCTTCCTGGCCACTATGTTGGGGTGAACCAGACTGTTTGGCAGCCTAGTTGATCGTGAGCTACTGGCCTTATATTCTCTCCGTCGCAAAGACTGCCTCTATAACATTGCCAGTTTCCACCGTATCCCATCTGTGCTGAAACCCAATGTTCTTTTGGCCAGCCTCCCACCTTGCAACCTCCGTAAATTCAAGTTCACCCAAAACTCTGCTGCCCTTATTCTAATTTGCACCAAGTTCTGGTCACACATCACCCCTGAGCTTGCTGACTTATATTAGCTTCACGTTCACCACTACCTCAAATTTAAAAATTCTCATCCTTGTTTTCAAATGCCTGCACCCCTCCTGATCTTTGTAACTATCAGCAGCCCTGCAACCGTCTAAGAGCTCTGCAGTCGTCCAACTCTGACCGCATGTACCCAGTTCCCTTTGCCCTACCATATGTGCCCGTGCCTTCAGCTGTATAGGCTTTAAGCTCTGGAATTCCCTCCTTACATCTTTCCACCTTTCCCTCCTCCTTTAAGACTCTCCTTAAAGACCCTCCTTAAAGACCACCACTTTGACCAAGCTTTTAGTCACTCCACCTAATACTGCCTTCTTTGGCTTGGTGTTCATTTCTGTCTATTATGCTCCTGTGAAGCACCTTGTGACATATTCCTACATAAATGTGCTATTTTATCAAAATTGTTTCATTTAAACCACGAGATAATTTGATTTATTGAGCAAACTGACTTTGAATTAATCGGAGTAGGCTGTATTATAAAATACATGAAGTATGTAGCATTGACACTGATGTGAACTGTTTTTAACTGATCTGGTATTCAGCTATCATGCCTGAATTTCAAAATGCCACTTATTTTTTAAACCAGAATAAATTCATATCTAGCATATCGAACTACAGTAGAACTGACCTGTGGGTTCTAGGACAGTCGCACATGCGTATGTAAGAACTTGGGTCAGGTGCCAGAGGGCTGGTACCCCCTGTAGAAATGTACTCAACCACAGAAGAAAATGGAACAAAATTGGGAGTGAGTGGGGAAAGCACCAAAAGTGTAATTACATCTTTAAAATTGCTCCCACTAAATAAGCCTCATGGTCTAAGTAATTCATGGAGAGATACAGCACTGAAACAGGCCCTTCGGCCCACCAAGTCTGTGCTGACCATCAACCACCCATTTGTACTAATCCTACATTAATCCCATATACCTGACCACATCCCCACAATTCTCCTACCACCTACCTACGCTAGGGGCAATTTACAATGGCCAATTTACCTATCAACCTGCAAGTCTTTGGCTGTGGGAGGAAACCTGTGGCAGAAACCCAAGCACCTGGCAGAAACCCACACGATCACAGGGAGAACTTGCAAACTCCACACAGCCAGTACCCAGAACCGAACCCAGGTCACTGGAGCTGTGAGGCTGCAGTGCTAACCACTGCACCACTGTTTTGAAGGCATATTTTACCAAATGCTTGGCTTGGCTATCATTCTGAAATTAAACAATGATGCATTAGAATGAACAAGAAATTTCCACCAATTCTTTTACTTATGAGGAAGAGAATGGTGAACATGAAGTTCAATAGTTGTCCATCTCTTGCTAGATACTGATAAAGAGCCTCTTTGTATTTATACATCTGTGTATCTGTATTATGTTATCTATTTTACAGATTCAACAACGACATCAAATGGATGATTGGTCACAAGCCAAATATCTTCTGGCAGGCTACCTGGAGAGTCATTAGCCCACTCATAATGTTGGTCATATTCGTGTTTTACTTTGTAGTTAAAGTGAAAGAGGAGCTGTTATACATCGTTTGGGATCCAGATTATGTAAGTATACTTTTAAATTAATATAGGCCAATTTCTCTTAGGAGCAAGTTGAATTTCTAATCAAAAACATGTTTGTAACAGCAATTGCTCCTGCCTACAATTTGCCGTCCGATTATCACTATTTGATACCTCGGATAAACTGACTCCAGACACTTGTTTTCATGCATACCGACCATTGTAAGTCATAAGGCCTATATTTGAGGCTGATTTTGAGTATGTCAACTTTGTTCAGACGGTTAGTAAATATTAGTTCTCTAAGTTGGAATGAATTTGTCTTAAGTGGATTAACTAGTAAAACACACTATATTGTCAAACCAACATTTCTGAGTGAGTATAGAGTGACTGTTCCATTGGAAAAGTACTGGACAGCCCTAATCTGTGCCATTGGTCCCAATTTTAAAGGGGGTGAGCCCCACAGTGGGTGGCCTACCCAGGGAATTCAGCGCTGGCTGAATTCTTTGGTATCTCCTCCAAGCTTTGCAGTTACTTTTCTCTATAATAACATTGCTAATGTGACTGCTCAGTCTTCAGAATGGGCTAAAAAATCTATTGGAAAATCCTGACTGTATATGCACTCTAATTGCATGCTGTGTCTAATTAACTAACTGTGATTCTCAACAGGAATATTTCCCCAGTGTTTCTAAGGTGCCTTATCCTGGTTGGGTGACTGTGATCATAGTAATTGTGGCCGGAATACCAAGTTTGGTCATACCTTGTACAGCCATCTACATGCTCATCAGAAACAAGTGCCGGAAGAAGGATGACAAGCAGGGCCTTGTCCAGTCAGCATCTGTTGCCTCACTGAATGGAATAGTCAACAATGGGGTTTAACGGGACTCTACAAAGCAACAATGGCAATTTGCACTGCCCACTTTCAGCAAACACTGAATTCAAACAAAAAGAAAAGCACATTACTGGAGCATGACAAATATCTAAATTTCTTCTTATTTTTATTTTGATGCAAGACAATATTTTTATATATGATGATGCAGTAGATGACTTCCTGGCACATCATTGCTTAGAGAAATGTCCATTTGTTTATGTATATCTTAACAGAAAATGAGTCAGAAACAGAAGTTAGATGCTCTGAATTGTTATTTTGTACCATTAGTGAAAGGGATACCTCTATTGCCAGTTAATGTGCTGCAGGTGTTTACTTCATGCTATTAGCACCTTAGGACGTTCCACCACGTTAAAGGTGCTATATCAATACAGGTTGTTGTTGAAGTAGTTATCTCATATCAACATCTATATTCATTTAGGGTCCAGCATCTGCTGGCCACAAAACCTCAATTAAACCAGTGATATACGTACAGTTCTGTATACTGTTGTTAAAATGTTTTGATGCTTCAAAGGTTACCATAGCGATCAGGCTTGTCCTGCAACGGCAAATGAGAGGGATATAGAGGCAGTTATTAATTTCTGTACAAGAGGTTACTCTCAGGATCAATTGCTATTCGGAGCAACGTTCTTTAACAGTTGTAAAAAAGTGATGTTCGCTGTTTAGTTTCCTTCGCCCCTGTACTGCGGTTTTTATGTGAAGAAGAATATATTGGTAATCAGGTCAGTTGTCTAATTCGCATTAATAGTCGATCAGTAATATGTCATTTGGCTACACTGAGCCAATTATGTTTATGCCATTAACTTAAGGAGACAAAAATGGGCATTATTATTAATGCCTTAGCTTACTACTGGATTGGACACCACAATCACCATCAACAGAGTATTAGCATTCTAATTCTGAAACTACTGTACCTTCTCCCTCACAGTTGCCACTGGGCACCTAAACTATTCACTTCTATTGAATACAGCAGGTGTGGTGATATAACATGGCTTTTTGCAAATATGTACCAAGACCTTTGTTAGAAGGTAAATGAAAAGACAACTTTAATTTCAAATGTTTTCAGGCTGCTTAAACTGATTGATATGGTACCTCCTCCCCCGACCCAAACCAGTACAGCCTCTTTCTTTCTGATTTGCAAAATCAAAGGTTAATGTTTTAAAAGACCAAACTGCCATGGAGGCCCAGAGTTGGCAAGGAACCTATTGTGAACTTTGCTGCTTGTTCTTGCCAGTGAGTCATCAAATCATGTGGATTGTGAACTTGCTGTGATCCTGCATGGTGGGATAACTATGAAAGATGAAGGGAAAGACAAGGGTGCTTGCAGGTCCCTGTACAGATCATAATGAAGTTAATAAACGTTTTTATGTCATTTTCCTGCATGACCAATTACAGAGACTAAATTTGCATATTTATTTTCTTCACATTTCAGAAATGTTTAGAAGAAATTTAAAGGAGAAATACCTGATAAGTTTTTGCAAAATAAAACCTCTTCATTTGGAGACCCAATGTGCTTTCAAGGAAATTTGCATTGATCTCATTTTGTCCAGAAATTGAATGAAATCCTCCCAAATAGGTCAATGGTCACAAGTTTCCTGAAGTTCACCCCTGGCAAACTGATGTTCTTTTGGAAAGGCATTCTAAAAGATAAATTACAATCTAAGGTTTTGTCAGAGTACACAAGAAACACTTCTCACTGCACAGTCGGAGACTGGAATTCCACAGAGTCTCTTTTGGGAGGCTGCGCCCTGGGCACAAAGCCTCACTCTACCAGGGCTGAATTTTCCCGGTTGGGTTGCGATCTCAACGTCAGCTTCAATTCCAGGTTGTGAACCCAGAAGTGGCCATGGCAGGATGTCGCTGGCAAACTTCCTGGAGGCAACCAATTAAGAACCCACTTCTGGGAACCCGTCCAATTAAGGACAGTGGGTGGACTGGAGAGGTGGGCAGCCCAATAGGACAGCCTAAAACGATGTCCAGCCAGCAGTCCCATCGGGAGATGTGGACACTGCTGAGGCCGTCAGAAGACCGCATGGACGCCTCAAAATGGAGGTGCTCTCTGCAACATTGTAAAAATATTTTAAAAATACACGTAGCTTCAGGCCATCATTGTAAAGGGGATCCCCTCCACAGGATGGCTTGCAACTGTGGCTGTTCCATCCCAGCAGGTCTGTACCAAGGTGATAGAGAGGAGGCGTCAATGGTCCACTCTGTCCTGCTGCTAGGAGGCCACCTCAAATTACCTGTGGGCTGTCGGCCTCAGCAGGATGCCCATCCGCTGTCGGGGAAGATGACAGCGTGGCATCACCTTTCCCCCAGTTGGCCCGTTAATGGGCCTGATTGGCTTCCTGCTGCTGCCAGGGCTGGAGGGGCGGGGGTGGTAGCCTCTGCCTCATTGACTCCATCTCCAGCAAGATCGCTTGGAGCCAGGAATGCATTGCGTAGCCGACCTGACCAGCAAGTTTCCAAAATAAAAAGAGAAAGTGCTGGAAATACTCAGCATGTCTGGCAGCATCTGTGGAGAGAGAAACAGACTTCATGCTTCAGGTCAGTGACCTTTCATCAGAACTGGCAAAGGTTAGAAATGTAATAGGTTTTAAGCAAATAAAACGGGGGGTGGGGGAAAAGAGAACAAAAGAGAAGGTGTTGATAGGACAGAGGGCCAGAGAGATTAACTGACAAGGAGGTCATGGGGCAAAGGCAAGAGAAAGCTCACTGTCCTGAAATGTCAACTCTGCTTCTCTCGTCACAGATGCTGCCAGACCTGCTGACTATTTCCAGCATTTTCTCTTTTTATTTCAGATTTCCAGCATCTACAGTATTTTGCTTTTATTTTAGAGCCATTTTCCAACTTTGCTCCAGGTCCCATCTCTTACCCTGCCGCTGAAGGACCAGGAAAATTCAGCCTACTGAAGCAAGGCAATGTATTATAATAACCATGGTGATGTTGATTTACCAGTGTGTGTAGTGGAATCCGGTTATAATGATTGACCTGAGCAGATCCCAAATTTATCAATAAAGCCAACTGATCACTGCATCCGAAAGTAGCGGGTGAGCAGCCGGAACATCATATTGTGGGGTTGAAACAACTAATCGGAAACAGCAGCTCAATCCACCAGCACACGATCCAAAAATACTTGCCCATGTAAAACAGTAACTTCATTCCAATTAAAGTCCACTGAAGGAATGTTGAAAGTCACTTTTAAAAGAATGGCTAAAAGTTAAACTAAATGTAATGGGAATGGGAAAGGAAAATCTGGCAGGGTGGATCAGCCAGCAGCAGTAGAGGCCACTTGCTTTTCCTTACATTGAAATTAATGGAGAGAAAATCCATTGGGTTCTGTAAAGGGGATCTGATCATCCCTACTCGATTTTCCTTCCTGTATTGTGCTGTTTAACACCCCGGTGGTAATGATGAGCATTTAACCAAATGTTACAGCTTAACAATCTATCAGCATCAGTACAAATCTGAATTTAAAGCAAGTAATAAATTCAATATGTGTAGGAGCCCCATTATGATGAAGTGATGATACAAGATGGATCAGTGATTCCGGACTTAAGTCCTGAACCCAGATCATAACTTCAGGTCTATGGATAAAGGTGGCTAAAGATTACTTAATGCTTAATTTGAAAGCCCAACTATTCTAGTTTTGCATTGATTTTCCATCATTTCCCTCCAACAGAATCTTTAAAAGATTTTAAATTGTAGTAGAACCATTCCACCAAATGGATATTGATATGTAAACATCTTTTGTGACATACTATTGTTTAGAATTTTGGGTTTTGCCAAAATCACTGGGTGAACTTATTCAGCGATGTCATTGTGACTGAAGCTGTGTTAAATTAACAACAGACATAGTTAAAATAACAAAATCAGTGACACTGTCTGGGAAATGATTACTGATGTATTATGGACTTTATAACATAGGCCTCAGTAACTCCCCCCACTTCAATCCCTTTGTGTCCTCCACACTCATTTAAATCAACAACAAAAAAAACCCCACGACCTAGCTGCTGTGGATCCTTCCCACAATGAGCCTTTGGTAAACGTACTGCCATGTGTAGTATTGAACCATAGAGATCCTCACTGAAAGCTTCCTGCTGAGTTAGCCATCACGAGGGAGATGTGTCAAATAGCTTCAATAGCCCTTGACTAAAAAGGGAGGAATTAGCTGTGGGTTTCTGTTCACTATCCAGTTACCCACACTAATCGAGCCAAGGATAACTTCAGTTGTGGCTGCAACATCCTCTCCGCTTAAAAGAAAGCCGCCTGTTAACACTTGCTGTTCTGCTTCACAAAAGGGTGAGATATTGGGCAGCTGCCAACATCTCTGTGGAACTATATGGTAGCAAGAGTCACTACCTTCAGAAGAAGGGAAGGAAACTGGTCAAAGAAAAGTCCAAATATTGTGGATGGGAATGGATTGCTTTATGGCGTTTGTTTCTTTAAAAAAGGTACTGCTGATAACAGCCACATTTTAAGGGTAACCACAATGTTTGCAAGTTTTTGAAGGAATCCACATGTAAGAGGAAACTAAGAACAACTTCAGAGATCCGACTGCATTCCGACTTCATTCAATACAACCCACATTGTGTATGTTTTATTATCAAACTCAGGGCTTACTTTACATTTGTCACCTTGTTATCGATTAACAAATATCTCTCTGTATTTGACACATCTATCCTGACAGATTGCTTTATTTTAATCACTTATCCTCGTGATTTCCCAATTCTATATTCAGGACATCTAAACAAATGACGTTGACCCTCTGTAAGATTTGGCTCCTCCCAGCTCCCCTCCATCTGAATATAAATCGTGGATTTTCTCAGTAGCAGATTATCCAGTACTTTATTGTTAAAGAGATAACATATTAATTGCAAGAAAAGTAGGAAGTTACAGAATAGCTAAGAACAGGAATCTGAACATATCCCTCCGTATGATCCCAGTTGGATGAGATGGCAGCAGAAAGGGAGAATGATTGTGTTATGGGTGAAAACACTGATGTTTTGATGGAGGAGAGGCCTAAGTGGGACAATAAGTTTCAGTATGTCCTGAGCTGTGTTGGATTTGCTGTGGGACTGGGAAACATATGGAGGTTCCCATACCTTTGTCAGACTTATGGAGGTGGTGAGTATACAAGCACAAAGATGGAGGGGAAACTTGTATGCAGATTGCTATGGTTAACCTATGTGAATTTCTCTGTATTTTGGAGTTTCTTTGGAAGTCACTGTGCAACGAGAGGGTGAACACGTACTACAGAAGACAACATTCCTTTGTTCACTGTTTTAGCAGAGGCACCTAAGCATTTAAAATAAGTAGTTTAACACCTGCATGGAAATAATATACAAAGGAATGTCATTAAAACAAATTCAATGTCTGTCTACCAATATATCGACAGTGATTGCTAAGTTTAAGGATCTTCAGTAATTTCTATGCTGGGTTTTTGTATGTTGAAATTACCAAAACACAAAGTTAATCATATTTCTTTTTCTATCCATCAGAAACACCTATCATTTTGACAATAGCATATGGTTTGGTTATACTAGAGTATGATTTTCAGCTTCCTCAATTGTTTTCCAGTCAGGATGTCACCGGGCTTCACAATAAGATAACTTGCATGAATTCCTTTTGCAAAAAATGTTGCTGTTGACAAGTTTGCCATCTAGCATAAGCTCGTTAATGTGTTAGTTACTGTCACACAGCATAATTTCATCCATTGGCATTTCAATGTGTTGTTAACCAGGGGATTAGTCAACACTTAGTTGCTAGTTTGTCAACAAGTTGCCCAGTCTGGTCAATCAACTCGAGAAAAAGTGACCGGATATGTGGTGGCATGGGGTTACTGTGTCTCAACATGTGAGTAAGCTGAGTTAACAGGTTTTAATTATATGAGTATGTTAGTTCATCTCTTTTCATACAATTACCCTCAGTATGTGATTGACTATTTCACCCTAGAAAGGATTTAGAAAAATAGAGTTATATTTAAAGGTTGTGTTTTAAAGCAAACTGTGTTCTCACAAATCATTTTTCAAAAGGCACTGAGATAAAAGAGGGTTAAAATACTAATGAGCTAGGTTTTAATTATGTTTCCTTATAGACCATAAATATTCCACAATTAATTAGCTGGTCTCATTGTTTCTGTAAATGACAAACACCCTACACTCAGTGTGTTGAGAGGAACCCATATCCTGAGTGCTTGCCTGGGGTAGCCTATCACAAACCTTCCTCTCAAGTTGTGAACATGGAGAGATAAAAGGCAGAGACAGAGACACAGACAATCAGCCCGGTTTTGTTGCCAGGGTGTTTTGCAAAAGCTCAGAAGGGTACAAAGAAGGAGGGTAGTTAGACTTTACTGGTCTAATTTTGACTTTGTGTGATATCAAATCAGTTGCTCTCAGTTTTTATTTCCAATGAAGTCAATGTTACATCCCTGGGTTACACTGTTATAGTCTGATATTGCACCAAGGTGAAGTAGTAAGTCCTGCACCATTTTCAGTGCTATTGGGAGTCCCACATCAACAATGGAGGAGGGGTATTGTTGCAGCTCCTTGCCTTGGAACAAGCAGGCTGCGCCAGGCGAAGATCTATTAAAAAAAAATGTAAAGCACCAATTTTGAGTTTGCCACTTTCCTAATTGCAATCAATCGCTCTGTGGTCAGTTGCAGTAGAGAAACCAGACTTGAGAGGGGAATGGGCCCTTCTTCTGCCAGAATCATGTCCTGGTGCATAAGCAAGCCAAGCCAGCTTCATGCAAGCTTACATAGCATTGGACAAGGGAAGAAAGTGGAACTGGCAGGAATTCCAGTGGAAAGCACTATCCTGTAAATCTTGCATCTTCTTCTGTTGTGTTCATGGAAGGGGCATAAGAAGCACCTTCCCCACTTCCTCCTCCATGGTACCTATGCACATTGGTGCTCCCTAATTCCTCATTCACCTTTTCCCAGCATTACCTTTTTTTGAGTCTTTCCAGGCTACTTCCTGACTCATCCACATCACCAAGATTATCCTGATAAAAGTAATCAATTACACCACTGTGCGACTGTGACTGTGGCTCACTTTGTCCTCCTTGACCTTTCTGCCATCTTTGACACGGTCAGCCACTCGGTTTTCCTCCACCACCTGTCCTTTTCAATCTCTGTCCACACTTGCTCTCATGGTTCCATTTCTGGTCCAGGTTGAAATATCCAAGGATGAGAAGTCCCGCAGCACAAAAATGTGACTATCAAAGTGTTACTTTGCCTCTTGTGCACCCAGTTGACTGTGGCAGCTTAAGTTAGGTTTTCAAAATAGAATTTGACAAACACTAATAATTTCTGGCAGAATTCTTCTGGTCGACTGCCATAACTTTGTCAGAAGGCAGGTAGTAACCCGAGAGAAACACCAAATTTTGAAGAAATCCTACCCCAATAACACCTTTCCCACTGTCTACTTAAATCAGTTATGCACTTTCAGTTGACTCCAGGGTCAGGGGGATATAAAACACATACAGAGAAATGTTTGTTGTGTGAAGCTTGTGGAGGATTATTAACCAATGTGAATGAATAATTTACTGGAGTATCAGCTTGGTAACATTCTTGTATCTGAGTCAGAAAATTCTGAGTCCAGGACTAACTCTGCTGAGGGTACTGTTATATTGAAATGTTAAATAAATAAACAAAGATCCCATCTGCCTGTTCCAGTAGTTCAGGTTAATGGTAGGAATCACAATATTTCAAGAGCAGAGGGTATTGGCCTGCCCATGTTTGGAACAGTTGGGACTGTTTTCCTTGGAGAAGAGAAGGCTGAGAGATGATTTGATAGAGGTATTCAAAATCATGAGGGGTCTGGACAGAGTAGATAGAGAGAAACTGTTACCATTGGTGGTAGGATACAGACCAAAGGATACCGATTTAAGGTAACTGGCAAAAGAAGCAATGGTGACATGAGAGAAAACCTTTTTCACGCAGCAAGTGGTTAGGATCTGGAATGCACTACCCGAGAGTGTGGTGGAGGCGTGTATGATTGAGGCTTTCAAAAGGGAGTTGGATTATTACCTGAAAAGAAAGAATGTGCGGGCTACGGGAGAAGGCAGGGGAGTGGCACTAGTTGAATTTCTCCTTCAGAGAGCCAGTACAGTAATGATGGGCTGAATGGCCTCCTTCTGTGCTGTAACCATTCTATGATTCTATTGGCCAGATAGATCTGCCATTGGTGGAGCCTATGAACTCCTCTTAGTACCATCCACAACAAAATGGAAGATCTTTAAATGATTAAGCCTACAGATGCAAGATTGATGGGTTACTTGTAACCCACAAAGTAGTTGAGTCTGATTTATTTCCAGTGCATTTACTGTTTTGAAAAGAAAAATACAACTTTCTTTTGTGCCTCACAGTGTAAAATATTAACTCAGTTCTACTCAATACAGCAAATGTTTAATCTTGTTCACTGTTTTTCTCACCATAAGAAAACAAGCCATTTAGTGCCACAACCTGACTTTGCCAGTATTGTGTTCACAGGGACCTGGCTCCTAGACGTATGCCAGAAGTGAGCGGTTATCAATAAAATGGGGGAACGGTGTGATCAATCTTTTTAAAATGCAGTAACATCTAAGTGTAAGCTTTTCAGAGCAGCCTTTAGTGTCTCAGGGCTGTAATGTTCCATTCTCCATTTGGCTAAAGACTCAAATTGGTCATTGTGCAGCTAAATAACACCCCCTCCCCACCCCAGGCAAACAGAGCACAGGATTTTCAGTCAGGAAGACCGACACATAAAGAACTATAGACGTTGCACCTTGTCCAAACTTCATCCACACCAAGTCCCATAGCCCACCCTCCCTGTTTCATCTAAGCTCTTTCTGTCAGCCATGGAACATTACAAGTCCTGTCAAACCTTAACACATAAAAGTATCAAAATACATGGACTATGTAAGACCCTCAATTTATGTATTTTTGAAGAGCATGTAACCTAAAATGTTCAGTGAAACAATATGTAAATTCTTTGCTGAATTCAATAAATGCATTTCCATGGAAAAGTAAACACAAGGGGATAAGAATTCCTCTATCTGCAGTGACATCCCACATTTGATAAGTATTCTTGAGTTTGATACTTCTACTGGAACAAACAATTCCCACTGCGTTCCTCCCGATCGGCTGCTGTAATTTTGGTAGAAGATCAGTGGAACCATAGAGAAATGGCACAAATACTTACAAACAGCAGTAGACCAGGAGAGATGTTTAGTTTTTTAAATTATTTGTTACCTGGATGTGGGAATCATTGACAAGCCCAGCATTTATTGACTATCTCTAGTTACCCTTGAGAAGGTGATGGTCATCCGTCTTCTTGAACCCTGTAGTCTGTATGGTGAAGGGACTCTCACAATGCTGTTTAGTTTAGTTTAGAGATACAGCACTGAAACAGGCCCTTCGGCCCACCGAGTCTGTGCCGACCATCAACCACCCATTTATACTAATCCTACACTAATTCCATATTCCTACCTCATCCCCACCTGTCCCTATATTTCCCTACCACCTACCTATACTAGGGGCAATTGCTAATGGCCAATTTACCTATCAACCTGCAAGTCTTTGGCATGTGGGAGGAAACCGGAGCACCCGGAGGAAACCCATGCAGACACAGGGAGAACTTGCAAACTCCACACAGGCTGTTAGGTAGGGAGTTCCAGTATTTTGACCAAGTGGCAATGAAGGAACAGCGATAGATGTCCAATTACAGGCCAGCAGTAGGCTAGTAGATATTTGTGAGGCCTGTAGGAGCACTCCTGCTCTATATTGGAGAGGCCTCCAATGGGCCTCTAAAGACCATGAGTTGGGGCTCTTAGCACTGAAGAAATGGAACTGAATGCATGAAGCATACTTTGCCCATTCTCTCTGAAAGCTGCAATCGGGGTCCTGCAACAGACATAAGACTTAAATTTGCATATCTGAAAAGCCTTCTGCCTGAAAGTTAATTCTAGTTGGTAAACAGCTGTCGAAGGCCCCTTCCAGATTTCAGGCGAGGAACAGACAGCCAGCCATTGCAAGGTTTTCCCCATGTACTTATGTCTGAATAAGTATGTGAGTGTATGTGTGTATGCATGTATATGTGTATCTATGTATGTATGCGTGTATATATGTGTCTATGCATTTGTGTGTCTAAGTATGTGTGTGTCTATGTGTGTGCATGTATGTCTGTGTGTGTATGCATGTGTATCTATGTGTGTATGTGTATGTATGCCTATGTATATGTGAGTGTACTGTGTGTGTGTGTTCGTGTATGTGTGTATATATGGTGGTAACATTGCCCCTGCCTACCTGGCAATGGGCCCGATTTTAACTTGCCCTATGTGAATGGGCAGCTAAAACGTCCTGTGTTACTTTACCCACTGAAAAACCGCCCAGATCCCCCCATTTTGAATATTAACAGAAACCTCTGGAAGGCGGCTAAGCCACCCATCCGCTGCCGAGGTGTCCTAAGTTGCAGGAGTTCAAAGACGTCATTGGGCTTTGACAGTGATGATAACTTTGGCCTCAGCAGGCATGGTGCTGCAGCTTTCCTGCTAGGTGAAGGCCAGCCTGAAATGATCAGAAAGCTATAGAGACTGTCCAAGTAAGTTTTTCTCTTTGCCTATAAGAATATTTTTGGCATTCACTGCCCCGGATCGAAAGCCTCCTTCACCTTTCCCTACTGGATTACAATTACCTGAGTGCCAACAAGCAGCTAGGGACTGTGTGAATTTCTTGAGACCAGTTACTGCTTCCTGCCCACCTCCCACTCACTCTGGAAGGTTTATTGATGAGGCCCAGTGGTTTACAGTGGTGTGGCCTCATTCTTCTATGGCCAGGCGGGAAAATAACTGAAAGCAGCAGTTTCCCACTGCAAACCCGCAGGCTGTTAAAGTACAACCCCCAACCCCACCCCGGCCCACTGGTGCAGTGTGTATTTGTGCGCATGTTTGCATGTTTTTTGATACGTTCATGTTTGTATATGTGTGTGTAAGTGCGTGCGCGTCTGTTCCTGGGACACATTAAATTGTTGAAATCGTGGCAATCGTTTTGCAACTCGCCAAAGGATGACCCATTAATGATTTCCAAGTATATTGCAATTTCTAAAGAGATATAGGGCTAGAAATTCATCATGGATGGTGGTGCAAAATAGGCATTATTGGATTAACTGCCCGTTATAAGCAGAACCTGAGGTTTAATTCCATTGACTGCAATGGAACTGAATGCCAGGCCGGGCATGTGATGGGTGGCCGATCAGATATCACTCATTTTGCACCACTGCCTGTGACCAATTTCTAGCCATTTATGCTTTTCATTTGGTGTAATAAAAGCTTCTCAAGCTGAAGATATCATTGGAACGTTTCTCATTTTCCAGCTGCAGTGCCAATTGCAGTACAATAGGAACACGGGTTGACATCCAGTGAGATGCTTGCATCCAGTGGATATGGAAGACACCCCACCCTGCCCCCAGTTCCTCATCATCATATGTGTTGTGGGATCCAATAAAACCCTCCCACCATAAAGAAGTGATCACCTTACCGGCTGGTATAAAGACAGTCACAGCCATGGATGGAGCATTCATGTTGTTCCTCCCTCAGACTCTTAATTAGCCTGTGAATATATTATTCTCCAAGGGAAGAGTGTGAAGATATGACAACAACAAAGACATTAACTTGGTTTCTTTTCAATAGATTCATAACTTCATTAAAGTGATGGACACAGAAATGTTGTACATGTCTGTTAAATGCTCATCTGTAATATCATAGGAACATGGGACCAGGAGCAGGCCTTCAGTCCTTCGAGACTGTTCGGCCATTCAGTTAGATCGTAGTTGATCTGTATCTTAACTCCATTTGCCCAATTTGTTTCCATATCCTTTAATACCCTTACCGAATAAAAGCTGGGCATTCTCAGTTTAGACACATGTCAGATAGTTGGGCAGTGAAGGGTAGAACTGCAGCCTAGTGTTTACACACTTATAATCATTGATTTACTGAGATACACATTACACATATGCACCTCCAAACACAGTTTCAGTCTGGTACTATATATATAGGAGCACAAGTGACTCCCCAGTTAATGCCCTCTACCTAAATACAATTAAACATCCAATTAATATACAATTAACAATCCCAAGCCTCAACAGCTTTTTGGGGCAGGGTGCTCCAGATTTCCACTACGCTATGTGTGAAAAAGTGCTTCCTGACGTCAACCCTGATTGGCCTAGCTCGAATTTTAAAGTTATGCCCCCTTGTTCTGGACTCCTAAGTTTCTCTCCATCTACCCTATCAAATCGTTTTATCATCTTATACACCTCGATTTGATCATCCCTTAATTGATATTCGAGGGAATACAAGTCTAATCTATGCAACCTGTCCTCATAACTTAATGCTTTTAGCCCTAGTAACATTCTGGTGAATCTGAGCTGTACCTCCATCAAAGGCCAATAAATCCTTCTTAAAATGCAGAACCAGAGTGGATGCAGGACTCTACATGGGGTCTGACCAGAACTTTACATAGCTGTAATATAACTTTCACCCCTCTGTATTCCAGCCCCTTTGAATAAAAGCCAACTTTCCATTAGCTTTTTAAATTATTTTTTGTATCTGTCCACTACCTTTTAGTAATTTCTATACTTGGATTCCCAAATCCCTCTGCTCCTCCACAGTTCCCAGCTTCTTACCTTTTAGGTCCAAAGTGAATGACCTCACATTTTCCTACATTGAACTGCATTGCCACAATTTTGCCCACTCACGTAATCTATCAGTGGCCTTTTGCAACTTCCTGCTCCTATCTACACTATTTACTGTGCCACCTAACTTTGCGTCATCAGAAAACTTGGATATATAGCTCCCTATTCCTTCATCCATGTCATTTGTAAACATAGTGAAAAGTTGAGGCCCCAGTACAGATCCCTGGGCGACACCATTAGTCACACTTATTGTGCATACTCATTATCCTTATTTTCCATCTTCTACTTCCTAACCAATTTCCTACCCATATTTATAGTTTGCCTCCAATTCCGTGCACTCTCATTTTTGTTAACTGTCTCCTGTGTGGAACCTGAGTGAATGCCTCCCTATGAATAATGTCCAATGGCACTCACTCATCCAACAACAATTTCTGTCGTGGTATTTTCTTAGGCTGTTTGCATCACTGCATATCCACTGGCCCAATGAGCAACAATCAGATCCTGTGAACCCCAAGAGACAGCATACTGCCTTCTAGCCCTTCCATGTCTTAAAGATGGTACAAAGGGTGCAAGACTATTCTCTCCCCCTGTACCACCATCGCAACAGGTTGTGCGACTGTGCTGAAGGAAGAGGAGGCATGGTTCTGAAATTGTGACCCGTCAGGCATTCCTAAACAGCTGCTGCACATTTCTTTATGTCTGCAATGAAGAAACAGCTTCCTCAATTCTTCAAATGAAAGCAGTAGGTTCCACAGCCACACCTGTCTGTTGCTGCACATCCTCAAAGACTGACCTCAGAGCCTACACTTAGGTTTGATCTTTAGTAGAGGTGTTCAAAATTATAAGGATTTTGATAAGAGTAGATAGGGAGGAAATGTTTACACTGGCAGGATGGTTAATAACCAAAAGACACAGATTTAAGAAAATCGGAACAAAGACAGAGGGAGAGATGAGGAGAATTCTTTTCACTCAGCAAGTTGCTCTGATCTGAAATGCATTGCCTGAAAGGGCAATGGAAGCAGATTCAATAATAACTTTCAAAAGGGAATTGAATAAATATTTTTTTTAAATGAAACATTTGCAGGGCCATGAGGAACGAACAGGGCAGTGGGACTAATTGGAAAGCTCTTTCAGAGAGCCAGCATGGGCTTGATGGGTCGAATGGCCTCTTTCTCTGCTCTATGATTCTATGAATGAGTTGGACCGACATAAAAGATGGGAGAAAAATGTCTCAGCTGGAGCATTGTGTTCAATTATTGGCACCACACTTTAGGAAGGATGTCAAGGCATTGGAGAGGGTGCAGAGCAGATTTGCTGGAGCAATACCAGAGATGAGGGACTTCAGTTATGTGAATGAAGACACTAGAGAAGCTGGGCTTGTTCTCCTTATAGCACAGAAGGTTAAGGGGAGATCAAATAGAGGTGTTCAAAATTGTGGAGGGTTTTGATAGAATATGTAGGGAGAACCTGTTTCCACTGGCAAGAGGGTCGGTTAACCAGAATCAAAGAGGCGATGAGAGAATTTTTTTATACAACGCGTTATTTTATTTCTGGATTGCACTGCAGTGGAAGCAAATTCAATAGTAATTCAAAAGGAAATTTGATATGTACTTGAACAGGAAAAGATTGCTGGGCTAGGGAGAAACAACAGGGGAGTGGGACTAATTTGATTGCTCTTTCAAAGAGTTGGCACAGGCACAATGAGCCAATGATTCAACAAAACATGAATTTAAAGCAAGTTCTGTGACTTAAATTCTCACTCTGAAGGAAGAGTTACAAGTTCACTCATAGACCCTCTCTCAGAGACACTGGTTCCCATAAGCAGACTGAGCATCTTCTGTTTAGCACCAGCATTGCCCAATATCGAATGATGCCATAGTAACAATAGCAGGCCCCTCATATCACAGAATCACAGAATCACAGAATAATACAGTGCAGAAGAGGCCCTTCGGCCCATCGAGTCTGCACCGATGCATTAAAGACACCTGATCTGTCTACCTAATCCCGTTTGCCAGCATTTGGCCCATAGCCTTGAATGTTATGACGTGCCAAGTGCTCATCCAGGTACTTTTTAAAGGATGTGAGGCAACCTGCCTCTACCACCCACCCAGGCAGTACATTCCAGACCGTCACCACCCTCTGGGTAAAAAAGTTCTTCCTCAAATCCCCCTTAAACCTCCCGCCCCTCACCTAAAATTTGTGACCCCTCGTAACTGACCCTTCAACTAAGGGGAACAGCTGCTCCCTATCCACCCTGTCCATGCCCCTCATAATCTTGTACACCTCGATCAGGTCACCCCTCAGTCTTCTCTGCTCCAGTGAAAACAACCCAAGCCTATCCAACCTCTCTTCATAGCTTAAATGTTCCCACCCACGCAACATCCTGGTGAATCGCCTCTGCACCCCCTCCAATGCAATCACATCCTTCCTATAATGTGGCGACCAGAATTGCACACAGTACTCCAGCTGTGGCCTTACCAAAGTTCTGTACAACTCTAACATAACCTCCCTGCTTTTGTAATCTATGCCTCGATTGATAAAGGCAAGTGTCCTATATGCCTTTTTCACCACCCTATTAATCTGCCCTTCTGCCTTCAGAGATCTATGGACAAACACACCAAGGTCCCTTTGTTCCTCAGAACTTCCCAGTATCAGGCCATTCACTAAACTACTTCCGTGTCACATTCCTCCTTTCAAAGTGTATCACCTCACACTTTTCAGCGTTAAATTCCATCTGCCACTTTTCTGCCCATTTGACCATCCCATCTATATCTTCCTGTAACCTAAGACACTCCACCTCACTGTTAACCACTCGGCCAATCTTTGTGTCATCCGCGAACTTACTGATCCTACCCCTCACATAGTCATCTATGTCATTTATATAAATGACAAACAATAGGAGACCCAGCACAGATCCCTGTGGTACGCCACTGGACACTGGCTTCCAGTCACTAAAACAGCCGTCTGTCATCACTCTCTGTCTCCTACAACTAAGCCAATTTTGAATCCACCTTATCAAGTTACCTTGTATCCCATGTGCATTTGCTTTCTTGATAAGTCTCCCATGTGGGACCTTGTCAAAGGCTTTGCTGAAATCCATGTAAACTACAGCAACTGCACTACCCTCATCTACACACCTGGTCACATGCTCAAAAAATTCAATCAAATTTGTTAGTCATGACCTCCCTCTGTCAAAGCCATGCTGACTATTCCTAATCAAATTTTGCCTCTCCAAGTGGAGATAGATTCTCTCCTTCAGAATTTTCTCCAATAGTTTCCCTACCACTGACGTGAGACTCACTGGTCTGTAGTTCCCTGGCTTATCTCTACAACCTTTCTGAAATAGTGGGACCACATTAGCTGTTCTCTCTGCGCTCATCTTGTCCATGCAGCCCACCTCCTACTCTCTCAACACTATTTCCACTAAACCACTGACTGCCCAACTTCTCCTCCTGGCTCCCATGTTAACTGGCATTGTTAATGGTTCTCTCTGCTCAGGTTCTGACCCAATGTCCTTCAAATCTGCCTTCATCACCACTATCCTAAAAAAAACCTTGACCCCTCTATCCTAGCAAGCTACTGCTCCATCTCCAAACTCCCTTTCCGCTCCAAAGTCCTTGAATGTATTGTCACCTCCCAAATTGGTGCCCATCTTTCCCGGAACTGCATGTTTGAATCCCTTCAATCAGTACCAAAAACAATCTTATCAAAGTCATAAATGACATCCTGTATGACTGTGACAAGGGTAATCTATCCCTCCTCATCCTTCTCGACCTGTCTGCAGCCTTTGACACAGTGACCACACCATCCTCTTCCAACATCTCTCCACTGTCGTCCAGTTGGGTGGAACTGCACTCGCCAGACAATTGCTGTCAATGGCTTTTCCTCCCATTGCCACGCAGTTATCTCTGGTGTCCCACAAGGATTGATCCTTGGACCCCTCTTTTTTCTCATCTACATGCTGCCCCTCAGCGACATCATCCGAATACACATCAGTTTCTCCATGTTTGCTGATGAGAACCAGCTCTACCTCATCACCACCTCTCTTGACTCCTCCACTGTCCAAATTATCAGACTGCTTATCCGACATCCAGCATTATAATGAGCAGAAATTTCCTTCAATTAAATATAGGGAAGACTGGAGCCATTGCCTTCAGTCCCTACCACAAACTCTGCTCCCTGGTCACCGATTCCATCCCTCTCTCTGGCAACTGTCTGAGGCTGAACCAGACTGTTCACAACCTGGAATGCAAAGGAGGAAGGTGGTGGCAGAGTGGTAATGTCACTGGACTAGTAATCCAGAGGCCCTGGCTAATACTCTGGGGAAATGGGTTCAAATCCCACCATGGCAGATAATGAAATTTGACTTCAATTAATAAAAAAAATCTGGGATTAAAAGCTAGTCTAATGATGGCCATGAAACCATCGTCAATTGTCGTAAAAACCCATCTGGTTCACTATGCCCTTTAGGGAAGGAAATCTGCCATCCTTACCTCGTCTGGCCTACATGTGACTCCAGACCAACAGCAATGTGGTTGACTCTTAAATGGCCTAGCAAACCACCCAGTGGGGCAATAAATGCTGACCTAGTCAGTGATGCCCACATCCCACAAACAAATGAAAAAAAAAACTTCAGCGTCATATTTGACCTCAAGATAAGATTTATACCACATACCTATGACATCCCTAAGACCTCTATTGTAACATCGCCCATCTCCGCCCCTGCCTCAACTCTTCTGTTGCTGGCACCCTCATGCTTGCCTTTCTTATCTCCTGACATGACTATTCTAATGCACTCCTGGCCAGTCTCCCACTTTCTATTATTTGTAAAGTTGAGGTCCTCCTAAATTCTGCTGCATGTGCCCTAACTCACACCAAATGTCATTCACATATCAGCCCTTTGCTTGCTGACCTACACTGGCTCCAGGTTAAACAATGCATTGATTTTAAAATTCTCATTCTTATTTTCAAATTTCTCCATGGCCTAGCCCCTCCCTATGCCTGCAGTCTCCTCCAGCCCTACAACCCTCTGAGATATCTGCGCTCCTCTAATTCTGTCCTCTTGAGCATTCCCGATTTTAATCGCTCCACCATTGTTGCCGTGCCTTCAGCTGCCTGGACCCTAATCTCTGGAAACCCTCCTTAAACCTCTCCGCCTCTCTACCTTACTTTGCTCCTTTAAGACAATCCTTAAAATCTGCCTCCTTGACAAAGCTTTTGGTCACTTGACCTAATATCTCCTTCTGTGGCTCGGTGTCATACTTTATTTCCTAATGATTGTGTAGCACCTTGAGGCACTTTATTACATTAAATGCACTATATAAATATAAGTTGTTGTTGTTCAGCAGTGGGGGATGTGGCCATCCAGTAGATTCTGTCAATTACAGGCGGTAGCCAAAAATGCCACCTGCCACCATCTTTCAGGTGAAGCTCGCTTTTCTTCTCTTCCCCTTCACCAGTCAAGTTCAGCTTCTTTGAATTATTTAAATGTCAGTGTTTCTATCCGTTTTGCTTTTAGATTTTAAACATTTTGAATTGCCATTGTCACCAGCGTAAGCCAATGTCCGAGGTCGCTGCTACAAAAGTTTCAAGTTTTCCATTAGGTATTCTCTTGGGTACAGAACTAAAAATGTTTCAGGGTTAGCTTGTATTGTCCACTTGCTAACTTTAGGATGGTGTAACCCAGGGATATATCCTCTTGTGCGGGCTGAGCTAGTTATTTGTGTCTTTAACACATGTCCAACTTCAACCTCTTTGAAAGCAGACAGAAATAGTGCTTGATGAGACAAGAAAAGATACAAATTGTTCAGCTGCTGGCTTACAGTATGTGAACACACAGAGTAACAGTTATTTTTGGATTCACTTATTCCAACATGTATTAATGTAAAAATAAAATAATGAACAAGCTACCCAGATCACCACGCCCATTTTCAGGGCTTCAACAAAGTAACTTCTAATTAGTTTCCTTCATTGTAACCTTCTTGTAACCTTTGCTGTGATTGACAATCTTCACAGCATTCTGTTTTAAAAATCCTGACTGCCCTCGTTTCTGCATCTATTTTTTATGCCTCTCAGTTTTTAATCACAAGGGATCAGAGACTTCTCAACGCAATGGTTGTGAGGTGTTTATCCATTATGAAGACAAGCTAAGAAATTGCTCATTATTTACATGTAAGGAGAAGCAACATCAAATCTCAGCTCATTAGATTTTTAACCACTTATCAGCTTGTGCCTTTTAAGTTACGAAAATACACTTTGCTTTTAAAGACAATTAAAAACAACTCTTTTTCCAAATACTTTCTGCAGTGAAAATGTTCAAAAAAAATCTCAAAATGTAACTGGGTCAAAGAGGTGAAGAATTGCAGAGAGAAAAGAAAGATGCATAAGTGTAAATAAGTAAAAGAAAACTGGCTGAAGTTCTTTCTTTGTTCTTACTGTTTGCGACCACAGGAGCCTTTTTAATTCCATACCTCATTGCACTGATCTTTGAGGGAATTCCACTACTCCACCTTGAACTGGCAATCGGACAGCGTATCCGGAAAGGTAGTATCGGTGTCTGGAACTCCATTTCCCCTTACCTCGGAGGAGTCGGTAAGGTCTTGCTTTTAACATTTAAAAAGAAATTAGGTGCTGTTTTTATTTAGCAAATGGACATCTTTGATGTCCTAAAAAATGATTGTACGAACATACGAATTAGGAGCAGGAGTAGGCCAATCGAGCCTGCTCTGCCATTCAATAAAGTCATGGCTGAACTGATTACTACACATTTTCACCTATCCCCGATAATCTTCCACCCCCTTGCTTATCAAGAATCTATCTACCTTTGCCTTAAAAATATTCAAAGACTCTGCTTCCACCGCCTTTTGAGGAAGAGAATTCCAAAGGCTCACGGCCCTCAGAGAAAAAATTTCTCCCCATCTCTGTCTTAAATAGGGGACCCCTTATTTTTAAACAGTGACCCCTAGTTCTAGATTCTCCCACAAGGGGAAACATCCTTTCCACATCCACCCTGTCAAGACCCCTCAGGATCTTATATGTTCCAATCAAGTCTCCTCTTACCTTTTTATATTCCAGCAGATGCCTAATCTGTCCAATCTTTCCTTGTAAGACAGCCCGCCTATTCCAGGTATTAGTCTAGTAAACCAACTCTGTACTGCCTCCAACTCATTTACATCCTTCCTTAAATAAGGAGAGCAGTACTGTACACAGTACTCCAGATGTGGTCTCACCAATCCTCTGTATAGCTGAAGAATAACCTCCCTAATTTTATATTCAATTCCCCTTTCGATAAACGATAACATTTTATTAGCTTTTCTAATTATGTGCTGAACCTGCATACTAACCTTTTGCGATTCATGCACTGAGATCCCTCTGCATCTCAGAGCTCTCATCATTTAGATAATATGCTTCTTTTTTATTCTTCCTGTCAAAGTGGACAATTTCACACTTTCCCACAATATACTCTATTTGCCAGATCTTTGCCCACTCACTTAACCTATCTATATCCCATTGTTGCCCCCTGTGTCCTCTTCACAAGTTACTTTCCTACCTATCTTTGTGTCATCAGCAAATTTAGCAACCATACCTTCGGTCCCTTCAGCCAGGTCATCTATATAAATTGTAAAAAGTATTTGTGATTCCCAGAGACTCCAATCTTAAACGTAAGATGACTATAAGAGTTTGTGCTGCAAAAGGGAAACTAACCTTTTGATTTAAAAGTGTCCTATTTTATTATGAGGTTGGTTGCTGATTTCAGCAGAAGTTGTACACCATTTAATAAGCAGTAGTTTAATTTCCAGGGCAATATTAACAAGGGCCAAACATACAAACTAATATAAAAGTCTAAGCAAATCATTTCACATCTCAAACAATCATAGAAAATATAAAGTAATAAATAACGACGATGAAAATCTGCGTAACACTGCTTCATGGTACAGCTGTTACTGGCACACAGCACCATGGAAACGAGGGCACAAAAATTGCTGAATTGCGACATCCCATGGGAACACATGAATTGGATTATTTTCCTCACCCTTCAGGCTGTATTATTTTTGTGCCACAAATTGCTGGAAGTGCAAATTGATAATGGCACGGCGTTATCAACAGGGCATCCAGGGCCTCATTAACGTGGGTCCAATGGTCTATCAGCTTAACCAATGAAATTTAAGGATAGAGAAAGAAACAGAGGGAAAGACAGAGAAGAAAATAAGGTGAATTGGTGACAAATTAGATAAAGATAAATAAAGAGACAAAAGAAAGATTGGATTGAAAGAAGATTCAGAAAGGAAAAGCAAGAAAAAATGTTAAAATTTAAAATTCAAGAAACCTCTAGAAACAATTTACTACCTGCAGGAGTGAGGCTGCACAGTTTCAATTGTTTTTATTCTAAACCTACACCGTTGAGCTTCATGTCGGGACCTCAATCACGTCATTAGCAGGGTTGTTATGCTGTGAAATAGCAGCCCGAATCTGTGACAAGATTCATTCGTATTTACACATAAATCCAGCTATTTCTTGACACTCATGGGGAGGTTGATGGCAATTATTTATTTTTGTGAGGCTAATGATGGAAAGGCGTGATTCATCCAGCAATTTGTGGCAGTTGGCAAATCACGCCGCACCTCTTCCTTGCTACAAATTGCTGCGATTTTTACTCACGAATAGCGGTAGGCACCATGAACTTGCCACTATCTTTCCAATAATTTCTGAGCCATGGTGTGGACATGGAAGAAATATTGAATTGATCATTGAAAGCATTGCAGGAGTGGCCAAAGGGTGGTCAGCTGCTGATTCTCTTTCATCTGAGGAATGGCTAGTCCTTCTCCTAATGGCAGAGATGAAGACTTCACAATGCTGGAAATTCCATGTAAACACCTAAGTCCTTTCATTCCATAGCATCATGCTTGTGCCAACTTGATGGTCTGGTCTGCTTTTCAAACTGACATCATTGTTATGACCAGGTGAGAAAGGTGTCTAGGGGTCTTTCTGAGCCTTCACCTGGTCTTATTGTAACAGAGTTTTGTTTTAAACACACTGTGTTTTGAGCTCCCTCTTGGTGAATCCTTGTTCACCGCTCTCCAACGATAAGGCAAAGAAACCAATGCACCAGGTTTTCTCAGGTTTAAAGAAGAAAAGTGAAATTTATTAAAACTTAACCTTAAACTCTAATTCGTTTAACACCTACGGATATACGACGTGCCCACGCTAACATGCACATGTGATATGTACATACAAACAGAGACAGAAAACAGCAGAAGAAAAATAGAGAGGTTTGAGGCAATATCTGAAGAGGGGTTTTTGTTACTGTACTTCGAGCTTGCTGTAGTCCTTGCTTTTCGTTGGGGCCCAGTATTCTTCTTAAACCTTGTTCACTGTAGGAGACTTTTCTCTCTTGGGGTTCATATGTCTTCAATGGATTCTGAAGCTGTTGAGAACGAGATGAGAGCAGACAGGAGAGAGGTCTTTTCAGTCCAGGAGCAAACAGCTTTCTGTCTTCAAACACTGTTTTTCCAATTTAAAACTCCCCTAGTTGGCCAGCAGGTGGTCACGTGACTGACTAGTTTGACCCGGTCTCTTCTGTGTATTGGGGAGCAAGGACTGGTTCCTTTGTTCCAACACTGTCCGCCAGTATGAAAAAAAATGTATTTCCAGCCAGGGGCTTGGCAACCCCTTGTAATAGGCCTTCTTTTCTTCCCAGCAACCATTTTAAAATTTAATGTCGATTATGTGCCTCATTCTTGGCTTGCATGACACCATCCTTAACAAACATAATGGCTGCAGCTCTCTGTCCATTTGGTTTAATTTTTGCAATCCATTTGCTAGAGAGCCACAAAGAGAGAAGCTGGAGCAGCCACACCTCGTCCAACTCTTGTTTGCCTCAAATCCAATGGACCACTCTACAATCATCAACATATCTTCATCTGCCATTTGTAAACATGCACATTTCTGTGTGACCTTAGTGTTTTCGATCTGTATCTGATTAGCCCAATCTCATAACTATATTGGAAAATATTCGCCATTGTAAAAACAGGAAGATTACAATTTCAATACCCGTCAACCTGAATCCTTGAAAAAAGTGGCGTATTTGTTGAGCACAGCCCAAACGCATAGCTATCTGCTGTGCACTTGAATGAATGGATTACAGCAGTAATGAGGAGGGTAAGTAGCTACTCATTGGCCATTAGTTGATATATTCTATAAAACCAAGCAGCCATTACAGTGACGTAAAAGCTCATGTTTCTAAAGTGCTACTTATCTGCTAACGTTAAGAGCAAATTAAAGTTCCAGTATGTTTATGCTTGTATTTTTAATCTCCAATTCTAGCATAAAATGCACTGCAGTTCATTATGTCTCATGCACATCATTAAAGAAACTTGCAATTCTTTTGATCAATTTTCTTTAATTTATTATGTTGCAGGCATCGCCTCCATGCTGGTTTCCTTCCTCTTGGGGTTGTATTATAACACCATCCTTGCATGGGTACTCTGGTACTTTTTTCATTCATTCGAGGAACCACTACCATGGAAAAATTGTCCTTTAAACAACAATAAAACAGGTTAAAAATTTAGAAATATTTAATCAATCATCCAGTGAGGAGACATGTAACTGTTTTTTATCTTTGTGTCTGCTATGATGAGGGACACCTTTGCTGGGTAATGGAACTTTACTTTACATTCACTATCAACAGTGATCATTACTTGATCAAGTACAACATGAACACATGGGGGGTAAATTTTCATGTGTCCAATTTCTAGGGTTAAATTGTGAGGACAGGTTGCAGAAACTTGCTTTGTATTCCTTGAATTGAGATGGTTGAGGAAGGGTCTGATCAAGTTCTTTCAAATTATAAGGGGATTTGATAGGGTTGATGGAAAGAAACTATCTGCTCTCCTGGGGGTGTCCAGAACAAGGGGCAGAATCTTAAAATTAGAGCTCGGCCATTCAAGAGTGAAATTAAGAAGCACCTTTTCACAAAACAGGTTGTAGAAATATGGAACTTTCTCCGCCACAAAGATATTGTGGATGCTGGGTCAATTGAAATTTTCAAAACCAAGATTGATAGAACTTTATTTGATGAGAGTATCAGGAGGTATGGATCAAAGTGGGGTACATGGAACTGAGGTATAGATCAGCCATAATAAAATTGAACGACAGAGCAGGCTCGAGGGGCTGAATGGCCTACTCCTGTTCTTATGTTCCATCGGGCAGGAACTGTAAATTGAGAGCCTACCACTTCTGTGTGAGGTCTGAACCATTTTCAAAGTCGGGCATCATTTGACACACAGCTCAGCAATCACAGAGGGGAGGCAGGAGGGAGATCTGTTAGCACCTATGCAGAGCCAAGTTGCAATTGAAGCCTTAAGTGGCTTCATGTTGCACTTGATCTCTGTTGGCGACAGAGGGATTAGCAGGAAGTGGGAACACCTTTAGTAGCCTACAGCAATCCCTTCAAGGACTGTTGCTGAGACTTCTCTATGCCAAATACCAATGGCGGGAACATGCACAGTCCAAGCTCTGTCCTTTGTACCTTGAATTTGTGACTGGGTCCTCTGGCCATCCATTTCCAGGACCGGATAGAAATGGCGGCGGGCATATCACTGGTAAGTAGCTACTGACCTGTTCCTGCCCAAATTTTGGAATGTAAATCAGCCCTATGCACAGTAAAACTCCCACTGCTCAAAGCAAGCAATGGTCTAGAAAGTTGATCGTGCCACCCCTGATTTTCACATACCACATGCCTAAGTCTGCAATATGGCAGGAGGAAGCACATACTCATTATGAGCTGGAAGTGCGCCACCTGCCATATTGGATCGAGCTTCTCCTTAGGTGTCCAGAACGCCCGCCTGATCTGTGAAAAACATTGAATAATTAACTTTGATACCATCTCCCCTACCACTGGAGAACCCCCCCCCCCCCCCCCATCAATGAGATGAAGATTGGGCAGGTACTACAATGGGTAGCCAGGTTACTGCCCAGGTGGTGAGAGCAAAAAGTTACAATGGTGGCAATTTGCATCATTAAGTGTAAAAAAGTTTTTCACACATAAATATTTGCAGGGCTATTGGAAAAAAGCAGGACAGTGGGCCAATTGCTTAGCTCTTTTAAAGAGCCAGCACTGGAACACTGGGCCGAATGGCCTCCTTTGTTGCTGTATGATTCTAGGAAGCTTTCTAAAGCTCTGGTTAGGCCCCAACGAGAGTATTACATCCAGTTCTGGTCACCACACTTGAGAAAGGATGTGAGGGTCCTTGAGAGGGTTGGGGAAGATTTACCAGAATGGCTCCAGGGATGGGGAAATTCTAGTTACAAGGTTAGGTTGGAAAAGCTGGGTTTGTTCCCCTTAAAACAAAGGATATTGAGGGGAAATTTAATAGAAGTGTACAAGATTATGACAGGCTAAGATAAGTTAAACTGATGGTACAAGGATTAGGGGACACATATTGAAGGTTTTCTGCAAGAGATTCGGGGGAATGCGAGGAAGAATTCTTTTACGTAGCATGTGGTAATGATCTGGAACTGGTTGCCTATGAGGGTGGTGGAAGCAGAGATAATCAATGACCTCAAAAGGAAATTGGGTGGGCACTTGAAGGAAATAAACTTGCAGGGCTAGGGGGATCAAGCAGGTAAGTGGGACTGACTGGACTGCTCTGTGGAGAGCCAGAATGGACTCGTTGGGTCAAATGGCCTCCTTCTATGCTGTAAATGTTTCAATGACTCAATGATTCTACTTCAGTTATCACTGCTTTAAGTTTGATCAGAATTCCAAGTGCGAGTAAAATAAAATCTTGTGTCTAACCTGAGTTGGATAATGATTTACAATTCCGGGTGCAAATGCCATTGGTTCTACGCAGGTAGGAGATATAAAATGCATGGAAGTTGAACTTAAAGGATTGGGTTCAATAAAGGGGAGTGTCACAAGGAAGCTCAAAAAATTAGATCATTTCTGGGAAAGGCATTATTTCTCTGAGCAATCTTTGCAAAGGCTGAAGAGGCATGGGATTAAGTAATGGTAGAGCGAGATGTAGGTGCAGGCATAAATCGATAGACAGGCAACATTGCAGGCCAGCACTTTGCCTCCTCTTTGGTGATTGCTGCAGTCAAGTTGGTGCAGCACCAGATACTAGTGAGGTGGGGGGGGGGAGGGGGGGGTTTCCTCTGTGCCAGTCTGCACCATCCCACAGATCAGCACAGCCTGCAAGAAGGTGCAACCAAGTTTCAGGCTGCAGATGAACATTATGGACTCTGCAAATGTGCAAGCTCTATGCTGCACAGTAGCTTCAGGTGCCCTAGCAGCAGATGGCAGAGATTGGTATTTTCCCCCCATCCTGCCCCCTGCTGATCCAGACTCCAAATGGGCAGGTTACCATAGTCTTTCTCAGGTGGTTTTCCCAGGACCTGCAGGCATGGTTGGTCCATCTGGCCAAATAATTACCACTGGCTCCTGATCAGCCTGATGTGTCTTCGTTACCTTCCAGCATAAAAGCTAGGCTGGCATTTTCCTCTCCTTGTGATGCCACTGGGAGGTCTGCTGGCACAGTCCTCACTGGAGATAGAAAGCTCCTCCAACAACAACTGCACCAAGTGAGGTTCTCTACCTCACTCTGCATGTGTTGGGGTGAGAGTTCAGGTGCGGCTGGGAGGGTCCAGCCCCCCTCTAGAGTATCCTGACCTGCCTACTATCCTTCCAAGGATCCACTTTTCCTGCAAACACATCACCTTGAAACTTGGTGGCAAACTTTCCGGTGCCAAAAAAGGGAGTATGCAGTATTGTAAATAAATAATTCCAGCTAGCACTAAGGTTCATGTCGGTGCCAGCTGGAAACAAGAAAAATACAAAAAGTGGCTTTAAAATGTCTAATGCACATAAGCTTGAAAAAGTATGTGGGCCTTTTAAATCCTCTCCAATTTGCAGGTCTGCCTAATGTCCTGCTGCCCACCAGGTTTCCCAAGGCATAGTGGAGACTAGGCATCTAACATGTCCTTGAGACTGAAAGTGATGTGCAACCCTTCCATGTCCCGTTTTTTTTATTTGCTCGTGGGATGTGGGCGTCGCTGGCTAGGCCAACATTTATTGCCCATCCCTAATTGCCCTTGAGAAAATGGTGGTGAACTGCCTTCTTGAACCGTTGTAGTCCATGTGGGGTAGGTACACCCACAGTGCTGTTAGGAAGGGTTGCAGGATTTTGACCCAGCGACAGTGAAGTAACAGCAATATAGTTCTGAGTCCGGATGATGTGTGGCTTGGAGGGGAGCTTGCAGGTGGTGGTGTTCCCGTGCATTTGCTGCTCTTGTCCTTCTAGGTGGTAGAGGTCGTGGGTTTGGAAGGTGCTGTCTAAGGAGCCTTGGTGAGTTGCTGCAGTGCATCTTGTAGATGGTACATACTGCTGCCACTGTGCATCGGTGGTGGAGGGAGTGAATGTTTGTGTATGGGGTGCCAATCAAGCGGGCTGCTTTGTCCTGGTAATGGTAATGAAGCTTTGATGGCGGGGGGAGCTTCAGATGGCCATCCTAGGGATGATGTAAATACCAAGCAGGGCCCTAACTGAGTGGGAATCCAGCGGAACTGCATTCCATTGGATTTCCCTCCCTCTTGGATCCAGTTACCACTTGAAATTGAGGCAGAAACAAGACAAAACTTGCCTCCCATAAATCTGTTGGTGGTTATAAGTGAGATTACTTGTTGTTAAATTATGAGATTCGTGCTGTGCACGGAACCACTTACGAAGAACTGAGCGTGGATAAACATCGTAACTTCACAGACACGCTACACAGCCACTGTAAAAGGAAACATTCCTGGCAGGAATCTAATCTAGAATTAAAATCAAGTCCTAAAGGTTAAAGGAAACTGTGCTTAACCACGGCGCCACCCAATCCATTACGATAAGTGAATGTTTAACAGAAGTCAGAGTCATCGTCCCATTGGTATTTTGTTTGTAAAGTGAAGGCTTAACATAATTTCCTGCCACTTTTCTCCTTTGGGGTGGTATAGTATGATTGATGGAAATTCCACATTTCAGTACAAGAGCCAGAAAGTATAACGAGGACTCCTTATGCTCAATTCTGCTGTTGTGGAAACTATTGTGGAATTTGGCCAATACAGCAACGATTCTCCCTGCTCACCAACAGGATCTGGGCAGTAACAGCAGTAGGAGCTAGCCTTTTATTAAACAGGAAGTTCACTGTAGAACTTCAGCGTGTCTCTCGAAACTCTCCCACTCCTGCTTTGACTGACTCTCCGACACCAGATTCTGTCACTGATGATTCTGTTGCTCATGCTCATGCTTGCAAGATATGAGGAACTTGAACCCTCCATCATCTTCTGCTGGTGTTGGCCTGATGGCCACAAGCTGGCAAGCTAGCTACCTTTTGTCGGTGATGGTTTGACAGCTACAGGCTGGCTGGCTGCTGCTGGTGGTTAGCTGCTGCCTATAGCCGTGCTGTTTGACTACCTGAAGGGTGGATGGCTGCCAGTAGCTCCCGAAAAATTGTTAGAAAATACACACCTAGTACCTTTTGCATTTATCACATTAATGCTTTACTGGATTGTTAGGCGTTGTGGTGACCTTTTGATAACAGAATGCTGAGTATCCCCAGTCTGACAATCCATTGCTTTAAAGGAACAGATAAGCACAATCAGTAGGAAGTTCTTACTTTTAGACTAGTGCCACATATTTCAGGTTGGTTCTGTGAATGTATTCACTTACAGCAGCAGGGCCTGGATTTTGACATATTGGGATGTTTGTGTGGCATGTCCATTCAATATCATGAATGTTATTGTAATCAGATTCTCTACAGACGAAATACAAGCTGCTTGGGCTTCCTAAAAAAAACTGCACAAAATGTTAACAAAACTGTATTAAAATACACTTGCTGAAAGCACAGTGCTGAATATCTCTTATTCTAATGTATATTCTGAAACTACAGTTGGAACTCACTCTCTTTATAATATCCTGCTGCCTCTATCCTTCCAATTTTACCTGTCCTTCTTTCTCTTGTCTCCAACACTGACCAGGACAAGATTTTAACTCTTTCAAAACACATTCCCTTGCACAGAGTTAAAATCAGGCCCAGCAGATGTGTAAATAGAAGCAAAATACTGCAGATGCTGGAAATCTGAAATAAAAACAAGAAATGCTGGAAATACTCAGCAGGTCTGGCAGCATCTGTGGAGAGAGAAGCAGAGTTAACGTTTCGGGTCACTGACCTGAAACATTTAATGTGTAAATAACACTGACTCACAGTAAAGATTCTGGGGTTTTTCCTATGATGCCACAGAGTTAAACTCCACACAACAAAATTGCACATATATTGTATTAACATAAAAGTTATTTAAATATATTTAAAATGTTACTGTAGCATATTTGGATATATGACATCCATATGATAATTCTAGGCAATATTAAACCTAACTGCTCAGTTAAAATTGACGGGACACTTACCCGCCAATGTCCTGTTCCATTCCTTCCATTTCCTATTTTAACCTGCTCTTCCGAGCAGGCGGCAAGGAGACCCACCTGAAACCGGCAGATTGGAGTCCTTCTTTTAATATGCAGATTGGGGTCTGATGGCATATTTGCCCAAAGAGCAATTTTAACTGGTGGCTTGATCAGGGAAGCCATTGTGGCTTTCCCATCAAATGAAGATAGTGGTAAAGAGAAGCTGGGGTTAGAAGAGGTCCAAAGACCTTTCCTTTCCTTATGGGGCCAAGAGGAGCAGAAATATTCCTCTGGGTCCCACAAGTAATGTTTAGCTTCTCCTGCCTCAGGATAAGCTCTACCTTTTCCTGATCACGAGAGGCTCCGGAAGCCCTCTCCCGAAGAATTACCTGTTTGCCAGGGATCATTCCTGCCACCCAAAATTAGGCTCCTACCCACCGGCCAACTGGCACTTCCCATTGATTTGGAGTGGTCAACTGACTGAGGGAATACACTTCAAGACGGGGAAGTTAAAATCTGATAGGCCTCACTCTGCTGAAAGTTAGGGTAGCTCAGCACTCTCTGCATCCGGCCTGGTCGATTCCTGCTCCCAGTTTAAATCGAGGTTTTAGCCATGAGCAAAAACTTACAGAATTTAACATGTTTAAACAGGAGAAAGAAGGGACCAAGTCAAGGTATCTAAAATGATAAATGGCATATGTACTAGGCATTTAAGCAGATTACTTAATTTGGTTTGTGTTTACCAACCTGGAGGGTAAGTAGAAATCAGGCAAGCTTTCAGTGAAGTTGGTAATGAGAAGATTTTTCCCAGGGATAATTTCCAAAGACTCCACAATAAATATTGTGATTATATTGGATATATATCAGGTTAAAACAAGAAACCTGGTGATATTAAGTGAGGGGACAGATGGAGTATAATGAGGGGAAGTGTGAGGTTATTCACTTTGGTCGTAAGAATAGAAAAGCAGAATATTTTTTAAAAGGTGTGAAATTTGTAAATGTTAATGTTCAGAGAGACTTGGGTGTGCTCGTTCAAGGAACACAGACGGTTGGCATACAGGTAAGCAAGCAATTAGGAAGGCAAATGACATGTTAGCCTTTATTGCAAGGGGATTGGAGTACAAGAATAAGGAAGTCTTGTTACAATTGTACAGGGTTTTGGTGAGACCACAACTGGAATGTGTGCAGTTTTGGTCTTCATATTAAAGGAAGGATATACTTGCATTGGAAGCAGTGCAATGAAGATTTACTAAATTGGTCCCTGAGGTATGAGAGTGTTGTCCTATGCTGAGAGACTGAGTAAATTGAGCCTATATTCTCTGGAGTTTAGAAGAATGAGAGGTGATCTCAATGAAACTTACAATATTCTGAAGGGGCTGGATAGGGTAGACAATGAGAGATTGTTTCCACTGGCTGGGGAATCTAAAACACAGGGGCACAGTGTTCAGGATAAGGGGACGATCATTTTGGACTTAGATGAGGAGAAATGTCTTCACTCAAAGGGTTGTGAATCTTTGGAATTCTCTACGCCAGAGGGTTGTGGATGCTCCATTGTTAAATTTAAGGCTGGGATAGACAGATTTTTGGTCTCTCAGGGCATCAAGGGATATGGGGAGTGGGTGGGAAAGTGGAATTGAAGCCTAAGGTCAGCCATGATCGTATTGAATGGCGGAGCAGGCTCGATGGGCCATATAATAAAAGCAAAATACTGCAGATGCTGGAAATCTGAAATAAAAACAAGAAATGCTGGAAATACTCAGCAGGTCTGGCAGCATCTGTGGAGAGAGAAGCAGAGTTAACATTTCAGGTCAGTGACCCTTCATCAGAACTGGCAAATATTAGGTTATAAGCAAGTAAAGCAGAGGTGGGGCAAGAGATAACAAAGGAGAAGGTGTAGATAGGACAAGGTCACAGAATATCTGACCAGAAGGTCATGGAGCAAAGGCAAACAATATGTTAATGGTGTGTTGAAAGACAAAGCATTAGTACAGATAGGGTGTTAACGGACTGAAAATTGAACAGCCGCAAGTACAAACGTGAAAAAAAGTGGATAAGCAAACTGAACAAACTAAGATGAAATAAAATAAAATAAACACAAAAAGAATATTAAAAAAAGGAAAAAGAAAAAAATAACTAAAAATAAAAGTAAAATGGGAGGCCAGTCATGCTCTGAAATTATTGAACTCAATCTTCAGTCCGGCAGGCTGTAGTGTGACTAATTGGTAAATGAAATGCTGTTCCTCGAGCTTGCATTGATGTTCACTGGAACACTGCAGCAGTCCCAGGACAGAGATGTGAGCATGAGAGCAGGGGGGAGTGTTGAAATGGCAGGCAACCAGAAGCTCGGGGTCCTGCTTGCGGACTGAGCGGAGGTGATCCGCAAAGCGGTCACACAGTCTGTGTTTGGTCTCCCCAGTGTAGAGGAGACCACATTGTGAGCAGTGAATACAGTATACTACATTGAAAGAAGTACAAGTAAATCGCTGCTTCACCTGAAAGGAGTGTTTGGGGCCTGGGATAGTCAGGAGAGAGGAGGTAAATGGTCAGGCATTACACCTCCTCCGATTGCAGGGGAAGGTGGTGGGGGTAATGGAGGAGTGGACCAGGGTGTCACAGAGGGAACAATCCCTTCGGAATGCTGACAGGGGAAGGGAGGGGTAGATGCCTTTGGTAGTGGCATCACGCTGGAGGTGGCGGAAATGGCGGAGGATGATCCTTTGGATATGGAGGCTGATGGGGTGGAAAGTGAGGACAAGTGGAACCCTGTCACAGTTCTGGGAGGGAGCGGAAGGGGTGAGGGTAGAGGTGCGGGGAATGGGCCGGACACGGTTGAGGGCCCTGTCAACCACAGTGGGGGGAAATCCTCGGTTGAGGAAAAAGGAAGACATATCAGAAGCGCTGTCATGGAAGGTAGCGTCATCAGAGCAGATGCATTGGAGACGGAGAAACTGGGAGAATGGAATGGAGTCCTTACAGGAGGCAGGGTGTAGTTGAGGTAGCTGTGGGAGTTGGTGGGCTTATAATGGATATTAGTAGACAGCCTATCCACAGAGATGGAGACAGAGAAGTTGAGGAAGGGAAGGGAAGTGTCAGAGATGGACCATGTAAAGGTGAGAGAAGGGTGGAAATTGGAAGCAAAGTTGATAAAGTTTTCCAGTTCGGGGCGGGAGCAGGAAACGGCACCGATACAGTCATCAATGTACCGGAAAAAGAGTTGGGGGAGGGGGCCTGAGTAGGACTGGAACAAGGAATGTTCGACATATCCTGCAAAAAGACAGGCATAACTCGGACCCATGCAGGTAACCATAGCAACACCTTTTACTTGAAGGAAGTGAGTGGAGTTGAAGGAGAAAGTTGTTCAATGTGAGAACAGGTTCAGCCAGGCGGAGGAGGGTGGTGGTGGATGGGGACTGGTTGGGCCTCTGTTCAAGGAAGAAGCGGAGAGCCCTCAAACTGTCCTGGTGGGGGATGGAGGTGTAGAGAGACCATATGGACCAGATGAGCCGTATGGTCTACTCCTGCTCCTATTTCTTATGTCCTTATAAAGTTCGAAATGGATGATGAATTGCTCGGTGTTGCAAAACAGTTCTTTGAGGTTTGAAGCAATAAAATGTTATCCATGGTTCAAGTTGAATGGTGTGGTTTAAGGGTTGAACTAAAAGACGGGAGCTTCCTTGATTATTTGATGGTGTTAGGTAGTTTTGCAGAGGTTTCTTTTGCAGGCCTGCTTTGACTGATCCCTTCACTCATGGGTTTGAGTGGGTTGGAAAGATGTCACAGTCAGGCGAACTGGTACATGGTCTATGAAGGGAATGGGCTTGATCGAGTGAACAGTCTTTGATTGTTGCAAACTTATTCTCTTATATAATTCAAATTTCTGTTTCACTGGTTTGGCCCACTTACTAAATTCACATGCATATCTTGAGTTCCAAGATTATTCATTGCAGTGAAATTAAAACATCTATATTCTCTCAGTTTCATCACTTCCAAGACCATGTACGTTAATGTAAATTCCTTACCATATCTAACCCCACTCATTAAGCAATGTTTTTGACACCTTGGCTTTTGGGTATCGACTGATCTTGTTTCATATCTTTTGTAGGGTTTATTAAAGAGTGCGAGCAGGCCACTCCAGTGGATTACTTCTGGTACAGGAAAACGTTGAATATCAGCCCTGATATTACCGTGAATGGAGATGGCCAGCAATGGTGGCTGATTATATGCCTTGTTGTCGCTTGGTTGATTGTATACAGTTGTGTTTTAAAAGGAATTGAAAGTTTGGGAAAGGTGAGTTTTAAATGAATAATTGTACTGTATTTTAGGTTTAGTAGTAATTGAAGTATATTTGGTAAGGATATTTACTATTTACATCTTAGTCTGTAACTGTGGCCAGAATCTTTTCCACTTAAAACATTTTCAGGCTTTGGGGCCATTTCTGGCTTCTGCCGTGTGCCCTCCGGTGCAATCTTACAGGAGGTGGCCAAATTAACAAGCTGCCTCCACATTTACCGTCCAATTAGGGTTGGTGGGTGGGCTAAGGAGCTGGGACGGTCAATCAGGAACCAGGATATGAAGGAGGGTGGCTACAGTGAATGGGACACAAGAGGGAGAACCACAACAAGAATGGAGGTGGGGATGAATGCGCCAGATGCTTTGCTTTTAAGCCTCAGCACTCTCAGTGGCAGCAGGCTCCATGAGAGGGTGCAGCAATAGCAGCACTCTGCTTACTGCTAACTGTGGGCTTCCTGTTTTCATCAGATCATTCACAGATTGCATGGGAAGCTCAAGGTGCTGGGTCCTCCTGCTGTGCACTCGCCTCCTGGAAGCTGGTGAGTCCTGCACACTGCAGAGGTCCTGGTCACTTCAGGGAAAAGTGGAATGGCACAGGAAAATTCACCTTAATTGCCTCATCAATTGCCTTAATTAGCTTCTCGCCACTGCAGAGGAGGCGGTGGCGTAGTGGTATTGTCACTGGACTAGTAACCCAGAGACCCAGGGTATTGCTCTGGGGACATGGGTTCAAATCCCGCCACAGCAGAAGGGGGAATTTGAATTTAATTAATAAATCTGGAATTAAAAGCTAGTCTAACGATGGCCATGAAACCATTGTCGATTGTTGTAAAAACCCATCTGGTTCACTAATGTCCTTTAGGGAAGGAAATCTGCTGTCCTTACCTGGTCTGGCCTACGTGTGACTCCAGACCCACAGCAACTCTCACATGCCCTCTGAAATGGCCTAGCAAGCCACTCAGTTAGGGCAATTAGGGATGGGTAATAAATGCTGGCCTGGCCAGCGACGCCCACATCCCATGAATGAATAAATTAAAAAAAGAGCAGGTAGCTGTTAGTGCTCCAATGCCATGACACAGGTGAAAGATGGAGGTGGGAAGATACCGGGAGCCTGGCCGATGCTTTGCCCGACACTTTTCAGGCACCCCCGCCTCCAAATCCGATTCCCAGGTGCTGGGAAAATTCCGGTCTGCATCTCAGATGAAGGTCACTCCCAACTATTTTCAAACCTACTTATCTGCACATTAACCTCAACCTTAGCCATATGAATTGCCATACAATTTTAACTTAACCCCTGCGGCCGTGTCATTGGGTTCCGTGGCGGTGGGGGGGACCAGAGGATGTCTCTGGCAGAGGCCCGCCACGGAGCTCATAGCTGGGAGGACCCAGCCCATTCCTCCCAGCGGAGGCGAGGCTCTGTGGTGGCACCCCCGTCGCTGGGCAACAGGACCTGAATTTCAATATGTAAATCAATAAAATGAATACATTTAAATACACTCACCTCCAATCTGCCGGGCCCACCGCGATCTTCAGTCGACAGCCGGCACTCGTGCACCTTCACCTCCCCATCTGGGGAAAACTGGCGTGACACTGGTGGGGAGGGGAGGGGTGGGGGGAGTTAAGATTGTTAGTGTGGTGGGTGGGGAGGGGGTAACAGGGTCAAATAAACATAATGAGTGTAGGGGATGGTGGGAAGGGGTGAACTTTAAACTTTCTACAGTCTTGGTGGGAGGGGAAGGTCAGATTTCAAAGGTAAGTGTTTTGGGGGAAGGGCAAATAGTTAATGTAATTGTTATTGGGGGTGGGAATGGGGCTTAACAATTTTATTTGGTAGATATTGGGGGAGATACTACTTCAAAAATTCAAATTGACCAGCAAGGCCGGCTGCCCTTTAAAAAGGGCACCAGCATTTGTGCAAAGGCAGCTGACGCCATTGCCAGTGTCGGACAGCCTGTCCCCTCCAAGTGATTGTGGGGCAGGGCTTGAGCCTCCCCGGTTATTTAGATGAATCACTGCACGGGAGATCGCGGTGGCTCTGAGGCATGTAGCCCGTACATGCGGGCCGCCATTCTTTTCGCCCGCCACCACTCTCAGCGGCGGGCTGTTAAAGTCCAGCCCTACAAGTGTAAAATTTGGCTGAGTGGTGGCACTGTTATCTACTGAATCAGCAAGGTGGTGGTTCAAATCCCACTCCATGGGACTTAACCACATAACTTAGGCTGGCAATCCGATGCAGAGGGAGTGCTGCACTGTTGCAAGTGCCATCTTTTGGATGAGATGTTAAATTGAGCTCCCCTCTGCCCTCTCAGGTGGATGGAAAAAATCCAGTACCACTATTTTTAAAAAAGGGGCCTTCTCCCCAGTGTCTTGACCAATATCTATCCCTCAACCAATGTAACTAAAACAGCTTATGTGGTTATTATGCTGTTAGTGATATCTTGCTGTGCATTTCTTACAATACAACAATTCAAAAGCAATCATTGGTTATAAAAAGTTTTGGGACACGGCTATAAAAATGCAAATCTTTCATTACATCAGTTTGTAAGTTCTGTCAGCAGTTTCCTTCAGCTTTTTTTTTACCTCATTGAAAGGCTGTTATCTCTACACAGGGTAGTGAATAGGATCCCCACCGGTCTCAAAGCATCAGTTCCACATAGGCTGTTGGGGATGGAATTTGGATCTCCACAGGAAGATTTCTATAAAACTAAAACCTACTTTTTACCTGACTGCAATCACATCAATCTTACATTAGTCACCAGAGGGCTGAAATTCATCAGGGGATCCACTCGGCTCTCACCATAACTTCTCGTGATTCTTTGTGTGGGATTGAGTATGAGAAACTATATGGTACTCGGAAGTGAAACTGAAAGTAACTCGGTGTTTTGGGGAAAACACCTGACTTGGGGGCTGTTGTAAGGTCAGATGGGCTATGTAGCCACAGTGAGCAGCAGTAAGCAAGAACTCTACAGAAGTCTTTTTATTAAAGCCTGTTAAATCTTTGTTAAAGTTAAATCTGTGACTTCAGGTGCGATTCTTCAGACTGATATGTGACATAACTTAAGCAGGAGTTTGTGGAATCCCAATCACTCTCCCTCTCCATCACCCCAGGGAAACAGCAGAGACCCTTACAGGCAAATAACAACCTCCCCATCCCAGGTTTCTATTAGCAGGGAACAGGTGGGCACCAGAGATGTGTCCAAAGTGGCACTTGCACCTGCCTGCCCCAGGCTAGTTAGCTGCCCACTCACTGACCCCAAAATGTCAATGGTGTCAGTTCTGGCGGGGCATATTTGGGCATGATTCCAGCATAAACTTGCAGGATTAATAATCGAGCAATTTCAGGGCTCAAGAGTTGCGAAAACTTTGCCAACCACTTAAAATCTTACTTTATTGCAGGCCGTCTACTTCACTGTAACTTTCCCTTACTTGGTACTACTCATTCTCCTTGTACAAGGATTAACACTGCCTGGGGCCTTACATGGCTTGGTCTATCTAATTACTCCAGATGTAAGTACATATAATTGTATGACAATAATGAGTGTCGGGACTGCCTCTAGATATATCTGTGGTATATTACATTCTGTGTCAATTAGGGTACAGTAGGGAATGAAGGAGATTGGCAGCATTAACTAAGGTAGCAGAGATAGTGAATACCAGAATGAACTAAATGGGAAGAGTATCAGTATATACAAGGAGGATTGTAGTAGAAGATATATTTTCTGTGAAGGGGTGTGGAATTGGATGAGAGACAATAGTCCATGAATGTGTGAAGGATATTCTTGAGCTGTTAGCATTTTTGATGCTGAGTTATCATTTTGAAGCAGTTGTTCAGCTTTTGCTGGTTTTCTGGGTTGGCATGAATGCAGTTCTTTTGAGAGAAAAACAGAGTTAACATTTCAGGTCAAGTCTTCTGATGAAAGGTCGTCGATCTGAAACGTTAACTCTGTGTCTCTCTCCACAGATGCTGCCTGACCCATTGAGTATTTCCAGCATTTTCTGTTTTTATTTCAGATTTCCAGCAACCACAGAATTTTGCTGCTGTTTTGCAGTTCTTCTGAATTGTGCTGAATGGGGCAAAAGACATTTTGATCTTTCTTTCATTGACTTTTGGTGCAATTGAAGAAAAGCAAGTTCAGCTTGTGGCTTATAAAGCATGTGTCCAAATCATTCCCTTTCATTGTTCAGACATCCCAGGCATGCAAATTGACCAACTATCTCTGGCCTATGCACGTAACCCAGGAGAAAGCTAAGATGCTGATCTACACTGAAATGTCACTGAGTGTGCTGGGAGTAAGGGGAGTGTAGTTGGTGGAGAAGTCAGCCTTACAACCACTGTAACTCTTTGGTTAAGCCCTTTACATAAGAATCTGGACTATGTAGGTGGCGATGAGTAAGCCTGGAATGCAGCATTGTACCTAGAACTGCTAAAACACCAAGGCAGTTGGCAATTCAAATTGCTCTTTGTAGATCCTTTCACCATCAAGGCAAATGCCCACCATACATGTAAGGACACTTGGAGTGACAGCTATAGGAAGGCATTATTCTGGAGGCCAGGTATGAGAACATGTGCTCATATATTCATTGCTCTGTATCGGTAAGATTTGTGATTTAGGCTACTCAAACTCCAGTAAAAACCTGCACACACTTCAGAGTTCTAAACCTTGGCTCTGATAACCTGTGACTAAGGTGTCCAGACTTGGACTTTGGGGTGTATTTCTACAGGGGAGAGACAGGGAATATATCTCAGTAGCTTGATTTAGAGATTTTTATATGTGATGATGAGTTTCCACATGCGTCAGACATCCAGCTGACCAAGAAAATTACGTGAGCTAAAGTTAATAATAACTGATTATTTCTAGTAAATGCATTTGTTCTTTCATTTCATTTCATTTTATTCCAGCTGACTGTTTTGAGCCAACCAAGAGTGTGGTTAGATGCAGCGACCCAGATCTTTTTCTCAATGTCTTTAGGTTTTGGAGGACTTATTGCATTCTCCAGCTATAACCCACCAAAGTAAGCATTGATGTAAGAATGTTACCTTCTGTAATAGCCTTCTCAAGTAAAGGATCTCCCAGACCAGAGGAATATTATAGGAATTTACAAAGACTTGGAGATTAACTTGGAGATCACACCTTGTCATATTAGCTTGCCATGTTCATGTGAAAATACTTTCCCTGCTACTTTTATAAAACTGTTAACCCATCCGGCAAAATAGCATCCATTAAAATAGTGGACACAGAAATTTCATGCGAATGTGTTAAAAATCCAAATGCTAATATCTCACGATGTGAGAATTCTAAAGAGTTTCAATAAAGTGCCGCATGACGGATTGCGGCTGAAAATTAGGTGTTATTGTGTGGAAGACAAAATGGCTGAGGGATCATAAGCAAAGGGGTCATTTTAAATGAGGTAGTTTCCCAGTGGGGTCCATTCAGTCACAAGTGCCATCCCCCAGGGTTTGGTGCTCAGTACTGCTTGTTCATAAAATTCATCTGAAGGTGAAAATCGGCTTCCTAATAATTAAACTTGCAGATGACAGCAAATTTTCCGGACCTGAGAAGATAGTAGTAAGTTGCAGTTGGATTTATACCAATTGAAATAGTTTGCATTTTTGTACTACCTTTAACAACCTCAGGATATCCCAGTGCATTTCACTGTGAAGTGTCAATACTGTTGTAATGTAGGGCAGGACATTCCCACAAACAGAAATGAGATAAACAAGCAGATAATCTGTTTTAGTGCTGTTTATTGAGCGATAAGTACTTGTCAGGACACTAGATAAACTCCCCAGCTCTTCTTTCAATTGTGCCACGGGATATTTTTATGTCTACCTGAGTGGGAAGATGGTAGTGAGGTTTAACATCACATTCTAAAGACTCCCTCACTGCTGCACTGAAGTGTCAGACGAGATTTCAAGCTCAAATCTCTGGAGTGGGGCTTGAACCCACAACCTTCTAACTCAGAGTTGAGAGTGCTACCTTTGAGTCATGGTTGACACCCAAGATTGGGGAAATGGACCCAGTGTTAGAAATTGCCCTTCAGTACAGACAGACATGCAACTGTGCACTTGGGTGCACTTTCTAAGAGCATGGAATATAAAATGAGTGAATGTCAGCTAAACACAATAGAAAGGTACACTTATTCCATTCACCACTGAGTAATAAGGAGAGTATTATAGTCACAAATAGAAATCAAACTGCCAGAAAAAAAGTATTATGGTTTGCAACCATTGTTATGGCAAGTCTTAGTCTGGACCAAAGCTAGAACTCCAGCCCCTATTCAATGGGTTTTAACCACTGAATTAATGGCATGAACAAACATAAGAGTAAGTGACTACCTTACCTTCGTACCTAACAGTTTGGATTATTTTTTCCACCATCTACAAGGCACAAGTCAGCATTGTGATGGAATTCTCTCCATTTGCCTGGATGAGTGCAGCTCTAACAACACTCAAGAAGCTTAACAGCATCCAGGACAAAGCAACTGTTTGATCAATATCCCATCCACCACCTTAAACATTCACTCTCTTCACTACTGGCGCATAGTGGCAGCAGAGTATACCATCTACAAGATGCATAGCGGTAACTCACTAAAGCTTCTTTAACAGCACCTCCTAAATCTGCGACCTCTACCACTTAGAAGGACAAGGGCAGCAGGCGCATGGGAACACCACCACCTGGAAGTTCCCCTCCAAGCCACACACCATCCTGACTTGGACATATATCACTGTTCCTGGAACTCCCTTACAGCACTGTGTATATGCTTACACCACATGTACTGAAGTGGTTAAAAAGGCAGCTCACCACCACCTTCTCAGGGACAATTAAGGTTGGGCAATAAGTGCTGGGCTTGCCAGCGATGCCCACATCCTATGAACAAATAAAAGAAAATTCTTGGCCACAGTTATATTTTCCCTTTCTGTGCATGAAACTATTCTGTGGTATAGATCAGGCAGCTGAATGAATAGGGATATCTCTGAATGCTGACATTCAGATTCCTGTTCTGGGCAAATGCACAAGCGAGGTGAAAGAGGAGAGAAAGCGGGTTACAAAAAAGAGATGTGATTTAAAAAAAAAGACTCTTCTGCTTTTCAGGAATGACTGTGAGGTAGATGCCGTGACAGTAGCCATTATCAACAGCATTACCTCTATCTTTGCTTCTATTCCTATCTTCTCCATCCTTGGGTTTAAGGCAACTGCAGCTTACTGGGAATGCTTAGACAAGTAAGTAGAACTCCACAACCTACTGTGTACTTGCACTAATTATTATCTATACCAGTTTAATCAAAAATGTATTAATTTCAGAACCCTACATATTTACTTTGAAAGCATTTTATTGCATGTTAATGTTAATGGATATGCACCCAAAATGCCATAACGTACAGGGCTATGGACCAAGAGCTCAAAGATGGCATTAGTCTGGATAGCTCTTTTCCAGCCAGCACAAAACACTATGGGCCAAATGGCCTCCTTCTGTGTAAATTTCCTATGTTTCTATGTTAATACATTTTTTTTGCTGTACACTTAGCCCTGGGGAACACTCAATGTCACAGCAGGAATTCCAGGCCAAACACTTGCAATGGCCCCTAACCTTAATGTCCTATTGGGTTCTTAAACCCTTGGGGATTGAATTTCCGTGGTGATATTTCAGATCACCAGCCATAACTTTGGTGGAAGATCGATGGAAAAGATGGGATCATGGGTGCAGTTTTGGGGCATGGACGATATGAGGATACTAGAGCATGACAGTAAGCTGTTAAAGGAGAAGTCCTGGTCATTATAGGAAATGTGTTCAGACAGGAAGGGGAGGAAGGATACACAGAGGAGAGATGGTGGAAGGGTCAGTGTGATCAATGAGGATGGAAAGGGATATGGCACTGAAAATAAGTCACCAAGAGTGTCATTGGCAGCTGATGAGGACAGTCCTAGCACTGAGCTGGCTGGAAGCCAAACTGAAGGGATTCAAAGATGAATGGATAGGAGAGGTTTGCAGTGAGCTGGGTGCCACAACATGCTGAAGGATTTTAGAAATATAGAGGAGGTTGGAGAAGACAGAGGGGTTAAGGAAGGGTCTTTGAGGAGAGAGGTAATAACACCAGTCTTCTCAGGTGACCAGTGTCTGAACAGAGGAGCCATAGATAATGACATTGAGCTGAGTAGAATGATTAGAAGGAGAGTTGAGGGGAGAATCAAGAATCCAGGAGGTGGGTCCCACGAAAGAAATGAGATTGGGACGGATGGTGGCGGTACTATGGAATGACATGATTGGAGGCAATGGAGTGGAGATGGCTGAGGACCATACAGGATGGGGGAGAAAAAGGCAGCAAGACAGCCAAGTGGAGGGTCAAAATCTCTGCAATGAATTCCCATGAGTTACGCATTGACAAGAATTCTTCTCCAAAATCCCAGCCACAAGTAGCCTGCTGCTGGCTGCTTCATTTTTAACACAAAGATATGACTCATAAACAAAGCAGTGATGCATTTGGATGTGTTTTATTTCACTGCATTGCATGGTTGTGAATGAAAAAAAAAGTTTGCCTTTTTCATGAAGATGGTGGCTGCTTGATCATTGTAGTTTATGTGTATTTACATTAACTTCTCTCAACAGGAATATACTACTCATTTCAAATGAATTCGAAATTCAGGATGGAAATGTTACAAGAGAAAATTATTTTCGTTGGGTCGATGATCTAAATGCTACCCATCAAGACAGAATCTCAGTTCTTACTTTAAAGAATTGCGTCCTTAAGGACTTTCTTGATCAGGTATTTCTATACATTTTCCATTAGCAACAAACTTGCCTATTTTAGGTCAGTTTCCTAAAGTCAGAATTCCTGGGACCAGAGGGCAGAGTAGATTAGCTTTCCTTTCACTTCAATCTGAGACTTCTGTTCACATCATAGAATTATAGAATGGTACAGCACAGAAAGAATCCATTCGGCCCATCATGACTGTGCTGGCATTTTGGTAGAGCTATCCCATTAGTCCTACTCCTCTGCTCTTTCCCCATAGCCCTGCAATTTTTTTCCACTTGAAATATCTATCCAATTCTCTTTTGAAAGCAATTATTGAATTTGCTTTCAACACCCTTTCAGGCAGTACATTCCAAATCATAATAATTTTCTGCATAAAAATGTTTTCCTTCATGTTGCCTCTGGTTCATTTGTCAATTATCTTAAATCTGTGTTCTCTGGTTACCATACTGTGACACTGAAAACAGTTTCTCCTTACTCTATCAAAACCCTTCCTGATTATGAACACCTCTATTAAATTTCCTCTTAATCTTCTCTGCCTTAAGGAGAACCCCAGTTTCTCTAGTTTCACCATGTAACTGAAATCTTTAATGCCTGGTACTGTTCTAATAAATTTTCTCTGCACCCTCTCTAAGGCCTTGGTATCCTTCCTAAAGATTGCTGCCCAGAATTGGACACAATATTCCAGCAGGGGCATAACCAGCGTTTTATAAAGGTTTAACATAACTTCCTTGCATTTGTACTCTATGCCTCTATATATAAAGCCAAGGATCCCGTATGCCTTATTGACAGACCGGCATCTTCAAAGACTTGTGCACATATAGCACTAGGTCTCTCTGTCCCTGCACCCCTTTAAAATTGGACCATTTATTTTATATTGCCTCTCCTCATTCTTGCTACCAAAATGTATCACTTCACACCACTCTGCATTAAATTAAATTTGCCTTTTGTCTGCCCATTTCACCAGTGTTTCTATGTCCTCCTAAAGTCTTTGACTATTTTCCTCACTTTTTAAGTTTTGTGCCATGTGCAAACTTCGAAATTATGCTCCGTATACCCAAGTCCAGATCATTAACAGATATCAAAAAGAGCAGTGCTCCTAATACCAACCCCTGGAGCACATGACTGCATGCTTCCCTCCAGTCTGTAAAACAACTGTTCACCACTACTCTCTGCTTTCTGTACCTTAGCCAATTTCTTATCCATGCAGCCACTGTCCGTTTAATCCCACTGGCTTCCATTTTGCTAATAAGTCTATTACGTGGTATTTTATGGAACAGCTTTTATAAGTCCATATACACAACATCAACTGCACTACCCTCATCAATCCCCTCCACTACTTCATCAAACATCTAGCTCTGGCTCATGAAATGACATTTTGCTTACATCTTGCTGGCTGCAAGGAATCTATATGAAACAGAGCAATTTCATCCCAATCTCAACTCACCCCAATAAATGGCCAGTGCCGTAAGCATGGGTCATGTGAGCTGGCAGTGACACATCAATGCAGAGCTTTTTTTTTATTCATTCATGGGATGTGGGCGTCACTGGCCAGGCCAGCATTTATTGCCCATCCCTAATTGCCCTCGAGAAGGTGAACCGCTGCAGTCCATTTGGGGTAGGTATACTCACAGTGCTGTTAGGAAGGGAGTTCCAGGATTTTGACCCAGCAACAGTGAAGGAACGGCGATATAGTTCCAAGTCAGGATGGAGTGTGACTTGCAAGGGAACTTGCAGGTGGTGGTGTTCCCATGTATTTGCTGCCCTTGTCCTTCTAGTTGGTAGAGGTTGCGGGTTTGGAAGGTGCTGTCTAGTGTTGTTGGAGCTGCACCCATCCAGGCAAGTGGAGAGTATTCCATCACACTCCTGTCATGTGCCTTGTAAATGGTGGACAGGCTTTGAGGAGTTAGGAGGTGAGTTACTCGACTCAGGATTCCTAGCCTCTGACCTGCTCTTGTAGCCATGGTATTTATATGGCTACTCCAGTTCAGTTTCTGGTCAATGGTAGCCACTAGGATGTTGATAGTGGGGGATTCAGCGATGGTAATGCCATTGAATGTCAAGGCGAGATGGTTAAATTCTCTCTTGTTGGAGATGGTCATTGCCTGGCACTTGTGTGGCGCGAATGTTACTTGCCACTTATCAGCCCAAGCCTGGATATTGTCCAGGTCTTGCTGCATTTCTACACGGACTGCTTCAGTATCTGAGGAGTCACGAATGGTGCTGAACATTGTGTAATCATCAGCGAACATCCCCACTTCTGACCTTATGATTGAAGGAAGGTAATTGACGAAGCAGCTGAAGATGGTTGGACCCAGGACACTACCCTGAGGAACTCCTGCAGTGATGTCCTGGAGCTGAGATGATTGACCTCCAACAACCACAACCATCTTCCTTTGCGCTAGGTATGACTCCAGCCAGCGGAGGGTTTTCCCCAGATTCCCATTGACCTCAGTTTTGCTCGGGCTCCTTGATGCCATACTCGGTCAAATGCTGCCTTGATGTCAAGGGCAGTCACTCTCACCTCACCTCTTGAGTTCAGCTCTTTTGTCCATGTTTGAACAAAGGCTGTAATGAGGTCAGGAGCTGAGTGGCCCTGGCAGAACCCAAACTGAGCATCACTGAGCAGGTTATTGCTAAGCAAGTGCCGCTTGATGGCACTGTTGATGACACCTTCCATCACTTCACTGATGATTAAGAGTAGAGTGATAGGGTGGTAATTGGCCGGGTTGGACTTTTCCTGCTTTTTGTGTACAGGACATTCCTGGGCAATTTTCCACATTGCAGAGTAGATGCCAGCATTGTAGCTGTACTGGAACAGCTTGGCTGGGGTGCGGCAAGTTCTGGAGCACAGGTCTTCAGTACTATTGCCGGAATATTGTCAGGGCCCATAGCTTTTGCAGTATCCAGTGCCTTCAGTCGTTTCTTGATATCACGCAGAGTGAATCGAATTGACTGAAGTCTGGCATCTGTGATGCTGGGGACTTCAGGAGGAGGCCGAGATGGATCATCAACTCGGCACTTCTGGCTGAAGAATGTTGCAAATGCTTCAGCCTTATCTTTCGCACTGATGTGCTGGGCTCCCCCATCATTGAGGATGGGGATATTTGTGGAGCCACCTCCTCCAGTTAGTTGTTTAATTGTCCACCACCATTCACGGCTGGATGTGGCAGGACTGCAGAGCTTAGATCTGATCCGTTGGTTATGGAATCGCTTAGCTCTGTCTATCGCATGCTGCTTATGCAGTTTGGCATGCAAGTAGTCCTGGGTTGTAGCTTCACCAGGTTGACACCTCATTTTGACCTATGCCTGGTGCTGCTCCTGGCATGCCCTCTTGCACTCTTCATTGAACCAGGGTTGGTCTCCTGGCTTAATGGTAATGGTAGAGTGGAGGATATGCCAGGCCATGAGGTTACAGATTGTGGTTGAGTACAATTCTGCTGTTGCTGATGGCCCACAGCGCCTCATGGATGCCCAGTTTTGCATTGCTAGATCTGTTCGAAATCTATCCCATTCAGCACGGTGATAGTGCCACACAACATGATGGACGGTATCCTCAATGTGAATGTGGGACTTCGTCTCCACAAGGACTGTGCGGTGGTCACTCCTACCAATACTGTCATGGACAGAAGCATCTGCGGCAGGCAGATTGATGAGGACGAGGTCAAGTCTGTTTTTCCCTTGTGTTGGTTCCCCCACCACCTGCCGCAGACCCAGTCTAGCAGCTATGTCCTTTAGGACTCGGCCAGCTCGGTCAGTAGTGGTGCTACCGAGCCACTCTTGGTGATGGACATTGAAGTCCCCCACCCAGAGTACATTTTGTGCCCTTGCCACCCACAGTGCTTCCTCCAATTGGTGTTCAACATGGAGGAGTACTGAGTCATCAACTGAGGGAGGGTGGTAGGTGGTAATCAGTAGGAGGTTACCTTGCCTGATGCCTTGAGACTTCATGGGGTCCAGAGTCAATGTTGAGGACTCGCAGGGCAACTCCCTCCCTACTGTATACCACAGTTGCAGTTCAGCTACATTGTTAGGCTAGAGTACAAGAAAAAATAGTACAAATAACACCCCTCAACCTGAACATCTAACTGAAATAGCTTCATAAATATAAATTCATAATCAAATAATGAGTTACGTGTCTGATATCATACAAGCTGATGAATGCATTTGAATAGTTTGTGCAATGACTAGAACAAAAATGAATTATGAATAGCAAGAAGCAGGAAATAGGACTGTAATTTAATCCATGGTTTAAGCAATGTCAGAAGACCAATATAAATTATCGTAACCAACCAATTAAGTTACATTACTTGTTTTGTATCTCTCTGACCTTTACCCTGCATATTTTATCTCTCAGTAAAATGAACATTACGCTGATAGTTAGAAATATTCCTGACTCAGACATAACAAAATGCTGACAAGATGCTACTTTTTCCAAAATATAGGTGTGTTTAAAGTAGGAGTTGGAGAGTTGCCTTAGCAATCTGTGAGATAGGGAAAGCAGAGAATGAGAGACAGAGGATCGGTTGAGAGAGATTAGAGTTTGAAAAACAGAGTTAATGTTTCAGGTCTGTGTGACCTTTCATCAGAATTGACAAAAGTTAGAAATGTAATAGATTTTCAGCAAGTGAATGTGGGGGGGTGGGGGTTGGGGGCATAGAAGAACAAAAGGGAAGGTCTGTGATAAGATGAAAGACAGGAGAGATGAAATGACAAAAGAGTTGGTCGTGCAAGGCCAAAGGGAGTGGTAATGGGACAAGTGAAGAAACAAAAGATGTGTCTGGATGAGGTGTAAATGACAGGAAAGCAGTCGTCTGAACACAAAGCAAAGGGATTAAGAAAAGAACAAGGGGTGTGGTAAAAAAAGCGAACCAGCAAAAAAGAACACTAAAATAGAAAAAAAAAAGGGGCAGAGGTTGTGATCAAAAATTGTTGAACTCAGTGTTGAATCCAGAAGCCTGTAAAGTACCCAGTCGAAAGATGAGGTGCTGTTCCTCAAGCTTGCATTGAGCTTCATTGGAACACTGTAACAGGCCAAGGACTGAAAGGTTAGAGTGGGAGCAAGGTAGAGAATTAAAATGATAAATGACAGGAAGCTCACAGTCGCACTTGCAGACTGAACGGAGGTGCCAGTTGTGATGAAATGTCACACAGATCTGAAACGTTAACTGTTTTTCTCTCCACACATGCTGCCTGACCTGCTGAGTATTTTCCTACATTTTCTGTCTTTGTTTTCAGTCAGATTTCCAGCATCTGCAGTATTTTGCTGTTGTGCTGTTGGATTAGAGTTTGAGTTGCACTTAACGTTTGACTTTTCATGTTAGAGAGGAATAGTGGGGAGGATGAGATGTCAGCCTTGGCTCAGTGGCAGCATCTTGCCACTGAAGGAGCAGGTCATATGTTCAAACTGCACTTAAAGCCTTGAACATGCAATGAAGGCTGACAATTCAGTGCAGTATTGAGGAAGTATTTTGGATGAGGTTAAACCACTTTCAGGTAGACATAAGAGATCTCATGATATTATTTGAAGAAGAGCATGGCGTTCTAATGACCTGGTCAATATTTATCCCTCAACCAACATCATTAAAACATTAAATTAAAAGCAAAATACTGCAGAAGCTGGAAATCATTAAAGCATTGTCCTACAGGACAACTGCTTGCCATTGCTAGCCCAGTAAGTATCAGCTATCCATTGGAGAATCTTCTCACTGGGCGTGTTGGGGCCAAATGAAAAGAATCAGTCTCATTTGTGAATTAGCTAGGGGGTGATCAACTTTAACAGTGCCTTGGATTTCTGTGGATCTGTTTGGTTCAGGTATTGGATCAACAGATCTTTAACCCCCAAAATGGGTGGGTTGGCTATGGGTGAGATGTAATAATTTAAAAAGTCTCAAACCCGATCCCAATTCGCCTCCAACCTACCCACTTCCAGGTTTAACAAAGCTGTGGCATGGCATAGGCAGTCAATGTATGCCAAGGAGGCAGGTTGGACTTTCAAATATTATACTGAGACTGGGAGCCTCACATAAAATCTGTTTTACAGGTTTAACCCTGGCCCGCCAGGTTTCCCAGGATTTGGGAAATCTGGCAGCTGAAGGGAGGCGAGGACAGTTCTGAGGAAAAGGTGAGTGCCCCATAGCACTGTTTGTGGGCCTGGGGGAGCAGGAGTGCTGCCACCTCCCTGGCTTACCAAACTGCCTTTTTCCCTGAGATCAGACACCTAATCCAAAAAGACCCCGCCCCACCAACCCTTGGGATTGGGGACCGAATACCCCTCACCCCCGGAATTAGGGATCTGACACTCTGCCTGACAGGGATCTGGCCCCCCACCAGGATCACGGATTGGACCCCACCCCCCAAGATCCGCAAACCTTTGCCCCCATGCTCCTTCCCTTACATTCCCTGCTCCTGCAGCTATGGCCGCCTCCAAAACACCCCCCCACTCCCGACAGGGAGCCAAGCTTGTCAATCAGGTTGGCTTCTGGGAAAGAAATCTGTTCAAAGAAACAACGCACGCTGTGGAATCAAAACACTACAGACTGAAACTACCCTTCCCCAATTACACAATCTTAATAAGACCTCATTTAGAATACTGTGTGCAGCATTGGACTCTATGCTATTGTCAGGATGTTGAGAATACAATGCAGACTCACAAGGATGCTGTCTGGTATGAGGAAATACAAATGCAAAGACTTTGGTCTTTGTTCATTAGAACAAAGGAGCTTATGGCAATCCTTTCGAAGGTGGAGTGTCTTCGTGCAAGGAACAGCCAAAGCTGATGTGAATCATTTTTCTTATTGATTTGCTCATGTAAAATATAAAATGTTTGATAACATTCTTTTTTTTCGTTCTCCTGTTCAGAGTACATCAGGCACTGGACTTGCTTTTATATCTTTTACTGAAGCAATTGTCCGAATGCCTGTTTCTCAGGTTTGGTCCATCCTGTTCTTCATCATGCTGTTTAATCTGGGCCTGTCATCCATGTTTGGCAACATAGAGGGAATTCTTACTCCGTTGTTAGATCTAAAGGTGTTTCCAAAATGTGTTCCTAAAGAAATCATTACAGGTAAATGGTCACTCTCATTGTACGATGCATTGACTACCATTGTGTTACAACTCGCGAGGCTAACTATTGAATAAGGTCATAGCAGTGGCTAATTCCGTAAGCATATTAGCAATTTTTAGCTGCGCCACCATCATTTCCATCCAGTGGGCTTATAAAGTCATTGCCCAGAACACACGCGACTTTCAAAATTGTGCTGTGATCATAACGCAACTCTTTCTCTCATAAGGCAGAGTTAAGAATCTTTCCGCTGCATGGTGGGTGGGTGGAGGGGGTGGGGGTGGGTGTGGCGGGGGTGGTGGCGAGTGTGGGTGGGTGTGGGGGGGAACATTTCCAGTGGAAGGATTTAAAAGGAAAGTGATGTGGTGGAAAATTTCCAAAATCGGGATGGTCCGGCAAAAGGTAAATAAAGCTAATAAAACTAGTAGAAGAGTCAGCTTGACTCAGGTTATGGATTCAAGCCCCAATCCCAAACACAAGCACATAATCTGGGTTAATACTTCAGTAAAGTACTGAGAGATTGTGGTATTGTTAGATGAGATGCTAAACTGTAATGGTGGACGTAAACGATCCTATTACACGGTTTAAAGAGCAGCACGGCGTTCTCTCCTCAACCATCACCCCCAAAAATAGATTAACTGATCATTCATCTTATTGCTGTAAACTGACTACCATTTTTTTGCCTATAAAACAACTGACTGTGAAGTGCTTTGGAATGTTCTGGGGATTTAATAGTTGCTATATAAATGAAAGTTCTTCCTTCTACTAGTTTTTCCCATACTTCTAGAGGTGATGTTGCAGTCTGTTGGAGAGCAGCATGACTGTGCCCTGTAATTCCATCCATGGTGACTTGCCTGTCTTACTTAAACCATCAGAGGAGTTTCTGAGCAAGGAGAAGGAGCTTCTTTATAACAGGAACAGAGGATTGGCCACGCTCCCACTCCTCCCTACAGCCAGTTGCAGAGAAAACCCTGGAAGCAGGTCATTCACCCTGATACAAGTTTCATGTCTGCCTTAGATATTGTCTTGGGTGCAGTGGTGCTGATTACTCCCGTAAGTGGTCTGAGGGTCTTATATTCAGGAGTGTGCCTATGCTGTCCAACATTCCAGTTATATGATAGCGTAAGCTCAGGGTGTAACATACTGGTGATTCTAACTGGGTATCATGGGGTAGAAATTGCCATACATCTCACATGTTTTTGGGATGTCACCAAGTCCAATACAGCAGCTGACATTCCATACCAGTGGTGCACTAGAAATGTACACAATGCAGCTTGATAGGTGTCCATGGTGACAATACAGGCATCATTGAAATATAAGGTTCTTATCCTGAATTAGCTTCTTTCAGTTAAATTGGCACCGCTGCACATCTGAACAACTAGGGGGAGCTTTTCCAGGCCCATGGGGGCAGTTTTGGAGGGGGGAGCGCGATTGAGGGGGGAGGGGGGCGGGAAGGAAATTAGAAAAAATGCTGGCGGACAGCTATCCTGAAGTGTTCCCACCTTCTCCCACTTTTCCCAGGGGCGGGTTGCGTGCCCTGGCGGCCATTTGCTTGGCCGTGGCAGGAACCTGTTAAGAAGCCAATTAAGATGGATTTTCCCAGCAAAAACCCTCTTTTCCAACAGCGGAATAGTCTCACACTGTGTCCCCAACCCAGCAGTGAGGAGAAGGCACAGCAGGACGGACTGCCTCAGTGAAACTGAGAAGCTGTGAAGGCTTTGATCATTATACTGCCAATTGCCAGGAAGGCACTTCATCTGACCAGCACTTCACCTACCCTTAGCTGCACTTCCTTGCTGCCAACTTTCAGAGTGGCAAGGGAGCAGCTTTATGCAGCCACACCACTGCTGAGCATCAAGGCATGGGGCTTTCCCATGCAACATGCTCCAGTGCAGCACCAGCTGCCTACTTCGCATCAGATGCCCCTCCATAGAACAGAAGGAGTGGGCACTGAGTTACGGGTGGAAGGAGGCCAGATCCCCAACAAAGGTTCTGCAGGCAATGGACCAGTTATCCCAACATGTGAGAACACCTGAGCCTCAGGAGGCTTAGGGTCTGACCACAGCTTGCTGCTGACATCTGCATCCTCATGCTGCCTGACCACCTTCATGGCGGACCAGGCGGCCATGCGTTGCCAGTGCCTGACAAGAGGTCTTCCTCTGAAGGCCCACGCCTCCCCTGTTCCCCACCCCCACCACCGCGTGTCTGTGACACTCACTTCTCCTGCAAGGAGAGTAAATAGGGAGGTGGGGGTTTTAGGAATGTTCAGAGGCGTGAAGGACCCCATTTGTGGAGGCAAGGGTGTGAGAGGGCACTAGGTTGAGGGTGAGTGTTGGCTGCTCAGATGGGGATGTGAGGTACGTGCAGAGAGAGGAATGAGTTGAGCGGCAAGGTGTGTAGCCCTGCTGTGCAGGAGATTGTCGGTGCCTTTGGATATGCCTCTGAGAATGGGCCAAGAACCAATTACTACCCCCTTACATTTTATCAGTAAAATTACAATGCTGTTCATTATATAAGCAGAGTGCTGGTTTCACAATCCCAGCCACTGCCAATGTTACTCCTACACAGCTGCAGGGAGTCTATACGGCTCTACTCTAAGTCAAAACTCATTGAAATTGAGCATTGAATCAGCCACAATGACTCATCGGGGGTGAACTTCCACAGAGAATTTCCTGATCAATCATGGAAACTGTTTATGATGTTTTTCCAGGATTTCTTTGGCTTTTCCGCCAAAGTTATGACCATTGAGAGAACATGCGCAAAACTTCACCCCATCTGATTTAGGTTGTTCCCTTACTCTGTAGGTGTATTACTTAGAAAAATGGTTTGTCAAAAACTAATCAATTGTTTTTGTCTTTTCTTTAGCCATAATATGTCTGGTGTCCTTTTTGATAGCGCTCATTTTCACTACAGCATCTGGGAATTACTGGCTGACCATTTTTGACAATTACGGAACTGCTCTTCCTCTACTGATCATTGCCTTCTTTGAGCTGATTGGGGTTATTTATGTATACGGAATTAATAAGTAAGTAACAAACTTTAGAATAACTATTTACCCACTGCCTTGGATGGTGTTCCTGAATCATGATCTTTGGTTTTTTGTTCTTGTTCGAAATGTTTATTTTATTCCATTCTCCTTAAACCTCCTTCTGCTGGAATAAATGTCAGAATAATATCATTTCATCATTAGTTTCTTAAATCTCTTATTGGCTCCAGACTGCCCTGGATCCATCCTTGAGCAAGCACTTAGAAACGTCCCATTGTAACTTACCCTACATTTCTTAGCGCTTCACCCTGTTAAATTTGCCAATGTCTGAACTCACCTTGCGAAAACCATGAATACTGGAGATCTAAAATAGAAATTGAAAATACTGAAAAGGCACAACCGAAAGAGGGGGATAGTTTAACATCTTCGATGTAGCTCCTTCGGGAAACCCTGACTCAGAGGCGAAACACTAACCCAGGAACAACAGTAGCTGACTAATGTCGAGAGTGAGAAAAGACCTTATGCTTGCTCCATCCAATCATAGAATCATCGAACAGTACAGCACAGAAGGAGGCCATTCAGCCCAAGTCTGTGCTGGCTCTTTTGAAGAGCAAGCCAGTTATTTCCACTCTCCCGCTCTTTCCCCATATCCCTGCAAGTTATACTTCAATTATTTATCCAATTCCATTCTGAAAGCTACTATTGAATCTGTATCCACCGCCCTATCAGACAGTACATTCCAAATCCTAACCACTCGTGTATGAGAAAGCTTTCCCTCGTGCCGTCTTTGATTCTTTCAGCAATCACCTTAAATCAGTGCCCTCTGGTTATTGACCCCTCAGCCATTGGAAAGTTTTGCTATATTTAGTCTATCTAAACCCTTGATAGATGTATGTAAAATCATGAAGTCTCCTCTTAGCCTTTGCTGCTGTAAGGAGAACAACCCCAGATTCTCCCGTTTATACACATAACTGTAATCCCTAATCGCTGGAACCATTCTAATAAATATCTTCTGTATCCTCTCCAAAGCCTTCACTTCTTTTCTATAGTGTGGTGCCCATAATTGGACACAATACACCAGTTGGGGCCAAACTAGTGTTTTATATAGGTTTTGCATAACTTTCTGGCTTTTGTATTCTATTCCCATAAATTTTATTAATTGCTTTGTCAAATTGCCCTGCCACCTTCAAAGATTTGTGCACAGACACCTCCAGATCTCTCTCTTCCTGCACCTCTATTAAAATAGTACCATTTAGCATATATCGTCTCTCCTCATTCATCCTACCAGTATGTATCATCTCACATTTTTCTGCTTTGAATTTCATCTTCCATGTATCCACACATTCCACTAGCCTGTCTATGTTCTCTGAAGTCTATTACTAACTTCCTCAGTGCTTATTACACTTTCAAGTTTCATGTCATCTCCACATTTCAAAATGATACCCTGTACCCCCAAGTCCAAGTCATTAATGTATATCAAAAACAGCAGTATTCCTAGTTCTGAACCTCAGGGAATCCCAGTGTATGCCTCCCACCAATTTGAAAAACAGCCCATTCAGCACAACACTGTTTCCTATATCTTAGCCAATGTTGTATCCATGCTGTCATCACCCCTTTCATCAATTGACCTCAATTTTACTAACAAACCTAATACGTGGTACTTTATCAAATGCCTTTTGAAAGTCCATATACACATCAATTGCACTGCCTACATTGACCCTCTCTATTACCTCATAAAAACCCTCAATCAAGTTAATCAAATACAATATGCCCTTAATGTATTTTCATTTATTAGTTCATGCTTGTCCAATTGGCTGTTAATTTTCTCCTGGATTGCTACTTCTAAAAGCTTCCCTTCCACTAATGTTAAACTGACAGGTCTGTAATTGCCAGCTTTATCCTTTTCCTCCTTTTTGAACAAGGGGGTAACATTTGCAATCTTCCAGTACTTTAGCAGCACCTCTGCAACCAGCAGTTCCTGAATTTCATCCCTCTCTTCCCTCAGAAACTGAGGATGCATCCCAAAAAATAAATGGAAACATGGCAGGACTCATCCAAAATCTCCATGTATATTTTTTTTATTGCAGATTAAACCACTGGTTCCATAATTTAAGGATTCTCCAAGTTCCTTCCCCTTTCTCTCCTGAAAGAAAATCAAGCAATAGTGGTAATTTACATCATTGCTCACCATGTAGGGAACTGTGGTTACAACCAAGTATTCTACCTCTGTTAACTGGTTGTGCTGTTACATTAAATATATAACATACTTATCTGAACAGGACAGTTATTATTTTTAATTTGAACTTGTACTAAAGACATGACTTGAACGTTACATTTTCTTTTCCTCAGATTTTGTGATGATTTGGAATTTATGACTGGTCGGAGACCCAACCTTTACTGGCACGTGACCTGGAGATTTATCAGCCCTTTACTTCTGTTTTCAGTCTTTGTGGCCTATGTTGCTATTGAAGTTCAGCATCGCTTATCGTACGAGGCATGGAATCCCAACTATGTATGTATATACATATTGAAATACCTACTGCACTTGGCAGTAGCTATTTCTTAATTTTTCCATGAAGTATTCTTTTAAATTAGATCATATTTAGTTTACTATTATTTCCACAAATGACATCATTGGTTTGAATACTGGAAGGTATATTGGGTAACATAATGGCAACTGGTTTCATCAAGCACAAAAAGCCTGTGGAATTTGTGTTGGGGTACTAATGAGACATTATATTGTCTAAAGAACATTCTAGCAACCCTGATTCAGTGAGTTATCACTAACTGTGCCTGCGAGGAACTCATGGATTTCTTTCCTTAAGATTGATATCTTCCCTGTAGCTGTCACTTTAGCTCCAATCTTCTGTCGCCCTGCAGATTCTCAACCAACCTCTCAAAGCTCACTTCTTGCATCAGAAACACTCCCCACTCCTTCAATCTCCTTTCCACTAAACTCTCGACCATTCGACTACCTTATCTTGTTAATAGTGCTCTTGTTCAGTCTGCAATCCTCCTCTTTACAAAACACTAATCAACATCCTGGTCCTCAAAAAAAAAATCCATCATCTTCAACTATCACCTTATCTTTACCTCCCTAAGGTCCTCAAATGTGTCAATGCCATCCTTTCTCAATGTCCCAGTCTCCCAAAAGTCTATTTGAATCCTTCAATCTGTCTCCTACTGTCTCACAGCACAGAGCCTACCCTAGCCAAAGTCATGACTGACCTCAATGAGATATCCCTCCCTCGTCCTGATCTTCTCCACACCATCATCCTCCATCGCTTTTTCCTCTGCTGTACAGTTAAGTGGGACTGCCCTCATGGGCTCCTACTCCTACCTATCCAAACACAGGTAACGCATTTCCAGGTAAGGTTTGTCCTCTCACCCTCACACAGACACCTTCAGAGTACCACAAGATAATTCTAATCCTTTTCCTTTTCCTGATCTACGTGGCTGTGGAAATCAGCTTCTATCTGTATGCGGATGAGACTCAGGTCCATCTCTTCATTTAACCTGACAACCATTTCTATTCTGTCAGACAGCACGTCCAATGGCAATTCATGGATAAGCCAAAATTAGAGACACCAGTATTATGGTTTTTGATCTCCACCACAAACTCCACAGTTATTTCTGAGCCAGTTCAAATTGAACCAGAGCATGCAAAATCATGGAATCTTGTTTGACCCAGAGCCTGGTTTCAAACCCCACATCACATCCATCACCAAGACTTCCATAACACTGTGTGCCTCCACCCTATCTCAACCACATCACCATTGAAACCATTATCCACTCTTTAGTCTCGACTTCATTTCTCCAGTGTCTTCCTTTCTGGCCTTCCATCCTTCATCATATGTCCAGAACTGAGACAACCTGTCCTCGCCCACCATACTCACTACTCCCCAACACTTCAAATTATTCTCATTTTCAAATTGGCCAGATCCTCGGCCCAGCTTATTTGTGCAACCTCCAACCTAATATCCCCTGCAACACCTTTTGGTCTCTCCTGATCAATAGCCAAGATTAAAATTTCCCATTGATGTGTTTTTTTAATCAGCCTCTTGGATCTGCATGTACGTACATTCCCTGTTCAAAGTTAAAGAATTTTAAAGCGCAGTAGGCAGCCATTCTGCCCATCATGCCTGTGTTAGCTCTTTGAAAGTGTTACCCAATGAATCCTTGGCTCTTTCCCCACAGGCCTGCAGTTTTCTTTCTGAAGAATAAATACAATTTCCTTTTCAAAATTACTATTGAATCTAAATGCAGTTGAATCAAATTCCACCACCCTTTCAGGCAGTGCATTCCAGATCACAGCAACTTGCTGTGTAAAAATAATACATAACAACGTATATTTACATGGTATTTGCAGTGTAGAAAATTTCCGAAAGCACTTCAGAGCACTGCAAAAAAATAAATGGAGAAAGGAACAGATGCTGAGCCATGGAGGGAGTGTTAAAAGAGGTGACCAAAACATGATTGGAAAGATGGCTTATGAGAAGGATTTTAGAAGACTCAGAAGCAGAGAGGTGGAAGAGCTTAGGGTTGGATTTCCAGCGAGCAGCACTGAGGTGACTGAAGGCTTTGCCACCAATAGCAGGACATAGGGAGGAGGGGAGGAGTGTGGAAAGATGGAGAATGATTTAGGGTCCAGGTACCTGCATCAGGAAAAGCTGGCTCGCTGATTGAATAAGCTTAATGGGATGCTGGGCTTCATCACATGAGGTACTGAATAGAAGAACAAGTAAATACTGCTGTACGTATGAGGCAGAATCTTCTGCACTCTGAAAAATTTTGGGAGTTGGGACCATTTATGGGTCCCGACTCCGCGTGGGTCAGAGCTGTGGTGGGGGGAGGGGGGGAGTCTTCAGGGAGGCAGCCAATGGAGAGGCCGCCTCCACATTCGCTGTCCAATTAAGGAAAGTGAGTGGGTTCCTGAGGCGGGAGGCCTAATCAGAGGGCCTGCAGCACTGGATGCTGCTGAAGCAGATGGGGGAGTGTGACGGCACCACTAAATGGAGGTGCCCTTTGAAGCCTGCCTCAGAGTTAAAAATTCAGAAGGGCCACACATCTTAGTGTCATCAGTGTGGAGGGGAAACCAACTCAGTGGGGGAGGGGGAGGAGGGTGCTGTTCTGATGCCTTGCTGGGGCAGAGAAGATTCCACCCATGGAGTGTTTATCAGATCTCATTTGGAACATCACTTTAGTAATCACTTAGAGAAGTCCAGCGGTGGGTCACCAGACTGATATCCAGGAAGCGAATTCATAGCTATGATGAGACAGAGTAAACTTAGTTTTATTCCCTTGATCTGAGTAGGCTCAGAGTGAGGTGCTTAAAGTAATGGAGGGAAGTGTAGAAGGCAAATGATTCTTCCTTTCTTTGGAAGAATCCAGAAACTAGGGGATATAATGTTAGGATTTGAACTAAGCATGTAAAAAAAAAATTCCTGAGAAAAAATTCCTCACACAAAGAATAGTGAGAACACACAGAGAAGAAGGCTGTAGACACAGACACCTGAGGCTTAAAATGGAGGTAGATACTTGTGAAGTGAAGGTGTTGAGAGATATAGAGAAAGGTCAGGGCAAGGGTTTTTAAAAGAATTTCCAAGGCTAACAAAATGACAGTCGGCTTGGTGGGCCAACAAGTCTGCTGCTGTTTCTGGAAACAGAGTAATTAAAATATTTGCATCCAAAATACAAGAGTTTCAAAATGAAATATTTCTAACAATTTATTTTAAACCAACAGGTAGAGTTCCCGAAGAAAGAAGAGAAGGATTATACAAGCTGGGTGGTATTTATCTGTGTGTTCCTGGTCACTCTACCCTCCATGTTTATCCCGCTTACTGCTCTCTATCATCTCATCAGATCTAAATTCAGAAGACACAGGAAAAGAGCAGAGAATCCCTGTGACAACATAGCTTTTCAACTATAAAGGATTCCATGTACTGTAGAAACTCCGATTTGTATTTATCCTCCTTTGCGCTTTTGTGAAGGAACCGTTTTTGCTCAGTAATAAACACCATTCATTTGCTAGTTAGCTATTATTCAGTTAATTTATACTGAACACCTGCCCAGCAGAATTAGGGTGTTGTGATCTTAAAATCTCAGTGCTGCATTTACCACCCTGTTGCCACCTGCTGCCATTTAGCTCAGGGCCTTCAGCCGCATCTAATTTAACCCTTCGAATTCAGGTCAAGATGTGCTAGTGGTTATTTAAAATGTTTCAGCTTTCCTTCCCCACGACACTGCTTTGTATTGCAGACAAGAATTACACTTATACCAATTATCTCATTGGCTGGCGCACCCAAAATGATTTATAATGATTAAACTATTTTTCAGTTCATGTTAATATTTATTACATTTCTTTGCTAAAATATTATTTTTTAAAAATGGTATCCAGGCTGCTACTGATCTCAATTTTAAAGAATGTATTGTATTCTGCTTGGAATGTGAAATGACGGAACATTTCAGGATATTGTGAAATGAAAATACTGGAATTTAGACTAATGAAAAATCTGAAGAAAAATATTGCCAGTTTCCTCATTAATCATTTTCAAAAAAATCCTGTTGTCATTCTTGGCAACACTGACTGGTAATTCTTACACAGTGTCCGGACGCTAACTACGAAAATATTCAGGTGGTGTTTCTGGATAAGAAGACATACGGAAACAGAAACATTCCTGAAGTCGAGTTCTCATCTACATGAAAAGGGTCAGGGAGATAAATTCTTCAATGCGCCTGGTCCGGATCACAAAGGTGACAACATGCACCCAAACCCGGAGGCCCTTGGCCAGCCCCTAATTGGACCTTGAGCCTCATTAATATTAATTGGGTGCCTACCGCACTTCCAGAGGGAGCTTGCCCATTTGAAGAAATAAATGTTTTCCCCCAAGAAGGTGGGGGTGGAGTGGCAATGGGAGGGGGAGTGATGGGATACTGTGCAGACAGGGAAGAACTACTACACCTCCTGGCTCCATCGCAATTTTTTTTTTGAACAAAAACTTATCTTTCAGTTGCAGTCGGTCAGTGACCACTTAAAAATAGCAAAACATAACGGGGAACAAAACAACGCAGGCTGCCATTCATAGCCCATTTACAGTGGGCACCCACTTGGCAGAGTCAAGACACTTCTTTTAGATAAACCAGGCAAGGTTAATGTTCGGCACCTGCCTGCCAGAGGTGGGAGGCAGAAAATTGCAGCAATGGGTGCTGGGTCCAAAGGATTGGCAGTGCCCTTCCCCAAAAGAGCACACAAATATGCCCACTTTTATACAGGTGAGGAGATAAAAACTTTTCATATTGAATGTCTCAGCCATGACCTTGGCCTTTCTGATGATAGGTCACAGACCTGAAACATTAACTCTGTTTCTCTCTCCACAGTTGCTGCCAGACCTGCTGAGTATTGTTTTTACTTCTTGGCTTAAATCAGTCCTGTTTGCAGGCATAGCGGACTTGGGCAGGAAAATGGACATGCTGTGATCTGGATTCCAATGGTCTATGTATAGGCGCATCAATGTGATTCTGGAGTCACAGTGAGCCACAAAAGTAAAAAGATAGATATAATGAGAATAAAGGTAGGATGGGACATTAGGTGATACAACATAACTAAATAAGCTACGTTAAGAATATTCAATGCTGTCTGTCATCTAATAGAAAAAATATTTCCAAATTTGGTGCACCAATCACAATTTGAAAGCAGACATGGTTGGGATACAACATTGGGATTTATACATTCTCTTCCAGCTTGGCATTTTACACCTGCTGTGCCCTTCACCAAAATCCAGAGATGAAACAAGTCACATGTAGAAATAAAAAGCAAAATATTGCAGATGTTGGAAGTCTGAAATGCTCAAATTTTGCTGCCAAAATAAAGGCACGTTTAATGACACTCATCGCTATTAATGTGTTAATCTTCCACTGACTTTTGGGAAGGAAGAGATAGTCCATGAATTGTGAATTGTCAGATGTTGCTGATAATTTGCGCCACTCCACCAATACCCTTGCAAAGACCGCAGCTCGCCATAAACCTCCCCGTGACTTTCAGCTGTGAGGGTCAGTTGTGGCTCAGTTGGTAGCACTCATTATCTCTGATTCAGAAGGTTGTGGGTTCAAGTCCCACCCCAAGACTTGAGTACAAAAATCAAGGCTAACACTCCAGTACTGAGGGAGTGCTGCACTGTTGGAGTTGCTGTCTTTTGGATGAGACATTAAACCAAGGCCCTGTCAGTCTTCTCAACTGGATGTAAAAGATCCCATGGCACTATTTTGAAGAGTAGGCGAGTTATCCCCAGTGTGCAGGCCAATCCTTCTCCCTCAATCAACATCACAATAACAGATTATCTGCTCATTATCACATTGCAGTTTGTGGGACTTGCTTTGTGCAATATGGCTGCCACTTTTCATACATTACAACAAAGTCTACACTTCAAAAGTACTCCATTGGCTGTAAAGTGCTTTGAAAGGCGCTATATAAATGCAAGTCTTTTTTCCCCAAGAAATTTCTGCATTTGCACTTCCCAATTAAACTTGCTGCAGAAAGTTAAGGCCAGTACTTAACAGCATACGTATCTTTTTAAAGACGGCTAGATAGGGGTCAATTGAAGTCATTTAGTCTCATTCCTAAATGTAGTAAATTAATCTTAGAGTTTTTTAAACTTTAACTTTTAAAAAATTTATTTCTTTTCCATTCTCTTTTCCCCCCACCCCACCCCCTCCTCCTCTTCATCCCGTCTTGCTTTCCCTCCCTCTCTTTCTAGACTTGATTTCACTCAATTCACCCTACTTCCTTCTCTGGTGTTCCTCTGTTTCAGTCTCAATCCTTAAATTGCATTGGTTAGGGAGTAAGACCATTGAACCCATCATTCACCAAGGTTCCAGATATCCCAATGCCTTCACACTTTCAGAAAGTTAGAAAGTTACAAAGCAAACATTTATCAAGCTGAAGGGGGAGGAAAAGCATCCAACTAACCCAGGATGCCTTGAGATGCCTCACTCCAGCAAAATCTGGGTCAGTATTTCAGAATCACAGAATTGTTACATGCAGAAGGATGTAACAGCCCATCGTGTCTGCACCAGTTCTCCGAATGAGCATTTCACCTAATGCCATTTCCTCGCCTTCTCCCCGTAATCCTGCACATTCTTCCTCTTCAGGTAACAGTCTAATTCCCTTTTGAATGCCTCGATTGAAGCTGCTTCCACCACACTCTCAGGCAGTGCATTCCAGATCTTAACCACTCGTGGTGTGAAGAAGTTTTTCCTCGTGTCACTTTTGCTTCTTTTGCCAATCACTTTAAATCTGTGCCCTCTCGTTCTCAGGTACGGATTCAGTCTCCAGAACCAAGACAGAAAGACATCTTATAAACACAGGCAGGCCCAGAGAGGATTCATGAGTCAAATGATATAGCACATCTTACATAAAATCATTTTTCAATTACATACTCTCGAATTCGTACTTTAGTTTGCTTTTTGTAAAACTGCTTCACCTCTCCTCCTCGAAGGCCTTTTTACAATCCACCTCTTTCACCCCTCCAAATATCTCCTTCATTGTCTCAGTATCCATTTTTGCCCAATTCCCTTCTGTGAAAAGGCTCAGGACATTTTTCTACATTAAGTGAAAGTTGTTAATTTGAAAAAATTGTAATTATCTATGCCTATTTCAGAATAGAGTAATGCATGATCCATGATCACGTTTGGTTTTTGATTTAGTGAGAAGAAAAATACATCAAATTTATCAAGTCCCATAAAGACTTTGGAAGACAGCCCAATTGTGGTCACTAATTCAATCTTACCACAGCGAGGACAACTGACTCCTCACAATCAAGGATGATAAAAAAAATTCTGGGTTAACATGTTGGAAAGTTTCAAAAGTGCAGTGATCATTCAAAATCATTTCATACTGTGACTGATGTGCTGTACGACCTTGATGTGACTGCCAAATACAGTTAAAGATCACATTTATTTACACTGCCATTCTAGGACAGTAAACATGACATAAACACCCACATACTGAAAAGTCCAAAGGTGCCAGAGTTTCCAATCAACACATTCTGTAGTTGAAACCTCGGAGCATTGCATGAGTTCCTCTCATACATGGACCATAAACAAATCATATTATCTTCAAAACAGATCAACAACCAATTACAGTTCATTCCTGCGATTGTTTTTCTCCTAATATTTAATACTGGCAGCTATTATCGCGGTTCATTAAAACTGTGGCAAAGAGAACCCCTCATTGAGGATTATCTAGAACAGTGACAATTCCCCCAAAAGACTGGCCAGTCCACCAAAGAAACCAAGGTTGAATTTACATAGAGGTTCTCTCACTCATCTGCTGAACTATGAGGGAGGAATTGCAGAACCTCCAGAAAATGACAAACATTGATCAGGGCATTTTTCTGGGATCTCTGTAACTCTCACCGAGGCGATGATAGCCCAACACGACAACCCCCCCCCCCCCCCCCCTTTTAAATCCACCCCACAGACTTTCAAAAAAAAACACAACTGAAATTGCCCCATAGCACTTAGGTAAAGCCTTGTGTAAGTGGAGCTAATTCAGGTTATCTCTGCACTCGTTATCAGCTAACCAGGCATTAACTAGCACTTTATCAAGTTTCAAAACACAGGTCATGGAAGATCCAACAGGTTTACTTTTACAAAACTGCTGACAGCTGTTCCAAAGAGCAATTATGCTTTCATGGAAAAGACACAAGGTACATTTATTGCCCCAATGCAGTTTTATTGAAATTCATCCATTTGGACCAACTCAACCTTGGATGAATAAGTGGCACCCAGCCTTAATGTTGGTAAGCATATCTGTTCAAATAGGCATAGCCTAACTGGGAAATGACACTGTTAAGATTCTTTTTATGTTGGTTTGTTACATTATCAATGCAAGTTTATTAATATTCTTCTGCAAACATTACTTAATCATTTATCAAGGGCACGAATATAGCAACAATCAACAAGCACAATGTACATTATAAAATATTGTAAACAGCAGGGTTGAGATAACAGTTTATAGTCCGCAAAAGGTAATGGCAAGGTGTCAATAATGTCAGCTCAACTTGTTGGTTAAACTCTTGACTTCCCAGCATCCATTACTGTTCTTCCTATCAACAGGAATAAAAAAAAGGGACTGTGAATTGATTAAAGTGCATGAAGCATGCAGAAATGAGTGTGCTTTAATGAATTAACATTTCAACAACATATGATTCAAGCAATTTTTGTTGCTATCTAATAGGATGCTAGGGAATGGGTGCATAGCATTCATTGGGACAGGGGAAAAAGTAGAACAGCCAGACGTCATGGTCCATGTTAGGAAGGGACAGGGTTGAGGTCCTGTAGGCAGAATTTCAGGAGCTAGGGAGGAAGTTAAACAGTCAGACCTCAATAGGTAATAACTTTGGGATTACTCCCAGAGCCATGTGCTAGTGAGTATAGGAGCATAAGATAAGACAGGTTAAAACATAGCTGGAGAAATGGTGAGGGAGGCAGGGCTTCAGATTCCTGGGGCATTGGGACCAGTTCAGGGGCAGGAGGGGCCTGTACAAAATGGACAGGTTGCACCTCAACAGGACTGGGACCAATGTCCTTGTGGGGAGGTCAATTAACACCATGTGGGAAGGTTTAAACAAATTTGTCAGAGCAAGGGGCACCAGGATGAAGAGTTGGAGAGCGGTCTGGGAGAGACAAACAGCATAACAGTAGTTCAGAAACAGGGGGATCAGACAGGGGGAATGCTCAGCAGATTAGGATGAGTTTGGAGTGCACGTGCATGAATGCATGGAGCACGGTAATAAGGGTTGGTGAGCTGCAGGCATGAATTGCCACATGGGATTACAATATGGTGGCAATAGCAGAGACCTGGCTAAAACAATAGGAGGATTGGTTAACTTAATATTCCTGGCTACCAGGAAACAGAGTGCAAAAAAAGTAGAGGGATGGGGTGGCACTCTTGATCAAAGATACTGTTGCAGCACTAGAAAAGATGATGCACTTGCGGGTTCAAAGACAGAATCTTGTTAGAATTAAGGAAGAATAGAGGAACAGCAGTGCTGCTGGGTGTATAGAGTGGAAAGGAGATAGAGGAGAAAATTTACAACAAGCTTCAGAAATATGCAAGAACTATAGAGTGGTGATAGTGGTGGGACTTCAATGATCCTAATATAGACTGAGGAAATAACAGTTTAAAGGGCAAAGGAGAGAGAAATTGCTGAAATGTGTACGAGAGCTTTCTTGATCAGTATGTTTAAAGCCCAAGGTGAAAGGAAGCAGTATTGATCTGGTTTTGGGGAATGAGTGGGGCAAGTCGAGGATGTTTCAGTAGGGGAGAATTTGGGAAAGAGTGTTACAATATTTTAGGTTAACGGGGGTAGGTGGAAATGCGGAGTAATCAGTTCAGCCATGAACTTAATGAATGGCAGAGCAGGCTCAAAGGGCCGAGTGGCCTACTCCTGCTCCTAATTCGTATGTAATATTATTAGGTTCAAAGTAATTATGGACAGGGGCAAGGAACAATCAAATGTGAAAATACTCAACTGGAGGAGGGTTAATTTCAATGAGTTGAAAGGGGATCTGGCCCAGGTGGGTTGAAAACAAAGATTGGAAGGTAAAACTACAAATGAGCACTGGGAAGCTTTCAAAGAGATAGTTCGGGGTACAGACTAGATACATTCCCACAAGGGAAATGTAGAAGTATCTGAAGCTAGAGCTCCCTAGATGACTAAAGATATAGAGAATAAAATGAAATAGAAAAAGGAGTCTTATGTTAAACAAACATTCAGTTCATAATACAGTAAAAAACTGCAGAAAGTACACAGGAGAACTGATAAAGGAAATAAAAGGGGCAAAAAGCAGGTACAAATTAGATCAGTAGTTAACATAAAGGGGAACTCAAAAACATTCTATAAACATATAAATAGTGACAGGATAGGCAAAAGAAGGATGGGGCCTATTCGGAAACAAAAATTAGATCTTCTTGTGGAGGCGGAGTTTATGGCTGAGGTATTAAGTGAGTACTTTGTATCTGTCTTCACTAAAGAGGACACTGCCAATGTCACAGTAAAGGAGGAGCTAGTAGAGAAATTAGAGAGGATAGAAATAGATATGAGATACTTAAAAGCTTGGAATTGCTCAAAGTAGAGAAGTCACCCAGTTTGGATGGTATGCATTCTAGGCTGCTGTCCTCAGATATGTGCAAATGTTATACTCTGCATAAAAGGGGATAAACCCTGTCAACTACAGCCCAGTCAGCTTAACGTCAGTGGTGGGGAAACTCTTAGAGACAATAATCTGAGACAAAATTAATTGTCCCTTGGATTAATAAATGACAGCCAGCACAGATCTGTTGAAGGCAAATTGTGTTTCATTAATTCCCAATTGGCTTCTTTAATGAAGTAACAGAAAGGGTTGATGAAGGTAGTGCAGTTAATATTGTTTATATGGATTTTCAGAAGGCATTTGATAAAGCACCACTTGTTATCGAAACTGAAGCCGATGGGATTAAAGGACAACGGCAGCTTGAGAGACAGAAAGGATATTACACGTGGGGGCTCATTTAAATGGAGGGGGTGGAACGGCCGCCCTCAATGACGTAGAGGGGGCGGCTGCTGGCAATGGTGTCCAGCGTCACTGCCATTTTTAAAGGGCTTCAAGCCCTTAGATGAAATTTCAATGCTTAAAGGGACTGGTTTGTTAACAAATTTAAATAAAGATCTGTTCACACCTGCAATCCTCTCTCCCACCCCCCCCCAATGAATAAACAGTTTTTTGCGCGATCACTCCCAAAAAAATGAGTTCTCACTCACGACCTTTCCGCCACCACCCCCCCCCCCCACCCCGAACTTTATTCCCTTTGACGCTAAGCCCCTTCCCACCATCCCCACAGCCAATAAGAAATGATTTTCCCGTTCCACCACCCCTCCCCAGTCCCGGCCCTGATAATTTCAGTCCTTCCCCCGTCCCGGCCCTGATAATTTCAGTCCTTCCCCCGTCCCGGCCCTGATAATTTCAGTCCTTCCCCCGTCCCGGCCCTGATAATTTCAGTCCTTCCCCCGTCCCGGCCCTGATAACTTCAGTCCTTCCCCCGTCCCGGCCCTGATAATTTCAGTCCTCCCCCCTCCCCACCAGTGTCTCACCTCGGAACTCCATACAGAGTTTTGAAGGTGCGCAAGTTGCGGCCGGCGGCTGTAAAATCGGCCTGGGACGGCCGCCGGGAGCGGGTAGGGCAATTTGCATTTAATTTAAACGAAGTTGATCATTTAAATGAAGGCCCTGCTGTGCCGCACCAAGGCCTTGCTGTCGGCGGTAATATGCGGCGAGGCCTTCCGGGGTCATGGGTCATGGCGGGCCGCTCCCACAAGTATTTTACAGGCCTCCCCGCCATGATCTACGACACAAGGGGCTGGTAAAATCCAGCCCATAGAATGCAAAAGCAAGGAAGTTATACAAATCATTTTTAAATCACTGGTTAGACTCCAGATGGAGTGTATTGTGTCCATTCTGGGCACCACATTTTAGTAAGGATGTCAAGACCTTGGAGAGAGTGCAGAGGAGATTTACTAGAATAATGCATTACTTCAATTAAGTAGAGAGAATAGAGAAGCTGGGCTTGTTCTTCCTCGAGCAGAGAAAGATAAGGGGTGATTTAATAGAGGTGTTCAAAACTATGAAAGTTTTATCATTAATTTCTCTATCAAAACCTACTTCCAGTGGCAGATGGGTTGTTAACCAGAGGACACAGATTTAAGCTAATTGGCAAAGGAACCAGAGGTGAGATAAGCAGAATCATATTTAAGAAGTGTGTTATGATGATCTGGAGTGCACTGCCTGAAAAGGTGATGGAAGCAGATTCAATAATAACTTTCAAAAGGGAACTGGATAACCACATAAAGAGGAAAAGTTTGTAGGGCTATGGGTATTGAGCAGGAGAATGGGACCAATTGGATAGCTTTTTCAAAGAGTTGACACAGGCATGATGGGCTGTACGATTTTACAATGCTGTCTGCTGACAAATGAATTTTGGACCTGCATACCAGCTTCTCTTTAATCCAAGATGACAGCAAAATCTTGATGAAGAGCAGGTTCTGTTACAGACTGTAGCTGCAGGACTGTGGAGCGTTGAAGAACCCGCTGCAATTTGGTCCTGCCTTTAAATGAAAACAGGATAATTAGAATATAAAAATATAATTGAAGGAACACTTGTATCTCCCGCTCTTTTTCTTTGTACAGGGTGTTTGTAAAGTCCATGGGCAACTTTAAACTTTAATAACTCTGGATGCACACAGCATAGAGAAAACTGTAAATGGCATATGAAAGCATGATTTATAACGTTTCAAGACGATACAGTACAAATTTCTAGTCCTCAACATAACCACCGTCTTTTATAATGATATTGTTTCATGAACACTAACAAGGCATTAACATTAACTATTGTGTGACTGCCTTTAAGAGTGATGTCCCTTTAAGATTTTAGTATGCTAATGAGCTAAGTGCCAAGATGCAGCCATGTGACTACTTGCCAGAGGCACTCTGTAACTGTAACACCAAGAGGCAAGTCCTGTAAATAGTTAGCTCTGCTCTGTGTATACTCGATAACTGTTTAAAAAACTTGTTTGAGATTTTCAATCAGTTGAACTCCACGCAACTCACTTATGTTGCCAGACAACATAAAAAGCTTCTCATTACATTAACATGAAAAAAAATTATGAATTATAATTATAATTGTAAGTAGTTGTTGAAACTGGGCTAGCAAGAGGTCAGAGTGCTTAGAATATCTACGTATTCTAGAGTGGGACAGCTGACAAGTGGGTGCCATCTGCTTTTTGTGGTGTCTCATCCCTGTTCGCTTCTTCCAGGGGAAGTTAAATGGTCCCATTCCAGGAAATGGGATCCTCCCTGTCCTCCGGCATGTCTTACAAACATTAATCCCTGTAAACCCCATAGGGGTTCTCCAGTGGGAGATCTGTGGAAATCTCCAAGAAATAGCACAAACGGTTAAAATCAGCCTTTTGACCATTTCCCTCGAAGTTCCACTTATCTCCTACCAAAATTAAGGCTGGAGTTTGGGGGAGCACTGCAGAAATTCAGGACCTAGTTTTCTTACAACCAAGCTTGCTGCGTTCCAAACCACAACGCTTGCCCCTTTAAGCTAGAGCTCATGCCTTTTATTCAAGTTAACACTGACCCTGGAATTGTGTGCAGGGTCAGCACATTATGGATCACAGAATCATCCTAGAATCATAAAAGGGTTACAGCGCAGAAGGAGGCCATTCGGCCCATTGTGTCTATGCGGCTCTCTGCAAGAGCAACTCAGCTAGTTCCACACCCCTGCCCATTCCCTGTAGCCCTACAAATTTCTTCCCTTCAGATGCTATCCAACTCCCTTTTGAAAGCCACGATTCAATCTGCCTCCATCATCCTTTCAGACAGTGCATTCCAGATCCTAACTGCTCACTGTGTAAAATAAGCTCTTCCTCATGTCACCTTTGGTTCTTTTGCCAATAGCTTTAAATTTGTGTCCTCTGGTTCTCATAACCTCCACTTACTATCTGCTCTGTCGCGATCCCTCATGATCTTGACCACTTCTCTCAACCTTCTCTTCTCTAAGGAGAATGACCCAAGCTTTTCCAATATATCCACATAACTGAAGTTCCGCATCCATGGAACTGATCTCAAAAATCTTTTCTGCACCTTCTCAAAAGTCTTCACATCCTTCCTAAAGTGTGCTGCCCAGAATTTGACACAATACTCCAGTTGACGGTGAACCAGTATTTTAGAAAATTTCAGCATTACTTCCTTGCATTTGTACTTTATGCCTCTACTTATAAACTCAAGATCCCACACTCCTTTTTAACCACTTTGTCTATCTGCGCTGGTACCTTCAACGATTTCTACACAAATACTCCCAGGTCGCTCTATTCCTGCACCCCCTTTAGAATTGTATTCTTTATTTTATATTGACTTTCCTCAATCTTCCTACCAAAATATACCACTTCACACTTTTCTGCGTTAAAATGCATCTGAATTGTGTCTGCCCATTCCACCAGCCTATGTCCTCCTGAAGTCTATCACTATCCTCCTTACGATTCACAATGCTTACAAGTTTTGTGTCACCTGCAAATTTTGAAATTGTGCCCTGTATATCCAAGTCTAAATCATTAATACAGATCAAGAAAAGCAGAGGTCCTAGTACTGACCCCTAGGGAACACCAATATATACCTTCCTCCAGTCTGAAAAACAACCTTTCACCACTACTGTTTTCTGTCGCTCAGGCAACTTCATATCCATGCTGCCACCGTCTCTTTTATCCCATGGGCTTCAACTTTACGGACAAGCCTATTATGTGGCACTTTAACAAATGCCTTTTGCAAGTCCACATACACCACATCAACTACATTACCCTCATCAACCTCGTCACAATCTCAATCCAGTTAGTTGAATACAATTTGCCTTTAACAAATCCACGCTGGCTTTCCTTAATTAATCCACACCTGTCCAAGTGACTTTCAATTTTGTCCCAGATTATCGTTTCTAAAAGCTTTCCCACCATCGAGGTTAAACTGACTGGCCTGTAGTTGCTGCGCTTATCCTTACACCCTTTTTTGAACAAGGGCGTAACATTTGCAATTCGCCAGGCCTCTGGAACCAGCCCTGTATGGAAGAAGGATCGGAAGATCATGGCCAGTGCCTCTGCAATTCCCACCTTTACTTCTTTCAGTATCCTTGGATGCATCCCATCTGGTCCTGGTGACTTATCAACTTTAAGTACAGCCAGCCTTTCTAGAACTTCTGCTCTATCACTTCTTAGCCCATCCAGTATCTCAACTACTCCCTCTTTCACTATGACTTTGTGGTAGCATCCACTTCCTTGGTAAAGAAAGATGCAAAGTGCACATTTAGTACCTCAGCCATGCCCTCTGCTTCTACCTGTAGATCTCCTTTATGGTCCTTAATTGGCCCCACCCCTCCACTAACCACCTTTTACTATTTATATGCCTATAGAAGACTTCTGGATTCCCTTTCCAGGCAGCTGTTATTCTCCCATCGCTGCCCTTCTGGTCAGGCTAATGTGCAAACTGAAAATCCAGACTTCTGTTTTTAATGAAATTCTTTTGAAAGATGGGTGGGAATAATGTAACCATAATTCAGAATAAAGGCATAGAACAATAGTCATAAAGACAAATATAGTCTGTAGTTTTTGATAGGTATATACATTGAGAATGAGAAAACATGGAATAGGAAAATTTTCATTTCTCTGGCTGCTGAAATACTAAGGGAAATATTTACAGGAAGGCAATAACATCTAGATATTAACTTCCCACTTTACACAGGAGCAATAAGAGAGCTTTTAGCATGGACTGCCTCATCCAAAGTTGCACTGTCTGTCAAAGTGAGTGTGAGAAATTGATCCTGAATAGCACCTAAATTGCTTTGGTTTCTGACTTACAACTCAGAATTACAGAATTGTTACAGTGCAGAAGGAGGCCATTCGGCCCATCGTGTCTGCACTGGCTCTCCTAATGAGCATTTCACCTAGTGCCATTCCCCCGCCTTCTCCCCATAATCCTGTACATTCTTCCTCTTCAGGTAACAGTCTAATTCCCTACTGAATGCCTCGATTGAACGTGCCTCCACCATACTCCCAGGCAGTGCATTCCAGACCCAAAGCACTCGCTGTGTGAAGAAGTTTTTCCTCATGTCGCTTTTGCTTCTTGAAATCTGTGCCCTCTTATTCTCGATCCTTTCACGAAAGGAAACAGATTTTCCCTGTCCTCTATCCAGACCCCTCATGATTTTGAATACCTCTATCAAATCTCCTCTCAGCCTTCTCTTCTCCAAGGATGAGTCCCAATTTTTCCAATCTATCTTCATAACTGAAGTTCCTCATCCCTGGAACCATTCTTGTGAATCTTTTCTGTACTCTCTCCAATGCCCTCACATCTTTCCTAAAGTGCGGCACCCAGAACTATACGCAATACTCCAGCTGAGGACAAACTAATGTCAGATACAAGTTCAACATAACTTCCTTGCTCTTGTATGCTATGCCCGTATTAATAAAGCCTAGGACACTGTATGCTTTATTAACCACTCTCGCAACCTGTCCTGCCACCTTCAATGACTTATGTACATATACCTCCAGGTTCCTCTGCTCTTGCATCCCTTTTAGAGTTGTACCCTTTACGTTATACTGTCAACTGCCTTGTTTCACTGTGTCAGAAATGAAGCCTGCTGGGATGTACCTTATTACACCTATTGTTGAGGCACTATGGGAGATTGGAAATATTGAATGATAAACTGTAATGCTACAGAAACATAGGAAATTTATGGCCAGTCAATAAAGAGTGATCCAGTCTGATCCCACTTTCCAACTCTTGGTCCATAGCCCTGTAGGTTACAGCACTTAGTGCATATCCAAGTGTTTTTTAAATGCAATGAGGGTTTTTGCCTCGAGCACACTTTCAAGACATGAGTTCCAGACCCCCACCACCCTCTTGATGAAAAACAATCCTCCTCAATCCTCAAATCCCCTCTAAACCTTCTGCCAATTACTTTAAATCTATGTCCTCTGATTAATGGAAATATTTCCTTGCTATCCATTCTATCCAGGCCCCTCATAATTTTGTACACCACAATTAAATGTTCCCTCTGCCTCCTCTGTTCCAAAGAAAACAAACCCCAGCCTATCCAATCTTTCCTCATAGCTCTAATTTTCCATCCCTGGCAACATCCTCATCAATCTCCTCTGTACCCTCTCTAATATGAACACATTCTTCCAATAATGCTGTGACCAGAACTGTTAGCTGTACTCTAGCTGTGGCCTGATTAGTGTTTTAGACAGTTCTAGCATAACCTCCCTGCTCTTATACTCTATGCCTTGGACAATAAAGGAAAATATCCCATATGCCTTCTTAATGACCTTGTCTACCTGTCCTGCTACCTTCAGGAACCTGTGGACTTCAAAGTCCCTCTTTTCCTCTACACTTCTCAGTATCCTATTATTCATTGTGTATTCCCTTGCCTTGTTTGTCCCCCCTCAAATACATTACCTCACACTTCTTTATGTTGAATTCCATTTGCCACCTTCCTGCTCACCTGATCAGTCCATTGATACTTTCCTGCAGTCTACAGCTTTCTTCCTCATTATCAATGACCAATTTTTGTATCAATTGCAAACTTCTTAATCATGCTCCCTACATATATCATTGATATATACCATGAATAGCAAGAGACCCAGTACCAAGCCCTGTGGAAACTGTCTTCCAGTCACAAAAATACCTATTGACCTTTGACCCCTGAGCCTGTTAGGCCTGTTGTTATTTTATCGAACTGTGTCCAACACTTCATTTAAACATAGTAGTGAAAAATTCCTACGGCGAGAGAGTCAGTAAGGCTCTCCACTTATCATATCCATCAGTAGCTGTAAGAACCCACAATTATTGATAATGGACATTGCATAAACTGACCGCCTCTTCAGTACAAAGAGATATCACACATTAATTCACTCATGTCTTATAACAGACCTACACAAACTCTAAGAATGCACCATGACTGGTGTGAAATATTGACAAAATTGATTACTATAACCTATCTTAAGAAGGACAAATGTTGAAGGAAAGCGCTACAAAATATTTTTAAGGGTACTTGTTGCTGAAAAAGCAGAACTTTTTGCAAACTTGTCTGATAACTTTTGTTCAAAAGGAAATTAATCCTAAAAAAGAAATTAAATGCACCATCAGAACAGAAAAAGCATTTGCCAGTTTGATGACAAGGTTAAACATGCAAAACAGAAACAGAGAAATGAACAAAGAAATGGAGATAAGATAAAGCACACAAACTAATGCTTAGTTGCAACCTGGAGAATTTCCTTGGTTATCAACTAGTTAATTAGTGGAAATTTCCAAGCCTGTATTAAGAGTGTCCTTTTTATTGAAGAAGGAAGTTCATATCATACAAAGGGAAATGTTTAACTAAAATGATGTCACACAGAAGGCAATTAGGTACCATTTCACTTCCACAGTAAGTAAACTAATCAAGCATCTTTTCTGAATTAAATGTACCAAAATGAATCTTAATTACCTGTGGAAATAGAGCATTTATTACTACTGATTAGTAAACATCAGCCCGAAACACATGTGTGTACGTCAGACTGTACTAAGAGTTAAGATACCAACTTCTTTACAAAGGCGATAGGCTGGGTTTTATTACATATGTCAATATAAATAAGGTCAGGATAAAAATCCCTAAGTCGTAATTATTTAATCTATGAATAGAAACAGAACAAAATGGGAGGAACTATTCAGGAGTGTATACTATCTTAAAAGGCAAATAAAGCACATTACAGGGAAGTCCTTCGCCAAACTCTATCACTTATTCTCACAAGTTGCCAATATGCAATCGCAATCCTGTACTCCTTCGGCATTCCCACTCAAAAAAGCATCTTCCATTCGAACACAATATTTTTCCTTAATTGCATGCGAAAACCATAGAACTGTCTACACTTAGACTTCCCTGTCCCCTACGATTTTATAAGCGTTTAAAACCCAAACTTAGGGTCATGTTTTCAGCACTTTCTGATTTAGTTTGTCCTCTCAAAACCTTTTCAATCTTGGTGATGTTCCAAACTATACGTCCCTCCTATTCCCCCAAGTTTTTAAAAAGAGTTACAACTGGTATTTCAGCCTTCCTTTAGCTTGCACGGTAGTATGACTATAATAAAAGCAATTCAAAAAAAAGACAGCAAAATATGATTTAATTTAAAAAAGAACAAAGCTTCACACAAGAAGAAACAGATGAATTGGCAGATATGTTTCACAGTTTATGTTGCATGCCAGGTTTAGCTACACAAGTCAGTCATATCTCTGGTGCTTATTAGTTTTATTATATGGCCTTTCTCAATTACTCACTATCTATTCCACCAGTTTTAAACAAGGGAGTCTACAGTATATAATGGATTTCCGATGTCTAACAAACATTTTGTAAATAATACTGAACACACACACAGCTTTTACCAGCAGATTGTTTAATTTAATATTTAACTTGATCATTTTGTTCATGCCCATTATATTTCCCAAATGATTGCTGAAAAAGCAACAGAATCAAATCACTGCTCAAGAGTCAACGTGAGTGTTTCATCAACAGATACTTACAGGTTCTTAGCGGTCCAAGCAGACACTTGTAAACAGCCTTGTGATTGGACAGTTTGACAGTGAAAGCACGGCAGCACAGCCATTGGGCAGCTTCATAAGGAAAAGGACCAGAAGCATCTTTGGATCCGAGAGAAATCCCTGAAAAAAAAAGTGTCTTGTAAATTTTAATTTAAAAATCACTATTCTTCAAGACATTTTAAATAAAATAGAAAATACAATTCATTCTTGCTTGCTCCAGTGTAAGTGAACTTTTCTAATTTATCATGTATACACCAGTAAAAGTAATGACTGCTATTTTATGTATTTTCTAGTCTTTCTTTACAAATACTTACCAGAGTCACAGAAAATGCTTAATCATACTGTGACACATGTCAGTCTGGCAATGAAAGATCACTGCATAAAGTGCCACAACTTGTATTCTAACCTTTATTATGGACTATGAATTGAATAAAACCAGCTAAAAATGGATGTAAACATTATTTATTCTATAACAGGTGATTTTCTTTCAATAAGCAAAGTCAAACAACGCATTAGTTCCTCTTACTATTAAATATCTTTTTTTTTTAAATTAAAAGAAAATTGACTAAGTGGATTGGCCTCCTTTACATATTACCATTCTGATCTTTATATTCTTAAAAAGGAAATGGTATCTTCAGCAAAGTCCTGTGGCACAAGCCATGTTTCCATACAATTCTTTTAGCCAAACCAGCCTTTTGCCAAACCATCCCCAGTGTGGTAGAAACCCATTCCATCCAGAAAAAAACAGCTTTATATGATTCTGTGCTACACACAGTATATTCTTCCCACATTACATACATACCAAGCATTCTGTGGTAACCTATTTAGTCTACTGCCCCCCACCATCACTGAAGATAAAAACCTCACCTCGGTTTTTAGCTTTAAGAATGGAGTAGCAACAAACAGTCATGTCAGAGATGACCTCAAGGAAGAACGAAGGGTTGTCTCTTACTCTTTGACCAAATGGGAGCCTTAGAACACAAGCATGGAACCTAAGAGCATTGGAAATAATCAATAAAAGTGGTGTGTGTTTCTTTTTATCAATTCACATTAATGAAAGAAAAGAGAATTGGATTTTTTTTTTAGCACCTTACCATTCCAGTCAGATATCTCAAAACATTCACACGCAATGAATTACTGTGAAGTACAACATCTATTTTAGGTGCAAACACGACGGCCATTTTGTGCACAAACATGACGGCCATTTTGTGCACAGTGGAATACTACAAACTGAATTAGATTAGCAGCTTGATTCCCAGTTAACAACATGCGTTTTTACAGATCCTTTCATGCGCTCAGGACATTACAAAGCACCTCATAATCAATTAATTACTTTTTGTAGCAATAGTTAAAAAATAATTCCCTGCCCCTATAGATAACACAAGACGAGCATCAATAAATCACTTCACAAAAGCACTGGAGCTGTGTCATCAATGAACAACCTCCTCCAAATGAAAGGGAATGTTCATGGATGGAAGACTGCCATTTTTCTCTCAGCAAAGAACAGTCACTATTAATTCTACCAAGTTACAAACTACCTTTCACCATCCAGAAGTTAAATGGGGTTAATTGTGAAGAACTGAAATGCTGTATCACCGGAGTACAATATTGTCAAGAAGTGCTGTCACTGCACTGGGGATGGGGTCACAAGGAAAGGTACAAAGAGCCTTGGAACAGCCTGTACTGAAAATTCACATTAAAGCCTTTCACATTAACCTGCAGAATAGGTCTGAGCTCCAGCAAACGTTGATGTGTTGTCAAAACTTGGAACCTAAGTACTAAATGAAGATACTGTCATCCAGAGGGAACAATGAACTGAGGCTCTGTCAGCCCTTTCAGATGGGCATAAAAGATTCCATGGCACTATTCAAAGAACGGAGGGGTCTCCCAAAGTCCTGGCCAACATTGATTCCATTGATCCCTCCTCAACCAACACCAAAAATGCAAAATCTGTTCATTTATTTCTTTGCTATTTGTGAGATCTTGTGTGCAAATTAGCCGCTACGGTAACAACAGTTCAAAAAGTACGTCATCGGTTTTAAAGATTGTTGGGACGTCCTGAAAGACATGACAATCCCCTGCACTAACGGCGCTATGAGAGCTAACACGATTTGCTCGCTATACATGGTGCACAGTAAAAGCAAAAAGTGGAGAGGGAGGGGAAGGAAAGGCAATCTCTTCGCAACTGCCTCTCCTAACTGTTAGCATCGAGAATCTCAATCACTAAGATGGTCAGACTTTAAATGAGGCATGAGCAGCTGACTGAAACTGCTATAAGACCCAGCTTTGGCCAAAATCAGCAGAGCCTTTCAAATGGGCAAGTGCAGCCTAAGTACTTATTGACCTGTCTGAAATAATCGGCATGTTTAACACATTACAAGCTTTGCCTTGTAACGGACACCTAGTCTAATGGAAAATCATTCATGTCATTTGTCTGATATCTGCAGCTGCCCATGCTGAGTGCAGATGGTGCAAGTATAATACTGCATACAAATGCAGTTCTTTCTAGAAGTTAAAGGCAACAGAAAGTTGTCTTAGGACAGCAGGGAAAGCATCACAATATAACTAATTCTTATGTCTATTTTGGCTACAATGGATTTCCCATCATTGACATCAGAATGCAAATTTAGCCATTACTGAGTTGCTCACTGGGATATAAAACTGGATTGGAATAAGATTTGAATGCACAGTAGTGGTTTTATGTTGCTCTCAAAATAAATGCAAACAGGTTAACTTTTGATGCAGCTTTTCAAAGTGCAATAGATTCATTAGTTGTGCCAACGTACACTAGCATAACCAGAACACAGCTTTTGCTTTGCTTTAATTTCAGACATGCAAACCGAGACACAATTGTAGCAAATCATTCCATCCTACATGTGCCTATTAACTGGTTTAAAAAAAGTGTTTGTATTTCCTGAAACAGTTAACTGTTCAATTTTTATACTCCATACAAAGACAGACATTGTTAAATGTTACTTTGTTAAACTGACTTTTTAAACAAAGTCCTGCCCCTCCAACTCACTGGCAGTTTAACCAATTAGGACATTTGTACAAAATCAGTCTGGAAAATAAGTCAATTTTCACACAATAGAACTGCTAATGCCCCTGAAGACTATATAAACAATCAATGTAAAACCTGCATGATGAGTCCTGAGGTTCTTGCTATAGTTCTAAACATTAAAGTTCAAGTGAATGATCATGGAGGCAAACAAAGCTGTTAAATTGTTAACCGTCAATACATTTTTTTTTAAAGAGGGTTATAAAATGCTAATCAATAACACATTCAGTAAAGTAAACTTAAATGCTAACTAACTTCTTAAAAAACCAGGATTAAAGTCAACTCCATTCCGAACGTTGCTCATTGATTCAAGTTGGAATAGATTGAAGAGGGATAATTGGTGCAGTACATTCCACTCCACTCCACTCCCCACAACTGAGCAGCAGTGCTAGCAAGCATCTTCCATTACATTCCATCACATCTGGAGTATTGTGTGCAGTTTTGGTCTCCATATCTCAGGAAGGATGTTCTTGCTATGGAGGGAGTACAGCAAAGGTTCACCAGACTGATTTCTGGGATGGCAGGACTGATGTATGAACAGAGATTGGGTCGATTAGGCTTATATTTGCTAGAGTTTAGAAGAATGAGAGGGGATCTCATAGAAACCTACAAAATTCTAACAGGACTGGACAGACTAGATGCAGGAAGGATGTTCCCGATGGTGGGGGAGTCCAGGACCAGGGGTCACAGTCTAAGGATAAGGGGTAAGCCATTTAGGACTGAGATGAGGAGAGATTTCTTCACCCAGAGAGTGGTGAACCTGTGGAATTCTCTACCACAGAAAGCAGTTGAGACCAAATCATTAAATATATTCAAGAAAGAGTTAGTTCTTAGGGCTAAAGGGATCAAAGGATACTGGGCGAAAGTGGGAACAGGGTACTGAGTTTGGATGATCAGCCATGATCGTATTGAATGGTGGAGCAGGCTCGAAGGGCCGAATGGCCTACTCCTGCTCCTATTTTTCTATATTTCTATGACCTCAGTCCTCTCAAGTGAACATGTTACAATTGAGGGTTGTTTGTATTAGGCTGGCAGTGTATACTAAAAGACTACTGTCCAGGGACAGTAGCTTGATCATGCCTTTGGGCAGAGCACAGAAAGGAAATGCTGACAGGGCATACTGCACACAGGAAACAGAAACTGTGGATTTTCCTTTCATTAAAGTGAATTGTCCATTTACTCTGGGACCATCTGTTAGTCCTAATGATATTGGTTTGTTTTAAGGCAGAGACAGGAACACGTGAGTAAAGTCAGGGATACAGAAATCAAGTGAATTCCCAGCTTGTGTCAAATCACAGGATTTATTCCCAATGCAGCCTGGTTACACAGGACGTCTATGTGAGATGATTCAAAAGTCATTTCTGTGTCCCAGTTACAGGACAATGGGAGGTGTACAGCAGGTAGTTTTCTCCATAAACACAGAGAGTTCAAAGATTGCAGATATTTTACCAGTATGTGCATTTCTGAGACGTTCACAAGCTCCACATGGACACTAGTATAATATACTATTCTTTGGCCTCCTTGACTCGAGAGATAATGGGTAAGCGCCTAGAGGTGGTCAGTGGTTTGTGAAGCAGCGCCTGGAGTGGCTATAAAGGCCAATTCTAGAGTGACAACTCTTCCACAGGCGCTGCAGATAAAATTGGTTGTCGGGGCTGTTACACAGTTGGCTCTCCCCTTGCACTTCATTCGTTTTTCCTGCCAACTGCTAAGTCTCTTCGACTCGGCACTCTTTAGTCCCGCCTTTATGGCTGTCTGCCAGCTCTGGCGATCACTGGCAACTGACTCCCACGACTTGTGATCAATGTCACAGGACTTCATGTCGCGTTTGCAGACGTCTTTAAAGCGGAGACATGGATGGCCGGTGGGTCTGATACCAGTGACGAGCTCGCTGTACAATGTGTCCTAGGGGATCCTGCCATCTTCCATGCGGCTCACATGGCCAAGCCATCTCAAGCACTGCTGGCTCAGTAGGGTGTATATGCCCAGCATATACACCCTACTGAGTATACTTAGGCCTCAGCTAGAGTACTGTGCCAAATTTTGGGCACCACACTTTAGCACAACTGTCAAGGCCTTGGAGAGGGAGCAGAGGAGATTTACCAGAATGACACCAGGAATCTGGGACTTCAGTTATGTGGAGAGACTAGAGAGGCTGAAACTGTTCTTCTTAGAGCACAAAAGGTTATAGGGTGATTTAATAGAGACATTCAAAATTATGAGGGGTTTTGATAAGGTAGATTGGGAGAAACTGTTTCCATTGGCAGGACAGTCTGTAACCAGAGACCACAGATATAAGGTATTTGGCAAAAGAACCAGAGGGGAGATAAGGATAAGTTTTTTTATGCAGAGTTATGATGATCTGGAATGCACTGCCTGAAAAGGCGAAGGAAGCAGATTGAAGAGAAACTTTGAAAAGGGAATTGGTTATGCAGTGAAAACAATGATAAACGGACACTTACTGAGAGGCCTAAATAACTTACTTGATGAAATACACAAGAGGCACTCTGAAACCACGGACACTTGCAAATTACGAACCAATGCACCATGCCCTTTTACAACTTAAAAAACAGGCGTCATTCTACCTCCCCTTCAGTTCTTATTCAGTTGCCAATTGCACTGGGATCTACTGTGTAGTGTAACTTTACGCTTTCAGCCCAATGATGTCACACTCCCCTCCCCCACCGACACAGAGAGCGGGACCGGCTAATGTGTCGCAATCACTCGATGGGCGGAAACTGGTGGGCCTCAGGAGTTGGCAAGAGATGGAAACTGGGGAATGGGGACTGGGATAGGAAAGATGAAGACTGGGTAATGGGGGCTGGGATAGAGAGAGATGGAGAATAGAGGCTGGGATAGGAAAGATAAAGACTGGGGAATGGGGGCTGGGATAGAGAGAGATGAAGACTGGGTAATGGGGACTGGGATAGAGAGAGATGGAGAATAGAGGCTGGGATAGGAAAGATAAAGACTGGGGAATGGGGGCTGGGATAGAGAGAGATGGAGACTGGGGAATGGGGACTGGGATAGGAGAGACAGAGACTTGGAGCTTGTGATCAGGTGTCAAGTGATCCGACTTCAGGTGCTCAAACATCATATTCAGCTGTCATGTAGTCAAACCTCCAGGATTTCCTCCGACCTGTGTTGGTGACCCTACTCATCAGCCTCCCAAATCACGGAAAGCGCGTGCAAACTAAGAAAGCAGTCTTCCGTTCCTTTCCCACACCGTGCCCATACACTCTTTCAGCGGCTCCTGGCAGCTCCTCTCCCCCTGACCCTGCCATTGGCTTTCCCTTGGCTGCACCTGCTTCTTTGAGGTGCTTTGGCTTTGTGGAATGATGGCGGAAGACTGTCTCTGGGCTCGTTCTCTGCTGCTCTGTAGAGAGATGGACAGGTTGGAGAGTCCCAGCCAGCAGTCAATGTCCCTGCAGACTTGCTGCTCAACCAGAAAACTACAGTTTCACTGCTACACACGATGTGACCTGTTGTGTTTTCCATCCTAAATATTCTCAATCGTTCTAAGACTTGCCATTGGAAGCTTGAATACACCAGCACAACCTGTCATCACACTTCCCCTTATTTTTTGTCCAGTGGCTGTGGTTTGAAATGAAAGGGAAATTTAGACTGCAAAACTGTTAAGAGCTGAACGCTGGTGTGTTACAGATGGCTCTTAGCATTGTTGCAGCTGACTAGATGCCAACAATAATCTCAGCTCATTCTGAAAAATTTTTGGAAAAAAATTAATACAAATAATAATCATTTTGAAACTAACAACTCCTACAAAAAAAAGACAGTTGATGCCAGTCCCTTAGATGTCCACAATTTACCGGTTTGATTGTATACTTGAAAAGGAGAAATTTATAAGGCTATGGGAATAAGGGATTGGAACTAATTGAATAGCTCTTTCAAAGAGCCAGCAGAGACACAATGAGCTGAATAGTCTCCTTCTGGGCTGTACGATTCTAGTTAGTGTCAGATCCTTTTGTGTAAAAGCACAGAATCACAGCATCAATACTGTAGATTAATGTATAACCTGGGCTCACATATCGTGGGACACGATGCTGGCAGAGGAACCCAGCAATTCAGGCTCTACTTGATCTTTAACACACTGTAAAAAAAAGTGGGTAGAACAGAAGAATGCCAGGATCGCATGTCTGTGATGTGTTACTTTCCCCAAGAAAGGAAGAATTTATAGTGTGCCTTATTATGTCAAAGCTCGTCACAAGGATTATTGTAGTTACCTGTCTCACAGAAATATCCTACAAACAGCTGGTGAGATGAACAGTTCGTCTGCTTTTGGTGGTATTGGAGATGGATGTTGGTCAGAACATCAGAAGAACTCCCTGTATTCTTAGTGGGATCAGAGTGAGAATTCATACATCCACCGCAACAGGAAGACAGGGCCTTGGTTTAACGTGATCTGAAAGACTACACTTCAGACAATGTAGTACTCTCCTAATGCCACAATTAGGCTATATCTATATGCAATGTTACTATTTTATAACCTTGGGTGTATGGGACAGGACAGACATTGCAGATCAAAGTGATTTTTAGAAATCTGCCCTATAAGGTAAATTCATATTCAAACACACTATTTGGGTAATGTAGATAAGCACGAGTGCCACAAAATGTCCTGACAGTTAGTGTTTCAGGTTGATGGCCTTTCATCAGAACTATTCATTGACCTCGAAGCAGCCAACATCCCCAGCATATACACCCTACTGAGCCAGCGACGCTTGAGATGGCTTGGCCATGTGAGCCGCATGGAAGATGGCAGGATCCCCAAGGACGCATTGTACAACGAGCTCATCACAGGTATCAGACCCACCGGCCATCCATGTCTCCGCTTTAAAGACATCTGCAAACGCGACATGAAGTCCTGTGACACTGGTCACAAGTCGTGGGAGTCAGTTGCCAGTGATCGCCAGAGCTGGCGGGCAGCCATAAAGGCGGGGCTAAAGAGTGGCAAGTCGAAGAGACTTAGCAGATGGCAGGAAAAAAGACAGAAGTGCACAGAGAGACCAACTGTGTAACAGCCCCAACAACCAATTTTACCTGCAGCACCTGTGGAAGAGTCCGTCACTCTAGAATTGGCCTTTATAACCACTCCAGGAGCTGCTTCACAAATCACTGACCACCTCCAGGCGCTTACCCATTACCTCTCGAGACAAGGAGTCCAAAGGAGAAGATTCATTGACCTAAAATGTGAACTCTGTTTCTCTCTCCAACCTGCTGAGTATTTCCAGCATTCTCTGTTTTTATTTACGGTTTCCAGCACCTGTAGTGTTTTGCTTTTGTACTTATGACGACTTTGACTGTTCAAACATGAGATTTCACTCTGCAAAGGTCACTAGCAATCGCTTCATTCAACTTCATATGCAAGGCAAAAACCTTATGGCCTGGTAAGCCTGTGAAAAATAGGATACTCGCCTGGCAACAAAATACAAAAGGCTAGATTTTGTGCTGGAGGCAGGGCTCCCAGCGCTGGGCCAAAAAGGCTCTGCCTTTTACTGACCCCCAGGAGCGATCCTCCGGTCTTTTTAAATCTAAGTTTCAGGAGCTGGGAACCCTGTCCCTTTAAAGACGGGGATCCCGCCTCCAAGAGCTGCCAGCCAATCAGAGGGCCGGCAGCTCAGCAGTATCAGAAGTACCACAGTGGCCACTGCTGGTACTACAGAGTCCTTGGACACGGGCCCAGCACTGGAAACCCAGGCCTCAGGTATGAGAGATGGGGTCGCTGGGGCCAGTCTGGAAAGCCCCGGCGAGGGAGGATGGGGCGGGTGTGGTCGTGCAGTCCAGGGGGAGGGTGTCCCAGTGGGTTAAACTGGTTCCCAGTGGAGTTCCTCCCCCATCACCCCAAGCCCACAGGAGGTGCGCTCCGTGTTACAAAGTGCCCTCCCCGTGTGGCGAAGGCATCCCTAGTCTTGGTAAGATCTCAGCGGCGGCGGGAAGAGGCCCTTAATTGGCTGTTAGTAGGCCACTTAAGGGTCCCAACTGAACTCTGGGTAGGAAGGCCGTCATCGGCCTAACCCAACCGCGGAAGATCACTTGGCGACAGGGAGGCGAGGGGCTCTTTGCCTCCCCACCATGATACTCCGTGCCCCCCCGTCTTCAACCCTGCCTCAGGGGGCCACATAAAATCCCGGCCAAAATGTGCATGTCAAATGACGCATTTGCAGCATTGTGTTCATAACCCGTATCCACAACGCAGAATATGTGGCAAAACTATTTGTCAGCCAGGTTCAGATAACTCATTGATAAAGATTATTCACCCTTTACTTTTGTTAAAAAGCAATCTCGTTTTACTTCCTAACATGCTAAGTTGTAAAAGAGAATATAAACAAACTTTCCTGTCTGTTCTAAACACTGATGGCGACAGGGCTGGTAGCTAATTCTGCACGACAGTTTGTTGGTGCAAAGAAGGAATGGATCAGACAGGATGTCTGAAATGTTCCAACTAGAAAAGGGACAAGTTGCTGGGTACAGAATGTGCAGAGAAGCAAGAGCAATACAAAGACAAGACAATGGCACATGAAATAAACTTCAAATTGAAATAAACCTAAGGGGTCAGACAGTCTTATTTCTAGTCTCATGTTCCCAACCATTCATCCCTTCGAAATGCACTGTTCTAAAGTGAATGAAAATAACCAAAAGATACACAACTCTTTGGAAAGTACCTGTAAGCCTGGAGAAGAAATATCTTGTAGATATTGATGCTGACTGTTCTCAGTGTATTGACCTGCAGAAATTACAAACATGCATTGAGAGATTTCCAGCTGATCATCAGATTTATACTTGTCTATATACACATAGGTTTTTTTTCCAAGTTTGCAGCAACAATGCAATGTGTACTTGGTATTTTAATCTCTGGGCAATTACACTAAATCAAGGTTAAAAAATGTAGTTATGTTAACTGTACCAAACCCTGCAGGGAGAGGGTTCTGAAGACCCATTTCCTCGTTTGGCATTTCATAAGAGTCATTTATGGCACAGAAGGAGGCCATCTGGCCCATCGAGTCCATGCTGGCTCTCCACAGAGCTACTTAAATGTGCTTCCGATAATTTTGAAGTATAGCAAGGCAAAATACTTCTGTAGTTATATTTTACCATGATATCAAATACTTCTGTTTAAATCAAAATGCTTAAATTTTCCAACTGATTAATGCAACAGATTAAAGCCAAGAAGGGTATAGAAAGTGCAGGGGTGAATTAAAAAAAGGAAATTAGAAAAGCAAAGAGAGGACATGAAAAACTACTGGCAGGTAAAATCAAGGAAAACCCAAAGATGTTTTATCAGTGCATTAAGAGCAAGAGAATAAGGGTAGGGCCTATCAGAAAAGGGAACTTATGCATGGATGCAGAAGATGTGGGCAATGTTCTTAATGAGTTTTTTGTCTCTGTCTTCACAAAGGAAGGAGTTGATGCAGACATTGTAGTTAAAGAGAAGGAAGAATAATGAGAGAAGTAGTACTAGAGGGTCTGACATCCTTGAAAGTGGATAAATCACCAGGGTCGGATGGATTGTATCCCTGGTTGTTAAAGGAAGCCAGAGAGGAAACAGCGGATGTGCTGAGGATCATCTTCAAATCCTCACTGGATACGGGCAAGGCGTCACAGGATTGAAGGTCTGCGAACGTTATATCATTGTTAAACAGGGTGCGAGGGATAGGCCAAATAATTATAGGCCCGTCAGTCTGACCTTGGTGGTGGGTAAATTATTAGAATCAATTCTGAGAGACAGAATAAACTTGATTGAGTTTTTGAGGACATAACAAGGATGAGGGTAGTGCAGTGGATGCGATCTACATGGATTTTAATAAGGCATTTGACAAGGTCCCGCATGGCAGACTTGTCAGAAAAATGAAAGACCATGGGATACAGAGGAATGTGGCAGGTTGGTCCAAAATTGGGACAGGAAACAAAGGGTAGTAGTCGACAGATGTAACTGCAAATGGAAAGCTGTTTCCAGTGGCTTTTTAATTCCAGTGGCTTTTAATTGAATTCAAATTCCACCTTCTGCCGTGGTGGGATTCAAACCCATGTCCCGAGAGCAATACCCTGGGTCACTGATAATACCACTACGCCACCACTTCCTCTCTCGAGTTATTTGAAGAACTTGCACTGTGGTATAAGGAACAATAAATTAGATATCGATTGAAACAATCCAATTTGTGCAGTCTACATTTGTTCCCTGGGGGGTCAGTTAGCTCAGCTGGTGAGACGACTAGTGTGTGATGCAAAAAGACCCCACCAGCGCAGGTTCGATCCCCATACCGTCTGTGGTAGTAGAGTTAGGCCTGTCTCCTCACCTTGCCCCACACTTGTGAAGTGGCAACCCTCAAGCTCGACAACACCAACTGTCCCTCTCAAATGGGAGAGATGCCTATGGTCCTTTGGGACTATGGCTACAACAACAACAACATTTGCTCCCACACATTTGGGTAGTAATTCTGGTGTCCAAGAACACATGTGGCATGTTGGCCTACACTATCTAAATCGCATTACGTATCATTGACTTTAATAGATGTAGTGGGTACTGGACGAGTTTAATACAAAATCCACCAAGTTGCTATCAAGTTCAACAGCAGGAAAGCACTGCTCACAAAGTGAGGAAAAGAAAATCACATACAACTGTGCTATGTGATGCACGTCACATCTCACCTCCAGATCCAAGAAGATTTGGTGACACTTGAGCTTCAAAACAGCCAGTAGTTTTCTCCTCATATTGTTTCCAGCTTCGGAACTACAGTTGAAAGTCAGGCTTGATCTGATGGAGGTGTCTGCATAGCTAAATTAAAAAATACATGAACTTATTCATATAGAATCCTGGACACAAAGTTTCAGAGCACATTACTGTTTTGGAGTAATGATAATTTTTCATCATCTTATATAATTCTTGCTAATTTAAAAGCTTGAGTAACAAATACAGAACTTTTTTTTAATGTTTTCCTCATCTCAAAGGTTCTAATCTGCTGAATATTTCCACCACTTTCTGTTTTTATTATAGGCAATTAGGCTAATTTACATACAATTTGGAAGAGTTGAACAGAGTGCTAGGTGATCTTGTGTGTGGACCCGCCGCTGTGTCAGTCCCCCCGGCAGGTGAGAGGAGGCGGCCACAGAGCGGGAGGTTGGAGTCTCATTAATGTTCAGGCTGTGGAGGAACTCCGTGGCAGCAAATGGCAAGGCCTGCTGTCTGTCCATATCGTAGCCTTGCCATTGAGCTATGAAATAATGGAGATGGATGTCTCGCTGGCCATATTCATTCACCTTTTCAAAGTGCTTTGCGGGGCCTAATGATGGCTGCAGTACCTCTCTGTGATTCCATCAGTCTGGCCCTCTGTAGTGTTCCCAACTGGTCTAACCTGGGGGCTGCCGGTCTCCGAAAGAGTGGCCGTGATGTCCTACACTCCTCCTGCCTGCTATATTTAAATGGACAGCGAACGTGGAGACGCCTCTTAATTGGCTGTCTCCTGGAAGATGCCCCGTCAGTGCACCTCTGACCTAAGTGGGGTAGGGGCCTAGAAATGGTTGCAATGTCTGAAATTTTGCCAAGAATAGATTATGCCCATTGTTTCTCCAATATACAGTGATAAAAATAATGCTTGGCTCTTTACCTAAACAAGATGTTGAACACAGTGCCCTGATAAATTTTGGTGATTGTGGGCCTATATTAAGGAATACTGCACGACTTGGCCTTCTCCCTCTATCTTGCAACTTACCACTGCTGCCAAAGGGGCACAGCCAACTTTCTCCTGGCAATAACTGGGGTCAGTTGAGACATCAAATTGTATCTGTAAGGAAATGATACAGCTTTCCACGCTCCACCTCCCCAGTGACACATGGTGTTCGAGGATGTTGCAGGCAGCGGTCACTGCTGGTTGGGGTGGAAGGAGGGAAGTTGAGAATAAAGTGGGAAAGCAGCAGCAGGCTCAACTGCCCCATTTTCCCACCTTTACCACTAATTTTTTGTGTGGGGGGGGGGGGGGGGGTGGGAGCATGGTGGTTGACAGATGAAAATCCTGCCCTTACTGTCATAACATACTGAAGACTGCAGTGATTTTTATTGAGCAAAAGAACCTTCACCCAAAGCAATAAAGATGCACCGCTACTGATGGTTTATTATCATCAATGCCAAACTCTGGTGTACTACAGCAAGATATACACTCAACACCTAGGAACTATCTAAATATTGATGCAAAATATTTTGGGTTCGGCAATTTACCAACAGGGCTTTAACCTCCTTTAGAAAAGATAGCTGTTGATATATTGCAAGCAGCTGATAAATAGTACCATAAGGAGTCCATCAGATCAAGGGCTTGGCCATGAGAGCTCAAGAATCCAAATTGACCAACGATGCAAAGCCTTTTAACCAAAGTCCTAGCACAGAGATAAGGGAAATCATTGCTAGCAATCTCAACACTGCAACAGTTGACAAGCAACAGTTGTTTACACTGAAATGTCCTATTAAGTTTCAAGGATCATTCAGTCCTCACTGTAGGCTAAACATTAAAAGGACATCGATAGCACGAAAAGGCGAGAACACAACACGCACGATTTGAAAAGACTGCCATTTCTAATCAACTTTAAGTTTAATTACTCCTAAAGAGTATATGTTGTGCACTAATTCACAGCTGTTTCAAGGACGGTGGGGAAATCACTGATACAGCCTCATTTAATTAGGAGCCATGATAAAAACAAACAGCACGATATACCAGAAAAATGCTAGCATGACAGAGCATCAGAAGCATGCATGCTAGGCACTTTCTGCACTGACAGCCTTTTTGCAAAGAACACCTAGTTAGAAGTGGACGGCAGGAGTATTTGGACTACGTATCTGGGTAATATTGGCAATTTACCAAAAGAAGAGCTAACACAATTTATCTTGCAATCTTGTGAGTACATTAATGCTCCCAGTAGTGATTAAACCTGTCAAATTGAATGCAAGCCAAAGTCATGCAAATGAGTCGCCTTACAGATCAGAAGGATACAGCGTGATCTGGATTTATGATTCAGGCATCACCCTCACTAACTATAAAATGTTAGGAAATAATCTGAAACTCAAACATTTCAGGGAAGGAGAGATAGGCCTGCTCATCAACATATATATATATATACATACATACATACATACATACATACATACATACACACACACACACACACACACACACACACACACACAGGGCGCGTTCAGTGAGGTAGATAGTTTTTTTTAGCAAGTTTTGATTTTTGTTTTTTCAGATGCATTGAATTCAATTTCACAATGCACCATGGTGAGAGTTGAACTTAGAACCTCTGGGTTTCTAGTCCAGTACCATAATCTAGACACTACCTTATCTATCAACACTGCCAATATTGGGAATTTACACTCACTCAGCTGGATGCATGGCCAATATTTCTGCAGTTCTCAGAAGTCTCTTCTTGCTCCTGTCAATAGCTTCTGAAGCTGTCATTCTGACAAAGTTGCTGGTATTCTGATCAATTTCACTACTTATTCCATTTGTTATCATGACTGACAGTGATAGTTGCAACTTCCATAATGAAATCCCATGATCTGTACTACAGCACTATTATACCACAATTTGAGAAGCTGGTGGTGAGAAGGTACACTGTTGTGTCATGTGATTTGAACTGAGTTGTACTGTACTTTTGTCTGGAGTACGTGACAAAATAAATTGTGGGCTGGATTTTGTTCTCCCCCAGGGGTCGGGTTCCGTGGCAGTGGTGGGGGGGGGGGATGTGCCTGAAGATGGCTCTGGATGAGGCCCACCACGGACCTTGACGCCATGAGGGCCCATCCCGATCCTCCCAGCAGCGGCGAGGCTCCGTGGCGGCCTCCAACCACTGGGCAACGGGACCACAATTTAAATAGTAAATGAATAAAATTATTACATTTAAATAGACTTATCAGCATTCTTGAGGGCGGCGGCTGGCACTCACACGCCTTCAGATCCCCGTCCGGGGAAATGTGGCACCACACTGGTGGGGAGGGGGGAAGAGGTAAGTTTGTCAGTGCAGTGGGGGGGTGGGGGTGGTCAAATATACATAAATACATAATGGGTGTAGGGGATAGCTGGAAGGGTTGAACCTTAAACTTTGTGCAGTTTGGGATGGGGGGTGGGGGAAGGTCAGATGTAAAAGGTAAATGTTTTGGGAGGGGGAAGGGCAAATAGTTATTGTAATTGTTATTGTGGGGGGGGTGGGAAAGGGGTGTTAGAAATGTATCGAGTTCATTTTAGGTGGGGGGGGGGGCTTAGGACTTTAAAAATTTAAATTCAGCAGCAGGGTTGGCTGCCCTTTAAAAATGGTGCCAGCGCCTGCGCACAGGCAGCTGACACTATTTCCGGGGACGGACAGCCCGCCCCCTCCATGAGATTGGGGGAGTGGGCAGGCCGCCCCAGCTATTTAAATAAGCTGCCACGCTTGAGACTACGGCGAGCTTTGGTGTGAAGCCCGCCATTTTTTGAGCTCACCGCTGACACCGGTGGTGGGCTCTTAAAATCCAACCCTGTGAACGCTCAAGTATACTTAATGGGATACTTGCCTTTATTAGCTGAGGCACAGAATATAAGACCTGGGGGGGTTATGCTGCAACTGTATAAATTACCAGTTAGCACACAGCTCGAGTACTACATGCGGTTCTAGTCGCCACACTATAGGAAAGATGTGATAGCACTATCACAGTCCAGAAGAAATTTACGAGGATGTTGCTTTGACTGCAGAATTTTAGCTATGAGGAAAGACTGGGCAGGTTAAGGTTGTTTTCTTTGGAAGGGGAGGCTGAGGGGAGACCTAACTGAAGTGTATAAAATTATGAGGGTTCTAGATAAAGTGGATAAAAAGACCCTGATCCCCTTGGTTGAAGGGTCCATAACCATGGAGCATAGATTTAGCGTAAGCATCTCAAAAATTTGAACAACAGGTTAAGCAAGCCATTGCACATTGCTACACTGCAGTGGCGACACAAGTGGTATTTCCACTAATAAGACGTGCCATCAGTCCAAAAAGATGTTCTACCTACCACACAATTGAGCAACACTGTGTATGGATTGAAGTGCTGGTGCAATGCCAGCTATCTACGGCATACAATTGGCTGATCAAACAACGTGTTCCTTCGGCTGTTCGTAATAGGCAGAGTACTGACCGTACTCAACCAGCACATGCTTATAAAACCCAAAACAAAACGTCTACTGTTGTGATTTTACAATTGTTCAGTGAGTGCTGCCCAATCCTGAGTGCACTAATAGCTACACTAACAACCAATTTAAGATAATCTGTCGAGCTCGTGAAGTGGCTCATTTACAATTGCTAGACGTGATCACACACAGGGACCCATTCTCTGCAAACAAAAGGAATATGTTCAAGCCTTGCGCCTTTTCTGAATGACCCAAAAGCTTGGGGAGCTTATAGTTCCCCGATGCTTCCTCCATGGCAACAACTCCGCCAATCAGAGTCAACTTGCCAGGCAATCAGCACCCTTTTCTCCTGCAGTATAAATTGTTGTGATCATTTGAAATCTGGCATTCTTGCATTTGTCCTGATGAGTGCAAGACGAAAAGCTTCAGCAACATGTCTCTCTTTTCTGTAGTATTTTATAGATTAATCAAGCATATACACAATGTCATGCATAGATTATAACACTGAACTCCTCCACTGTAACATAAAGATCAAATCCATTTGAAGATGTCAGTTTATTTTGCTATTAATTCAAACCCGAAATTATAGATTATAATTTAATTTGTGAAACCAGATTTGTATGAAAGTATTACTCACTAAAAGTCTTTTGATGGGAACAACCAGTGGACAGAAAAGGTTCCTCAGTTCCTCAGCTATTAAATGATCAAGGAATGAAGCTATTGCTCAGCATCATACTAAAGCTTGCCCCCTTTAAAATGTATTCTTCATCACACTCCCCAACTGAGAGGAGCCATCAGATAACCTGCTCTCAATTTCAATCGATCCCATTAAATAACTGCCGACAAGGAGGTGCTACCACAGTCTTCGATCATCTCCCTTCCTCCCACATAGACTCCTCACTCAGCCACTGCTCAATAATTCCTCCCAACTGTATGGCTGAGATTGTCAACTTGTCATTTTCAGGAACTGTCATTACATGAACAGGTCCGATGCAATACATCTCCTACCTGGAATAGTCGCAGTAGACTTCAAGTGTCTGTGTATCGAACAGCAGGCCACACCAAGGAAAGAGAGAGTGCTCTGGCAATGTCTTCACCTTGCTGAAGCCCGGAAGGTTCTCATCAAGAGCGAAGTTGATCACTGTTTTATGGGGGCTAATAAAACATCCATACTCTGGGATTCCTGCAGCCAGAATTCTTGATCATTAAGAAACATAAATAATTAGTTAATCAGTATGACCTCATAAGTGACCTACAGAGCATTAGTTCACAACAATGGGGAAAAAAACAATAGTGTATTCTCTCTATTTGGTGTCAGCCGTGGCTCTTGCCTCCGAGTCACAAGGTTCCGGGTTCGAGTCCCACTCCAGCGCATGAGCACAAACAAAAATTAAGGCCAACACTCTAGTGCAGTACCGAAGGAGTTCTGCATTGTCAGAGGTGCCATCTTTCGGATAAGATGTTAAATCGAGGCCCTATCTGCTCTCTTAGGTGGATGTAAAAGATCCCATTGTGCTATTTTGAAGAAGAGCAGGGGAGTTATCCCCAGTGTGCTGGCCAATATTTATCTTTCAATCAACATCACAAAAACAGAATAGAAAGTGCTGGAAATACTCAGCAGGTCTGGCAGCATCCGTGGAGAGAGAAACGGAGTTAATGTTGACTGAATTTGAACTCATTTAAACTGAATCTAAAGTAATTGCAGCAACTGTACGAGAAACAGATCTGAGTGAAGACTTAATCGGTTGCTGGTCAGCACAGCTGTAGGTCATTAACAATGGGTTAATGTGACACAACAACTTGCATTTATATAGCGCCTTCAACATGGCAAAGCGTTTCAAGGAACTGCACAGGAGCGTCAAAGAAAATTCAACACTAAGCACACAAGATGTTGTGCAGATGACCAAAAGCCTGAAGCTTAGTCAAACAGGTAGGTTTTAGCAAGTGTCTTAAAGGAGGAAAGAGAGGTAGAGAGGTGGAGAGATTTAGAGAGAAACTCCAGTGCTGAGGACTGAAATTACAGCTGACTATGGTTTAAATTAAAATCACATGCGCAAGAGACCAGATTGGAAGAGTGCAGATATCACAGATGGTGGCATAGTGGTAATGTCACTGGACTAATAATCCAGAGGCCCAGGCTAATGCCCTGGGAGGTCAGGTTCAAATCCCACCACGGCAGTCGGTGGAATTTAAATTCAATGAACTAATAAATGCAATTAATTAATAAAGATCTGGAATTGAAAGCTAGTCTCAGTTTTATGCCACCATGAAACTATCATCGATTGTCATTAAAAAAAATACCAAATGGTTCACTAATGTCCTTTAGGGAAGGAAATCTGCCATCTTTACCTGGTCTGGCCTACAAGTGAGTCCAGACCCCCAGCAATGTGGTTGATTCTTAACTGCCCTTTGAAATGGCCTAGCAAGCCACTCAGTTGTCAAGGGCAATTAGGGATGGCCAATAAATGCTGCCCACATCCCATGAAAGAACAAAAAGAACATCTTAGCATGAGTGAAATTTGTCTGGAGTAGGCTAAATTTAGTATTCTAGAGTATTAATAAAAGTTTATCAATTATTAACAAAGCAGAAACTGGAGCTAATTTTTATTTTTGAACTCTTTCTCCCCCTCAATTCTTGCTTCCAGTTTTGTAAAGTCAATTGTAGTTATTCTGGTGGAGTCAGATGAATTATAAGCCTCTTGCAAAGTTGCAGAAGGAACATAAAGTGTCATTTAAAACTCGCTCTCAAGGAATTTTTACTGGCATACAGTTCCAAGGATACTTTCAGAGTGTTGCCCAATCGAATTCTATTCACTTTTGAGCCTCAACAGAAAGTGTTGGCACGCTCTCATCTCCAAGAGTGTACAATCTAGTTCAATCCTGCTTCCACTCCGTATCTACATACTTCCAGCACAGGTCACTGAATAGTGATCAGCTGCAGGAACAGTGGTCAAATTTCAACTGCTTTACTCAGGAAGGTGGTGAAAATAATTGGAGAGCCTTCACTGATGCTCAGCTCAAATCAGCCAATTCGAAACAGGCTATAGTTCAAATCACATCAGGGGCTGTATTCATCTGAATGTGCCACTAGATTGACTCACTGGGGCTAATATCGCAGTGGTTAAGCATATTATCAAGTCAGGCCCAAAAGTGCAGTTGTCATTCAAGTGCATGCAAGGGCTCAGTGAGGGCTCAGAAATTATCGGAAGAGCTACAAAGACAACACGACGGCTGGAATGCCTCAGCTATGCTCAGTGCCCGTTACAAATGGATGCTGCAGAATTTTTTAAAGTTATTTGTCCTTCCATTGTGACCACTCAGCCTATTTGCTGCTGAGCTGCTGGACCTCAAAACAGGATGCTTCTGTTCAGGCACCATCCTTCCCCCCCATCTTCAAAAACTTCATTGAGCCCTGAGGTGCTAACAGCCATTTGCTTTTGCTAGGATAGCAAGTCATGCCTGACAAAGCCGGCACATCTTCAGAAAAACACGGTGGGAGCAGCATTTAATTCAACTGACCTTGCATTACTGCAGAGGCAAACACGATTCCTAATCAACATTATGAGTCATTTGGGGAGCTGTATAAAACAGTCATTCGATTATTTGACAACTGAATTAGATTTCCTACCTGACAGTGTCGTCTCCATTTCACAAATGGACTCCCGCCATTCAAATCAGCATAGCCTAGTTTAAGTTCTGGAGAAACTAAGTACTTAAGCACACCCATCCAACAATGTTGCAGATAGCTGATGCAGTGGAAGCTCTTCTACTTCCACAGGGTATAAAGCCCCAGCATCTGCACCATTTTTGACCTGAAGCCAAAATAAAACTAACCACCCACTTACAGAGTATTTTCCACCCAACCCTGCACTGCTCAAAGAGGTTGGATCATGATGTAGGGAGAATGTACATCAGGCAGATAATGTACCTCTCTTCAATCCTCCATGCATCACAGAAACATATTAAAATATTATTAATTTACATGGGCGGGAACCCTGCATTGCAGTAACTCTTCAAGACAAGTTAACCAAAATTAACAATATGCCACATGCAATTAATTATAGACAACAATGAAGATCACGTCTTTTGACAGTTTTGCATAAATTATAAATTGCAGCCTAACTAAGAGATATCCACAAAGTGGCTATGGAACAGGTGGTGTGGCTCTTGACTTGTTCCTGGGGTTTTGCATTGTACAATAGTAGTAAATGTCGATCAAACATTTAACAACCCCAGTTTGTCTTGGATCCTTGCACCAGAGAAAACCAATAGCTGTCTACACTGTGTAAAGTGTTCTGTGCGAAGACACCATAACTAAATTGTGGAAACCTTGTTCCAATACACTCCTCTGTTGTACAGAGAATGCTGAATGAGGAATTAACATTTCAGCTCACAGCTGATGTGTAGTTACTTCTTGCTCCACCCGACATACCTTAGAAACCGTTTTGCATTTGCTAAGTGTGGAGTAACCAGCAAAAAGTCATCAATCAATCGCAGCATCAACCTAAAGAAAATAAATATCCCTATTGATCATTGGAACAAGCAAGAAAAACTGCAAACTAAAGCCAACTTGCAAAAACAAAAAGCAGTTCTAAATCGCAAGCTATTAGCAAGGCTGTTAAACATTTTAAGCTTAATGTCTAAATGGAAAGGTTCTATCATTTACCCATCCTCCTGAATTCCACTGAAGAGCTTGTTCTCCATGTCACCATAACACAAGCTGCAAAGCAAGGTTGAGAGGAGGGAGCCCTGCGGTATTCCACAACACTGGACATAGTACCTGGGAACAGGGAGTGTGGGTTTAATTCTTTTCAGGTAATGTATATTATAATTATATACAAAGAGGTTTTTTTTTTTTAATCGCTGCAATATTCATAAGCAATTTTGGACTTCAACTGTTTTTGATCACATTCAGTTCAATACCCAAAAAAACACTTCTGCAGTTTTTGAAAGAACATTTAAGAAATATTAATGAAGCACCTCAAATACATGCAACAAGTTAGCTGCTTTTAGGAAAACTCTAAACACAGCTTCCTGTGTCAAATACAGACATTGACAGCAGCAAGCTCACTTGTATACAGACACAACTTTTACTTACAAAAACAGATCTGGATACATTCGCATCAAAATGGGGCCCTCAAAGGGATGTAAACGGAGCGATATAACCACGCATTTAACACTATAAGCAAAAGTTGGACGAAGATCTCTTTCCCAACATTTAATTTAAATAATTCCAGTCCAACAACTAATCTGACTAAAAACTTGATTCGCCTCTGTAGAAAATAAGGTAGAGATGCCCATACCGTACTGATAATTGAGGGTATCTATTTCTTGCCATACTTGACCTGTGTGGCTCATTGTCCAATTGACCATTCTATCCACAATTCTCTAGCTCAGGACAATAGACTAACTGTTATTTGTATTTGACCTCAGCTCTTTCAGATGGTGCTGACAGAATTAGTGCCTTCTGCCCTATTTTCCTGCAAACTCTTGTAGCATTCAAGATCAATGGGTCACTGCAGGTCCTTACTGGGAGCTAACTAGAAATGCAATTTACTATGCACCCTGCTCATTTTCACTTGCTAACGTGCATTTAATGGCCCAGTCATTAAATATGTACAGTCTCTGCAAAGATTTCTCAGCATGGATATGAGGTGAATGCGTGAGAACGTGTATTTAATTCCGGTGACTGAAATTCCATAAAGGGCTTTGAGGTTGCTAAATATGGGTAATTTCATTAAGCAAGTCTCAAAGCACATTTACTGGTCTAAATCATAAATTTCAAGTTCAATTGCTCAAACTCATTGAGAATCCTTCAATCGGTTTTAAACAGAGAAAATAACCTGAATTGGATTGCACTGGTAGTAGTAATCAAATACTGTATAACGTGGGACTCTTAACAGTACAGCCTAGAACAACAGAGCACAGCCTTTACAAGTCACACATGTAAGAGTAACCAAGCATCTATTGACATCACCTGCTGGCAACTGTAAGGACACTCATTGTAAACTAATCTTTCTATAGACTTGTATCTCATGTGATGGTGAAACTGGCTTATCAGCTCTCAATCAAATATTCCAAGAACATGCTGCTTACTTGTCTCCTATTCTGATCGTGCTGTTCTCAATCATTTGCTTGAAGTAAATGAACACTTGTCCAGAGGACTCGTTCAATGTCAGACCCTGAAAAAAAACCCAAAAGGTTATGAACCTATCAATGCACAGAGATAATCCTGTCTACAATGCAGAGATTTCATTAGGGTTGATTAGATGTGAAGTATTATTGGATTTGTCAAAGCAGATAAATAGATAGAAATTTAGAGCCAATACTCTAAATACAGCGCACTCCCACAGAAAAGAATTGGTTTGATACTTTTAAGAACTGCTTCTGAGCTCAATCAAATATTTGAGAATGTTTCTAAATATAAAACAGCAGCAAAAAAAAACATCACAACCAACTTAGATAGCCTCTTCCTTCCGAGGCAGGGAAAATGGCGTGAAGCCTGAGACGGACAGAAGCGTAATCAACTCATCTTACCTGCTCTACTAGTACAGTGTGTTGCAGAGAGAGATCCTGCTGTAGATGGGACACAAATTCCTTCATGTTCGGCAATAGATCCATCATAGTGGAAACCTGAATATCGATCGCACGTGGCAGAAGAAAAAACAGCGACATTACTATTTTTTCGAAAAATGTACAAAGGTGTAGCGGTGAGAAGGGAAGGTAATGGACCAAAACCCTTACATAGGACATCAGCATGGTTACAAAGCAGGAGGAGAAAAGACGAGGAAATCAAGGAGGAGTGATGGGGTGACATCAAGACTGGGTTTTAAAAACCTGTATCTCATATCTTGAAAACGACGCTGGATCAGTGGCTGTAGCTTCCTGTTCTTATTCCTCTGAAGGCTGCCCAGGAAAGGGATAAATAGTGCGACCAGCACTGGAGTATCGTACACAGTTTTGCACACTTCATTATTTGAAGGAAATGAAAACAATGGAAAAGTTCAGCACTGAGTCCGTAAGATACAACCTATGATGAACAGTTAAGAGTAAAATGCCTGGAGTTTCCACATGGTTGCTCTGGTTTTTTGGCATAATTAGGATGAAATTAAAAGATCACGGAAATTTGAGTACAAATTACATTCAGTACTAAATGACTTTCCACGACCTTTTGCGCTAGTTTAAAAACAGCAAGCTAGAAGCTGACCCTGCTCACAAAACTGGACAAGCCCCAGATTGAATTAATCACCAATGGGAGTTACTGCTAATGATGCTCGTTTGCAGGGCCTTCAATGAGCCCCTAAAAATTAAGCTGTACCAGGTACACTTCAAAAGCTTTTGGATATAAAACTTTTTTCAATTTACTAAGAAATTGATATTGCACTCCAGTATAATGAGCAAAAGGTTCTGTATATATTTTTTTAAACTTATTTTCAGTAATTTAAGATCGGGTCACTCAAGTGCTGGATTGACACCAATTAAAAATGTCTATTTTTTGTGATAAACACATTTTCAGCTATATGTATCAAACTAGGCCAAGTTACCACTCTTAAATGTATCAAAGGATATTTTAAAGCAAAAGTATTTTTAAAAAATTATGTTTTAAAACACTGTAGAGATTCATGGCAGATTTTACGTTTAGTGATATGCAAATATGTTTGAGCAAAAACTTGAGGGAAAGAAATCACTTTTTAAAATGGGCGCAATTTTTTGGGCGCAGGTTCCACCGACTATGTGCAAAATGAAACTCTGCCCCACAGCATTTTGATCAACGTGACTGCTTCAGTTGGTTACCCTTCCGTTTGTTTAAGAAACCTTCATGCAAATCAATCATAATTACAAAATCTGCACATCAACAAATCACATTTCTCGATATTTATTGAATACATACTTTCATTCTTGAGGATGTCATTTCAGGCAACCAGGTCAAAATATGACCTTTAAATGTTTCGCTTCGAAGCACTGCATCAGAAAAGTGTGACAGACAAAATGTGCACCCAATTATGTCATTTTAACATAGAATTAATAATTGGTTTCATTGATGAGATATTTTAAATGAGTGAAAATTCTGGGATTATTTAACCCCTTTGTGCAAGTAATAATATAATAATTAGTAATAATATGAATGTGGAATTCACTTCTGAAAACAGGACAGAACCAGTAACAAAAGATACAGGGTCGAAGTTATGCAAAAAAAAAAGAGAAATTGGTGCTTTTTCAAAGAGCTGAGGTGATCGAATATTTACGAGAATGTAAATAAGGAACAAAAAAAAAAATTAAAAGGGGAGGTTAGAAAAGAATTCTTTATACAGTGGAATTCTTTTCCACAAACTATTGTCAGGAAGAGTTCATAAATTATTTTGAAGAGCATTAGATGCCACTTGGAAAACAAAAATATTAATTGGTAAGAGGCACAACCAAGAGATTGGGAATAAACTAATTGACTCTTACGGGAAAAGCAGACTTCATGAGCCAAATGATCTGTTGTTGTCTGTAAGATTCTCTGTTCAGCTCTCCTTTTACCAGCCTCCCAAGTGCATGGAAACTTGCCAGACCAGTCTCACAACTCATTTGAAGCTGCACTTCTAGCATCTACTAAACATATTACTGTGAATGCCACAAGCACCATGTAGAAAGTTTGTAAATAACTGACACTTTTGAAAAAGAAAATGATCCTTTCAGGCCCAAAATGTATACAGATCCTAGATTTAGATTCCACATACAGAAGATGAAACAGTATTCAAAGTTAGGCAACTTAACAATACTCCACATTTTCAAGCAGCTATTTTCAAATAGTCGTTTAGTAGTACAGAACTTGAGTATTGCTGAAAATAGAGACATGTTGTCGAATCTTTTCGTCTTGCACTCATCAGGACAATTCACAAGAATAACCAATGTAAGGGAAAACAACAACTTATACTGCATGAGATGAGAGTGCTGATTGGTTGGCAAATGGTCAAGTTGCCTGGTTTAAATTTTAAACAAGCTTGGCAGTTAACTGTCAGTCAGCGTAAACTGGTGCATTTGCCATGGCAACGCCTCTACCAATCAGAGTTTACTTGCCAACCAATCAGCACTCTCTTCTCATGCAGTATAAGTTGTTGTTTCCCCTTACATTGGTTATTGTTGCGATTGTCCTGATGAGTGCAAGACAAAAAACTTCGACAACATGTCTCTATTTTCAGCAATACACAGCTATTTTCAGTTGTAAGATCAATGACCCTCAGCTAATGCTCACACACAGAATGCCACGAGCCTGTACCTGACTTTTGAATGACTTTCTAATTTGTCCACTAGAATCCATCCAGACCTTTGTGTAGCGTCGGATACAGTAGCTCTCTTGTACTGTGGGATCTAGTATTCCCGAAATCACTTCCATTAACTTGGCATGTGGAATGGCGTCATAGGCACCAGTAACATCTGCCTGAAACAAGAATAGTTTTATGTTTAACTACCCAGTACAATACCCCCTGCGCAACTTTCAGACGAGCCATGCCAGCTTGACTCAGTGGCAGTGCACCTGCCTCGAAGGTTGTGGGTTTAAGTCTATAATCTAGGCTGACAATTCAGTGCAGTACTAAGGCAATGCTGCATTGTCAGAGGTCCTGTCTTTCAGGCAGATGTTAACCCAAGGTCACATCTGTCTGTTCAAATGAATGTATGGGTTCCTATGGAATTATTCATAGGCTAGCAGGACATTCTCCTCGTGTCCCGGCCAACATTTCTCCCGCAAATATCATCAAAACAGATTAAATGGTCATTTACTTCATTTGCAATCCGTGCATAAGCCAGCTGCCAAGTTTGACAAGGTTAAACCAACAAACATGACCTTCAAAAATAATTCATTAGCTTTAGTTTATATCAAGGACCTGAAGGATGCTATATAAATACAAAAATAAGAAAGGCAAGAATGAAATTGTACCACATATTTGAAAAACAGCCATTTTCTATTAAGCATTATAAAGAATTACGTAAAGGCATGCAACTGTTGAGAATTTAATTATTATAATTTCAGTGATTACAATATTGTGTCATACTCTATTTTAAGAGCTATACAGTATGTGAACACCACAGGGGTTGAAAAGAGTGGAGCAAAAGACAAGGTAAGTAACCAGCAACTGTGCGATCAGGCTTTCAAGCATGAAAATTATAGGAGGAAAGACCAAGGGAGCTAAGAAGTTCCAAGGGTTTGAGGTCATGGGAATGAAAGACTTAGTGCAGAGGTCTTGATTTCAAAACAGTAAGCACACAGGAGATGAAAGCATATTGGATGGCAAATTTGTATTTCAGGAAGAACAAAAGAGGGAAGTTCAGAGGATCGTTGACCATGGTATTACCAATAAAACCAGAAAGACAAGAAAGGCTACAACACAGGGAGGATGGGGAAAAGGAGGAGTTCATGTGTCAAAGTTTTTCTTGTATCTTGTCCTGGAGTGCAAGACACGTGTTAGAAGTACCCTCCCAGATACTGGAGCAGTATTCAAATCTGAGACAGACTTGAGAATTAGAAGTTGTTCAGACCAAGAGAGATTGCCATGAATGAGGAAACTGTGTTTCTTTCTACAGCTTCAGCAATGAAAATGTGGGAGTTCTACATGAGATCAAGGAGACAGTGAGGCCAAATGTCAACAGATCAAGAAAGATTAAATTTGGACTTTAGGTTGGAGCACAGCAGCAGGCCATTCAGCCCCTTGAGCTTGTTCATTCTTTCAATTAGATTCTGGTTCATCTGCATCTTAACTCCATCTACCCGCCTTGGTTTCATAACCCTTGGTCTTGAGAGAAATGAGAAATTGTCTTTTAAAGAATTGGAAATTGAAAAAAAATCAGTATGGAGATCAACTTGTAATGATATAGTCATTGTATTATAAAATGAGGGGCACACGATTTCGAAGTAGGATTCTTTCCCTGCCCTCCCCCCCACAATGGATTAATGGGGTATGGCAAGAACATAGAGCAGAACAGGATCACAATGCCACCCTGCACAATCTCATTAATCCACAGTGGAAAAACTTAAACACATTTAATTTCAAATAGGGCATCTAAACAAACTAAACTGCAACCAAGTGCATTTATTTACAGTTTTGTTCATTCAGATGCCTTGTTTGAAAGTACCAAGGAAGAAGATGCTGCCAACGTCATAGTGAAGGAGGAGGTAATTGGAATAACTGAGACACTGGATGAGTGAAAAATTGATAAAAGTGGAGGTACTAGAATGGCTGACTGTAGTTAAAGTTGATAAATCATCAGGACCAGATGGGATGCATCGGAGGATGTTGAGGGAAGTAACAGTGGAAATTGCAGAGATACTGGCCATAATTTTCAATCCTCTTAGAGAGGGGGCTAGTGCCAGAGGCCTGGAGAATTGCAAATGGTACACCCCTGTTCAAAAAAGGGTGTAAGGATAAACCCAGCAACTCCAGGCCAGTCAGTTTAAACTCAGTGGTGGGAAAGCTTTTAGAAACGATAATCCAGACAAATTTAACAGTCACTTGATGAGGGTAATATGGCTGATGTGACATATATGGACTTCCAGAAGGCATTTGATAAAGTGCTGCATAACAGGCTTGTTAGCAAAGTTCAGACCCATGGAATAAAAGAAACATTGGCAGCATGGATATGAAGTTGGCTGAGTGACAGGAAACAGAGAGCATTTGTTTTTTGGACTGGGGAAAGGTGGTGTTCCCCAGGGGTCAGTACTAGGACCATTGTTTTTCTTGATATATATGACCTAGACTGGGTGTACAGGGCACAATTCCAAAATTTGCAGATTACATAAAACTTGGAAGTATTGTGAACTGTGAGGAGGATAGTGATAGACTTCAAGAGGACATAGACAGGCTACTGGAATGGGCGGACACGTGGCAGGTGAAATTTAATACAGAGAAATGTGAAGTATTACATTTCAGTAGGAAGAACGAGGAGAGGCAAAATAAACCAAAGGGTATAACTCTAAAGGTGCAGGAACAGAGAAACCTGGGGGTGTATGTGCACAAAATCATTGAAGGTGGCAGTGCAGGTTGAGGAAGTGGTTAAAAAGGCATATGGGATCCTGGGCTTTATAAATCGAGGTACATAAAAGCAAGCAAGTTATGACGAACCTTTATAAAACACTGGATCAGCCTCAACTGGAGTATTGCTTCCAATTCTGGACAAGGCACTTTAGGAAGGACATGAATGCATTAGAGAGGGTGCAGAAAAGATTGACAATAATGGTTCCGAGGATGAGGGACTTCAGTTACATGAATAGATTGGAGAAGTTGGAGTTGTTCTCCTTCGAGAAGAGGAGGTTGAGATGAGATTTGTTAGAGGTGTTCAAAATCATGAGGGGTCTAGACAAAGTAGATAGAGAGAAACTGGTCAAATTTCTACAGCTCACAACACTCCGGGAGATTAGCACTCCTCTAAATCTGGCCTCTTGAGCATTTCCGATATCAATTCCATTGCTGGCCATGCCATCAGTTGTTTAAGCTCCAAGCTCAGGAACACCCTCCCTACAATTCTCTGCCTCTCTATCTCGCTTTCCTCCTTTAAGCCACTCCTTAAAACCTACCTCTTTGACCTAGCTTTTGGTCATTTGACCTAATATCTCCTTGTGAGGCCTGGTGTTACATTTTGTTTTGTAATGCTGCCGTGAAGCACCTTGGGATGTTTTATTACATTAAAGGTGATATATAAATACAAGTTGTTGTTGTTTTTGTTGTCTAGTGGAGGGGCCAAGGACCAGAGGACACAGATTTAAGGTGATTGGCAAAAAAACTAAAGGCAAACTTTCTCTTTACGCAGCGAGTAGTCAGGATCTGGAATGCACTGCCTGAGAGTGTGGTGGAGGCAAATTCAATCGTGTCTTTCAACAGGGAATTGGCTAAGCACCTGAAGGCAGGGTAGTAGGACTAGCTCAACTGCTCTTGCAAAGAGCTGGCACAGACTCAACAGGCCGAAAGGCCTCCTTCAGTGTTGTAAACATTCTATCATTCTATGTATATTTTAGGGCTCAGATTTGAATCATTACTGTTTTTAATTTACATCAATGTGAGATTCAGAAAATTGGTCAGATTTATAACTGGACACAGGTCACAATGCTTGGTTTCTATCCCTGTCCCAGCTCAGTGTTGCTAAAACCCTCATCCCTTCCTTTGTTACTTCCAGACTCAACTCTTCCAACACACTCCTGGCTGGACCTCCACCTATCATCCTCCGTAAAGTTGAGCTCATCCAAAACTCTACTGCTCGCATTCTAATTCGCACCAAGACTTGTTCATCTATCACCCCCCGAGGCCTCGATTTTAAAATTCTCATCCTTGGGCTGGATTTTAAAGTCTCTCCGAAGCCAGGAACAGTGGCGGGGGGTGGGGGGAATGAAAACAGCAATGGAGGAGGACCGCCACCGGCAGGCCCCGTACCGATCTCAGCGGTGGCAAGGCCTCGTAGTGGCTGCCCTGCTGCTGGGTGATGGGACCACAATTTGCATACTTAAATTAATTTACCTAGCTGAATTAATGAAGGTCCCGTCACCTCCTTATTCACCGCGCCAATCTTCATTCGGGCGGCCGGCAATGCCGTGCCTTCGAATCCCCATTCAGGGAAACGAGGCATGACACCTGTGGGGAGTGAGGAGGAGGTGATTTTCTCTGTGCGGGGGGAGTGGGGTTAAAATGCTTCGGATTGATTGGGGGTGTGATGGGAAGGGGTAAAGGACAAAGATTCTGAACTTTGTGAGGGGGTGGGGGGGAGCGGGGGTCAATTTTTCACGGTAAGTATTCCGGGGGGGAAAAGGGCAGAAATGATGAGTATTGCCATTGTGGGGGTAGGAGAGGGCATGGAAAGTTTATTTTATTCATTTTTAAAACTCTAAAAGTCACTGTACCTTTAAAATGTAAATGCTCATTGAAGGCTGTAAGCCCTTTAAAAATGGCGCCGGACGCATTTGCCAGGGACAGCTCACCCCTCCCCCACGTCATCGGGGGGGCCGCCCCGGACATATTAATGAGCCACCGTGTTTGGAATTGCGGCATTCCGCGCCGTGGGCCCTGTGCATGCGGGCCGCAAATTTTCCCACCCGCCGCCTATTTCGGCAGCAGGCTTTTAAAATGCAGCCCCTTGTTTTCAAATCCCTCCACAGTCTCACTCTTCCCCATCTCTGTAACCTCCTCCAGTTCTACAACCCTCTGAGATTTCTGCGCTCTTCCAATTCCGACCTCTTGTGCATCCCTGATTGTCACTGCTCCACTGGTGGCCATGCCTTCAACTATCGAGGCCCTAGTCTCTGGAATTCCCTCCCTAAATCCCTCTGTCTCTCCCTCCTCCTTGAAGATGTTCCTTAAAGCCTACCTCTTTGACCAAGCTTTTGGTTATCTGTCCTATTATCTCCTTATGTGGCTTAGTGACAAATTCAGTTACGTTAAAGCCGCTATATAAATGCAGGTAGTTGTAGAAGGTAGAAGCTTCAGGTTGCTGCCTCTTCTGAAGATTACCTGTTTAAAAGTAACCGGTACTTTGCTATTGTTTTGTTTGAGTAACAGTTTCTTTGAATTGATTAGATGGGTGCTCTTCAAAGCACCTGGCTCATCGACAAAATTGGCCAAATGCTGACACTTGTTTTCATGTGGATGTCGGCTGGAATGGAATTTACCCACATTTCGATATTTAGGGTGAGTTTACAGATGGAATTATGAGAATTCCAAATGTCTTTAGGACATATCTATCAATGTCAAAGTGACAGAAGGATACATTCAGTGACATGCAGCTGCTAATAAGCCCACTGACCCAGACAGCAATGTTGCTAATTTTAAAAAAAAATCCATTGGATGTGGGCACCGCTGGCAAGGCCAGCACTTGTTGCCCATTCCTAATTGCCCTTGACAACTGAGTAGTTGCTAAGCCATTGCAGAGGGCAGTTAAGAGTCAACGTCATTGTTGTGTGTCTGGAGTCACATGTAGGCCAGACCAGGTAAGGACGGCAGATTTCCTTCCCTAAAGGACATTAGTGAACCAGATGGGTTTTTACAACAGTCAACAGTAGTTTCATGGCACCATTACAGAGACTGGATTTCAATTCCAGATTTTGTTTTAATAATTAATTGAAGTTATTAATTAATTGAATTTAAATTCCACCAGCTGCTTTGGTGGGATTTGAACCTGTACCTCCAGGACATTAGCCTGGGCTTTTAGATTCCTAGATCAGTGACATTACCACCACGCCACAGTCAGTTTTTCAGAAGTTGTCAGGTACAGATAGGCACAATCTCAAAGGAAGGATACACAAAGTTATGGAGCATCATGAAAGTGTAATATAATTGATGGAGTGGGGAGAAAGTGAATATGAATGACTGAGAGATGAAATTCACTGTGCAGTTAAAAGGCAAGGACAGTTATTTACTTTTCCTCCAATGCTCTCCCTTCCTTTCCTGTCGCTGCCAATACATCCTGGGGCACGACTCACAGACACCCTCTAGTGTCTCTCCCAAGTGTGAGTTCGGATAATGAATTCTGGCAATTGAAAGGATCATCAAGCTTAATTCTACCCTCATGCACCAGAAGCAGGAGCCATGGTTGACTTTTCTCCTCTTTAGCTCAAAAGAGCTATGACCAAGTATAGTGTCCCCATTGCTGCCCCATCTAAACCTAGCGCAAATCAGGGACTGAACCCAGGACCTTTCTGATGTACATGGCTCAGTACTACATGAGACAATGCATGCCAATTTTCAGAGATCATTCCAGCTTCATGCTTAATGAGCAAGTTACTTGAAGTTCCAGGTATTACAATGTATTAGGAAAGCATGAGGCTTCTCATAGCTAATAAATATATCAATTTTAACAGTTATAGGTGCTTATAAATGAATGTTCACCTTCAAGAATACAATGCAGTCGATCAATACCCGTCAAGACAACACATCACTGTTGTCAATTTGTTTAAAATAATGAACAAGGTATCATATATTCTGGTGTAGTATCAGGACTTTAAACTCACTTTCACAAAGTAATAAGGACGTCTCTCCCTCACTTTTCCGGCTTTCAAACTCTGTAACACAAACTCACTCCATGCTTTGTAAATGTCATCAAGTCCAAAGACTGAGGAGCCTATCAGGGCCGGGTTCTGTTGACACTCATAATTCAGTACACCAAACAGGACTTTCATCTGGGAGTCCGAGTGTTGGATCTGTTTTGAATATATAATTTTTTTAAAAACTGTTAAAATACCTAAAATCTGAGCAACAACTATACATAGCATAACAACTGCCCTGCACTAACTGGAAATCATTTATTCTTCAAGTGGGCTAATTGTGGCAAGATGCTTTCTTCACAGCAACGTATTATAGTTGAGGAAGGACAGCATTGGGAGACCAACCAGTTCCAGTTAATCTGAGTATAAAATAAAACCAGAAAAACAGTTGATTCTAACTCAACAATGTCACAGCTCTTCTGTTTAGATTACATGGCTGCCGTCTAACAATGAATAACGCCACATCGTTACTATGAGGAATGACTAAGGGGGCGATAAAGGAATTAAAAAGGGAGGGAGAACGGATGTATTGTTCAAATAAGTAATTCACCCATTTATTCTCTTGAGAAAAGCAGACACACACACACACAAACACAGCTGATATTCAATCATTTTCTTCTGAGCATTGGGAAACACTGAGACACTATGTAAAATTGAATGTAAAAGTCAATCATCCAGTTGTCAGCAGATCCTGCAGGGACTCTTCCTTCTGAGACACCCTGATCCATTCTTCAATCACCCCCAACACCCCACTTCCCTTCTCATTGCAACTTTCTGTGCAAGCGCAGGAGGTGCAAGAACTTGCCCTTTTACCACCTCCCTTTCCCACAGTCCAGAGCCACAAACATTCCTTCCAGGTAAAACAGCAACTTACTGGTATTTCTTTTAATTTAGTGTACAGTGTCATGCAGGCCCCCACCTGCCAAGAATGAGGCATATTAATTTTGTCATATGAACATTGATATTAAAATGTTACTAGAGTGAAGAAAGGACTTGTTAAAAAAAAAAATCACCAGACACTTCTGCATACTGACAGACAGGGCTTGGAGGGACCTTCTCTATTATCATCTTGGAAAAAAAAGTGTAGAGTTAGCGTAAAGAAAGACTTGCATTTATATAGCACTTTCATGACCTCAGAATGTCCTAAAGCACTTTACAGTGCTTCTGAAATGTAGGCATTGTGTTAATGTGGCAACGCAGCAGCTAATACGTGCACAGTTAGCAATGAGATAATGACCCAGTACCCTGCTTTAGTGATGTTGGCGGAGGGAAAAATATTGGCCAGGGCACCGGCGAGAACACCTCTCCTTCAAAATATTGCCGAGGGATCTTTGACTCCCACAGAGAGGGCAAACAGGGCCTCGGTTTAGCACCACATCTGAAAGACAGCACCTCCAACAGTGCAGCACTCCCTCAGTATAATAATTGTCAACTTAGACTACGTACTCAAGTCTCTTGAGTGGGGCTTGAACCCAAAACCTTCTGACAACAAGGCAAGAGTATTACCACTGAGCCCAGGCTGACACCTTAACATCTTAGAAAAATATGTGTCAGGGAAGAGGCATTCTAGACTCATCTGCTGTACAGACCACACACAAAGACGAAAGTGGTCACTAACCTTTCTAAATCTGCTCCCTTTCACAGAGGACTTTGGTGCTGCTATGTTCCGCATTTTCACTATTGGGCGCAGGCCATTTGTCTTTGGAATAAACCGCAGGCTGGACGGGGGTGGGATGGTTTTCTGTCGCAGTTTCTGTTCCACCTCCTGATGTGAAATTGGTTGCAGCTGTACTTTTGCTAGATGGTTTCTGCAGTAGTACGCAAAAAGAAAATCCTTTAGCATCTTTCACTTCGAATACAATATTAAAACAGCATACGGCATATAAATAAAAGAACGGATGAAAGGTCCCAGACCTGATACGTTAACTCTGTTTCTCGCTCAGATGCTGCCAGACTTGCTGAGTATTTCCAGTATTTTCGGTTTAGCCCTGAGGAACTTTGTAAATCAGGTTTAATACTACACTGGATTTATTCTCTTAGCAGCTTTAAGTCCAAACAGTGTGAGGAGACCCACTGCAGAGTCAGGTAGGATCCTGACTTTCATTTATGGCAAAACTAAACTTGCAGCATAAAAGCTCCCTAAAATATTCCCTGACTTAAGTAATAATATTAAACGTAATTAAGCAAAGCTTGACTTTTTAGTTTATTTTGCCTCCCGCTCTTCCCAGAGACCTGCTATTTTGGGTCCAGTCACTCAACAGACAACATTTTACCTGACAATAATGAGGAGGCTTGTGAATGAACAACATTCGCTCCGTAGAGATCAACATGAACGAACATACTTTGCTGGATGCTTATCAGGAGGAAGCATGTGATGAAACATTAAAACATCAATAATGCCTACTGCTGTACACAAATTAAAAAGAAAAAATCAAATCAAATCTTTGGATAGCTGACTGTCTT